>NW_024545631.1:0-600000 GCF_018152505.1 Drosophila elegans | reverse complement strand
CCGTATTCTGAATGGCCGGGATTTCTCGCGACTTTTACCGCGGTCATTGGCAATAAGAACTTGCTAAGTGATATTTATATTCTTTTCTTATATCGTCAATCACAAGCTGGATCATAGGACGTGAAAAATGGGAATGATTTGTCAATTGCTGAGTTATCTACCTGGACAGCTATGGAGTCGTTCCGAAGAGGTGCGAAGGATGGTAACTCCAACACCAGGCCATCAGGTAGAAAAAAACTTGCATAGATGTAACCCGAGTGCAATGATCGCTTTAATGGGCAAAGTTTGAAGCAATGTAAGTCAACTTATCGCTAGCCTTGATAACAGCCGAACTGAGTGTCACTTACCTTATTAAATATATTTGTTTAGTTAATTACAATTACTTATTGTTGCCTGCTATTATGTATGGGATGTCCTGAAGCTTGACCTTATACTTAGCTTTCACCTTGTCGATTTCGTCTTTAACGGAACCTACATTTAAATCTTTTTACATATTATCATTCCGTACGTCCCAAGCAGGCTACCTTGGGGTACTCCAGCTTCATTTGTATGATATTCAGACAAAAAATCTTTGCATCGTCGACTGCTTGCTGGTATCTGACTCGTGACGGCTCCTTCGAGACTCTGGATATTATGCGAACCTCACTAGAACGCCGTTCTGCCTTTTCGCCTAGCCACCTTTATCGCAGGCTCCCTAAGTTGGTCCGGATTGTGTCGGCAAGGTGTATCGCCTAGCAGGTAGAACTAGGTTCGACCTCTTCGCCTAGCCACCTTTATCGCAGACTCCACGCAAGGACCCCCTGAGCTCGATTTAACCACGACCTAGCACCCGTTGGATCTCAGCGTTGAAGCCTCAGCCTTGTAGACTCTCAGTCGTTCGGCGTCTCGACTTTGCGATCTTGATCCTGGTACTCGGAACTTGATTAACAATTAAAGTTGCAGCGGCGACGAAGAAATGGCTTTGACAACAACAAAAGAAAGGTTAGAAAAGTTCCAACGACGAAATTTTTTTCGGAAGTTTAAACTTGTTAATTTTTTAGCCGACACGACTTATTGGCTTAATTTTGTTTAGTAATTTAGTTTTTAAAAGAAAAAATATTGGTAAAATAATCGCGAACTCTACTGCGATCACGTCGAGGTCACCATGAAAATTTAATACTACATATTTTGTATTAATAAGCAAAGACTTGTGTGACTGCAGTAAGAACGGCGGATATAATTGCGGAAATAAATTTTATAATATTTAGCGAAAATTGCGACGACGAAAGGGAGTGGTTAAGATGGAGTTCAAATGATCACTGATTTAATATTCCAACAATTTCTCTTAGAACCTATCCAAGGCTAATTTAAATAATAGCGCCATGTGCGCAAACTTAAAACAATGGTTAGCCCAGACGCGGTTCAGCTTCATAATGATGCTCCCAGTGAAATTGAATTTGCTAACTTTTGGGAGATCAGGAAAGATACGAGATTTCATTTTTTTGCAGATTTAATAGATTTAAAGGCGAAGCTAAATCGGGCCTTAGCAGCCCAACGCCAACTGCAATTGCCGGATTCCACAGTTGCCAATACAACATCCTTTGATATTATTAACAATGCGGATATTTCTTCCCGGTTTAGAACACCGATCCCCAAATCTAGGGATTGCTCGCTTTCAAGTACCGTATTCTGAATGGCCGGGATTTCTCGCGACTTTACCGCGGTCATTGGCAATAAGAACTTGCTAAGTGATATTTATATTCTTTTCTTATATCGTCAATCACAAGCTGGATCATAGGACGTGAAAAATGGGAATGATTTGTCAATTGCTGAGTTATCTACCTGGACAGCTATGGAGTCGTTCCGAAGAGGTGCGAAGGATGGTAACTCCAACACCAGGCCATCAGGTAGAAAAAAACTTGCATAGATGTAACCCGAGTGCAATGATCGCTTTAATGGGCAAAGTTTGAAGCAATGTAAGTCAACTTATCGCTAGCCTTGATAACAGCCGAACTGAGTGTCACTTACCTTATTAAATATATTTGTTTAGTTAATTACAATTACTTATTGTTGCCTGCTATTATGTATGGGATGTCCTGAAGCTTGACCTTATACTTAGCTTTCACCTTGTCGATTTCGTCTTTAACGGAACCTACATTTAAATCTTTTTACATATTATCATTCCGTACGTCCCAAGCAGGCTACCTTGGGGTACTCCAGCTTCATTTGTATGATATTCAGACAAAAAATCTTTGCATCGTCGACTGCTTGCTGGTATCTGACTCGTGACGGCTCCTTCGAAACTCTGGATATTATGCGAACCTCACTAGAACGCCGTTCTGCCTTTTCGCCTAGCCACCTTTATCGCAGGCTCCCTAAGTTGGTCCGGATTGTGTCGGCAAGGTGTATCGCCTAGCAGGTAGAACTAGGTTCGACCTCTTCGCCTAGCCACCTTTATCGCAGACTCCACGCAAGGACCCCCTGAGCTCGATTTAACCACGACCTAGCACCCGTTGGATCTCAGCGTTGAAGCCTCAGCCTTGTAGACTCTCAGTCGTTCGGCGTCTCGACTTTGCGATCTTGATCCTGGTACTCGGAACTTGATTAACTTGCTACTGGTCTCGCGTACACGCACTCGCGCTGATTCTCGCACTATTACTCTCCCCGTGTGCTGCGCTTGCGCCGCCTTTTATAGCCTGTGATGGTCCCGTTATTTCCCTTTTCCAGCTCGCGTGATCGGGTCCAAGGTCCACTGCCGCACCGTTAGTTCACGGTGCGTCCTCTTTGTGCGGGTCCGAAGTCCGCCAATTTACCGTTCGACCCTGTTGCCCTTGCCGTATGAGGGTCCAATGTCCAGTGTGGTACCGTTAATTCACGGTGTCTCCGCTTTGCCCGGGTCCAAGGTTCGTTGTTTACCGTTTGACCTTGTTGCCCTTGACTCCTCTGGCATTCTCGCCTCCTTCGCTGTTGCTATGCAGCTCTCCTGCATCGGAGCGTCATTCTCGATAAGCATGGGTTACATCCCTTTCGACGAGAATATTTTTAAGTTTCTCGAATGCTGTAATCGCAACTTGAGGTTAATAGCCTTCTTCGCCTCTTAAAAGAAGGGTTTGGGGTTTTGATATTTTCGCATAGTCTTTTATGAACCACCTAGAAAAGCCTGGCATGCTCAAAAAGAAACGGAGATTTTAGGAACTGGAAATTGTGTAATCGCATTTATTTTATCTATATTTGTTTTTACTCCATTTTCTGATATTGTGTTTACAAGAAATCTAGGTACTTGGTTTTGAAAAAAAATAGCATTTCTCTATTTGGGTTTTGTAGCGTTTAAAATACCCTTTACCCTTGGTACTAAAATTTCTCCACAGTGAGAGTACTTGTTTTTTTTTGTTGATTTTAAAGAGAGCACAATAAGTCGATGTGTACCCTGTGCGGTTTACACCAAGCATCGTGACATATACGATTCTTTTAACATAGATGAAAAACCAATAAACGGAAAATATCAATTCAGATAAATGAGGCGTTAGCAATTGCATCTCTTGTGAAAATGGTCACTTCCGATGGAAGAGCCCAATTTAGCCCGAAGGATCATGTTCCTAAGAATTCGGGGTTTTTGCTTATGCTTGTGATACTATTCAGGACAAACAAGCAACAGTTAAAGCGCTTCATCACGTGAGTTCAAAAAACGCGAATTCTTCAAACATGAATTCTTCTAAATGATATATATCGGATGAAAAAACGGCGAAATCTTTACAATATGGTGGAAGGGTTGTTATATGTTCGTATACCTCAACAATAATAGTTTTTCATTATAAGAAAGGAAGCTAACTTCGGTATGCCGAAGTTCATCTACCCTTGCAGCTATTGCAAATATTAAATATTCTTGAAAACATTTAACTTATTAACTTACGTATATGCTTAAAAACATTGAAGCTATGATGATTTGCAGCTCAATTATTCGATAGTTCCTATGGCAGCTATATAATATAGTTTTTCGATTTTAATAAAACTAATAGCGTAATTCTGAACTGTTAAATTATTAATAAGTCAAAAATATTTTTTAAAAAAATTACAAAACAAAAATTATTTATCTTCAAAATTTTTTGTATTATATTTTTATTGTTCCCATGGAAGCTTTAAGTTATAGTGGTCCGATTTTGGTAAAATTTAAATCGTAATTTTGAAATATTTAACCATTAATATATGTCGAAAAATAAAAAATAAATTAAAAAACAGCAAATTTATAACTTTTTTTCATTATTTTTCCGATTGTCGTCCGAACAGGCTCGCTCCGACTTATGTAATTCCTGCAATTTTGAGAAAGTTTCAAGCAGATAACTTTAAAACTGAGGGACTTGTTTTCGTAGAAACGGACGGACAGGCGGACATGGCTATATCTACTTTATACTTTATACTTTAGATATACAGAGGGTCGGAAACGACTCCTTCACTGCGTTGCAAACTTCTGACTGAAATTATAATACCCTCTGCAGGGGTATAAGACCGCGAAATCCTTAGTCGATGAGGGTCTATATACTGCATTTAACACGTTTCATTATGTTAATGTAATTCGAAAATTTAAATTCTTTTTAGTTGTAAGACCCTTTTTTTATAAAAAAAAAAACAATATGTATATTTATATTTCCTTATTTGAGTATATATGGTAAGAAACTTAGTTACTTCCTGTTGAAATTTTTTGCTCATTTACTAATCAGACCCAGCCTTTAGTTGTTTTTTTTTTTTTTGACACTTTCATATTTTTCTCATCTAGTAACGTTAAGACCCCCAACACGAAATAAACAAAAAAAATGTGTTTTTGCTCAGGCAGGTGCTGAACTCAAAAATTTGCTCATGTTTTGATCCCAGTCTGACAGGTTATTCCAAAAAGGTTGAGCATATTTGTCTTGGCATCTTATTATTATTTTGAACTTACTTTACGTTAATCAAATATTGATTATAGCTAAGCGTCTCCCCATCACTGCAACCGTCTCTGCCGCTGCTGGTACCTTTTAATTATTGTTTTTGTTGTGTGCGCTTAGATGAGATATATCAACTTTGGAAATTTGATGTTCTTCATTCGAACGTCGCTGACCAAAAGGTGCAAGCTCAGCGTACGTGGCTTAGTTCGTGTGAGGGCATTGCATTGTGCAATCAATGCCTTTTCTTTTATTTTTTCTGGGACTTCATATTATTTTGGGTGTTAACTTACATATACTTGGTCAGTTGATATAGTCATGTCCGTCTGTCCGTGTCTACGAAATCTCAGTTTTGAAGCTATCTGAATAAATCTTTACAAAACTGCCTTCCAGTTGCAGATAGTATATTGTTGGAATGAGCCGTATCGGATTATTAAAGGAATGGGTTAATAATTCAGAATAACGCTCTTAATTTTGTAAAAACCGGAAAACGATTTCATATAGCAGTCATATGAACGAACGAATAATTGAGCTCAAAATCATCTTAGCTTCAATGTTTTTGAGCATTTACGCATATAAATCTAAACTTAAATGTTTTAAACAATAATATAATATAAAATAAACTTCGGCTTGCCTAAGTTTGATTCTTTTCTTGTGTTTCATTTTATTTAAGCTTTATACTTTAACTAACTGCGTGCGTTTTGTGGAAAACGTAACAACATTTTGAGGTATTTGTCTTAAACTGTCTCATGTCATTACATAAATTACGTTAATGTTTTAATACCACATCCTTTTTAAATAAAACGGCTTGGCACAGCCAGGTTTCATATTTTTAACGAGAGTCCCTTAAATGCAGGGGTAACATATTTTTGAAAGCAATGCTTTTTGTGTTTCATCCCCTTTAATAAATGCTAGGGTAGACGTTATAAACGAGTAAAACGTGTTCTTTGTAGCACAGCAAGGAATACTTTTTTTTGCTCTTAAATTATTAAATATCTGTTTTATAAAATGTATATTATAATTTGTATACCTTTGTTGAAAGTATTATAGTTTTAGTCAGAAGTTTGTAACGCCAGGAAATATTCATTTCCGACCCTATAAAGTATATTGTAACGACCAAATTTATATTGGGTGATTGTCTTAAACCAAAAGACAACGCAAGGGTTTAGTTGGGATCGACAAGGTTTATTTCTCTTCTTAAGAGGGTCATCCCGTGTTGGAGCCGTTTTTCTCTTTTTTTTAAATATTTGAATTTTTTTGGGGTATGTATGTACTTTCATGAATTTTTTGAGTAAAGATAATACAAACTTTAGAAGCTCGAGCACGATGAAGTAATTTCTTAAAAAAAAAATTTGTTAAACATAATTTTTATAAATATAAGATTTTTTATCTTTGCTGTTTTAAATTTAAACAATAACTCAATTTATTTTATTTGTTATATGTATGTTAAAGGTGTCAAAAGAGTCCTGTGGTATTTATATATAATTTTAAATTTTTCATAAAATTGATTACTATCATGCGATTTAACTTATTGCCTATTTCCCAACGAGATGCCAAGCTCGCTTTCCTTTTGGTTTGTTGGCAGTGCAGGTCCGAGTTGTAGGCAGTACAGGTCTGAGTTGACTTCACAGTCGATGATTCCCTACCAATCCCACCAAATACACAGCAGAATTTTTCTGGCTTGGCCACCGTCTGGGCCGCTTCACCGCTCTTCGACCATGACCGTTTGCTTCACCTTGTCGTAAGTGACCCACTTTATATCGCCTGCTGTTGCCATTCAGCAGTGATTCGCATGCGCCGATACGGTCAAAGATGTTTTTCTGCGATAATTCGTGTGGGGCCTATACATCGAGCTTCTTTGTGAATCCAAGCTTCTTCAAATGGTTTGCTATTATGCCGGTGTCACTCGACCAATTCAGCGATTTGGAACAATTCGACGACAGGCTTTCCTTAGCGTGACGCATCTTCGACCACCTCTTCACCAAAACGTAAACTTTGAAACCATCGTTGTGCCTTGGAAATGGTTACTGTATCGCGTCCCTGAACTGCGCAAATTGCGGCTTAAGATGCATTTTTGCATTTGTCGTAATTTTATTTTCCTCCATGCCTATCACTCACGAGCGACTAAATCAACCATGATGACCCAATGCGTTGCATACGACTAGAACAACGCGCTTTTAACAAAATTTAGCGAAAATCCCGCCAGCCTTTATTGACCCCCTTATATTTTAACTTAGTTTGTTGGCGAACTTTCTGTTACTTATGTAATGTTTTGCCGGCCAGCAATCAAGGGTTTTTTGGCAAAAAATAAATTCAGGAGTTGTTTATTGTTTTTGCAGTTTATGTCTAGGGTAATGCGTTTTCTGTTATGTCTTTCTTTTTCCAAAATTTTTATTGCTTTGAAGTTTGGCGCGTGGCCACTGGTTTTACTGTGCTGACTTGATGTCTCAATTTTAAAACCGAATTTTGTTGCGATAATAAAGTTTTTAGTTTAAATGTATGCTTTTACATTTGTCAAATTCCTCTCCATTGCACGGTATTTTATATATAACATGGTTTTTGTCTTTGGACTTCCTTATATTTGTATTATTGCATTTTTCTTATTGTAACATTTTGAATTCTTTATGCTTTCCGAAAATCCTGGAATATATGCTATGAACATAAATCGCGTGGGTTCTCGACATTTTGTTTCTCTTTAATGTTATCTTGTATTCTTATTAATTTTTGGTCAAGTGCTTTGTCTTTTAAAATAAGTCTTATCTCTCCTTTGGTTTTATTTTTGAATATTTTCAGAAATCAGAAATGATTAGCAACCGTCGAATAAAACATCAGTAGATGTATTGATGATCATTGTGTTTTGTAGAGTAGAGTGTTTGTAGAGTGTTTGTAGAGTATTTTGAATTAAAATTAATTATTTGTCCTGATGCTGTTGTCTTTTCATACCACTTCAGTTTTAAAATATTTTTCATGTCTATAAGCCATAGTCCAAATATGCCAGCTTTCCATCTTCGTCCTGTTCCAGTGCGAATTTAATAGTTTTATTAAAATTATTTAAAGCGTTTAGTGTGTTTCTTCTTCTTTTACTACTGCGAATAAATCATCAACGTACTTGGTCAGGAATCTATTTTTTTCCTAGTTTATTCAGAGTGTTATCTAAAAGCTCTTTCATCCATTAATATATGAGCAATAATTGGATAGACGGCTGACTTGGCGTAAGCATATTGAAGCTAAAAGAAATTTATGGAAATTTAAAGTTCGAAGTCTACACTGGCTAATAATCTCCCGTTCTTCACTAAAACTGGAGTACGAGGTACTTTTGTACAGTGCAGTCCTTAAATCAATTTGGAAATATGGCTCAAAACTATGGAAAAGCGCATGCGTTAGTAACTTAGAAATAATGCAAATATCTCAATCAAAGATAAGGAATGATAATATTCACAAAGAGTTAAATGTAGGATCCGTTATAGACGAAATTGACCAGTATAGGGTCAAGCTTGAGGCCCATCCTAATAGGCTTGCGCTGTCCTAAATTAGGAATTAGAGAGAAGATAAATAAAACACCATATCAATAAAAAAAAAAACAATAACTCGTGAAGCAGGAAATCCCATCGGTATTCGTTTAAATTGTGCATTGAATTTAAAATGTCTGTTGGCTTGTGTACTTTGACAATGTCCGTAAATGTTATTTTCGGAATACTTTTGTGTTCTTATATTGCAAGATCTATTGGAAAATATTGAGACTGCATCGAACGATATTTATTTTATATCCTCACAAAGGAAAGTGTTGTTGATTCTCTCCTTAAATTCCACGAAGTTTTTAATTTGGTATGTTGAGTCCGTCGTGATGTTCATCAAAATGTTTATAGTAAATTTGCAAAGTCCGAATGATGGTGATCCAACCGATGGACATATGGGCAGTGCTGCCACTTTAGAAATTAACTATTAACTTTCAAGAAAATTTGCATCTTTTCTTATACCCGTTACTCGTAGAGTAAGCGGGTATATTGTGTTCGTTGAAAAGTATGAGTAAAGGGTATCTAATAATCGGGAAACTCGACTTAAGCGTTCTTTCTTGTTATACCCTTGCAGAGGGTTTTATAATTTCAGTCAGAAGTTTGCAACGCAGTGAAGGAGACGCTTCCGACCCTATAAAGTATATATATTCTTGATCGGCATCACTAGTAGAGTCGATCTAGCCATGTCCGTCTGTCCGTCCGTCTGTCCGTCCGTTTCTACGCAAACTAGTCTCTCAGGTTTAAAGCTATCTGCATGAAACTTTCCCAAAAGTTGTCTTTCTATTGCAGGTAGTATATAAGTCGGAACGAGCCGGATCGGACGACTATATAGTATAGCTCTCTTAGGAACAATCGAAAAAATAAACAAAAAAAATTATAACTTTGCTGTTTTTTAATTTTTTTTAGTTCTTCGAGATATAGTAATGGTTAAATATTTCAGAATTACGTTTTAAATTTCATCAAAATCGGACGACTATAGCATATAGCTCCCATAGGAACAATCGTATAGCTGCCATAGGAACTATCGAATAATTAAGCTGTAAATCATCATAGCTTCAATGTTTTTAAACATACACGCAAGTAATTTAAACTTTTTAAAGAGTATTTAGTTTTTGAAATAGCTGCACGGGTATATAAACTTCGGCTTGCCGAAGTTTGCTTCCTTTCTTGTTTTTTAAATACTATTAATAACATATCTAGCCATTTTTAATTTTACTTTAGCCATTTAAGCAACTTATTTCCAAACCAGCAATTTTTTTCCATTTTTCTTTTGCATTTTTGCTTTTTTATTTACATTTTTTAAATTGATTGCACAAATAACGATAAAAAATGTTTCGTCTCTCTTTTGCTGTGTTGTGTGCTAGGGCTAAGATGCCTGAAGTTAATGAAAATGAGGAGTTCAAGCAACGGATTCGCAAGGATTGCAAAAGTCATGTATACTGTGCGTAATGCATAACTTTTTGATGTTCACCAAAATAATTTAAAAAAACAGTTGCCTCTTGTTCGAAAGTCAACAAAAACGGAGCAGCAGAAGTCGGCACTATACATTCACATTGCCAAACACTGTGGAACAGTTTTCAGCTTGTATTTTTTCCCGTTTTAACGTCATATGATCTTTAATGAGTGAAGAGAATTTTATACGAGTCTCTTATTGTTGACTTTTACCCGCAAGTATTTGCACCAATTCCTCTTCTTCCGCTATATACTTGAAGGAGGGAATTTCTTCTTCTCTTCTGGTACCGCACGCTTTGAACCCTTTGCAAAAAGCACTTTAACATTTGAAGGAAACTTAACATTCGTTTTATTTACAAACCTGCCATTAAAATATCTTGGCATTAAAAAATATGTAAGCAAATAAAGGTATAAACACAGCCTTCGTGGTATGAGGTGGTTTTTATTACGTAGGCGCTGAGTCTTACTCTGAGAACGAATCGTGCATGCGAGCTATCGATGCGTATCGGAAACGATCGAACTCGTATCTATAAAAGTTTCCATCCTCGCGTAAAAAAAAAAATTTTCGATTGTTCTCTCAGTCTCCAAAAAACTTATGTAAGTCAGCTGAGGATATCTGTCCCTCCAGAATTATTTTTATTTCTTTAACCTTTTTGGTTTGTGATTTTAGATAGTCGTGTATAAGTTTAATTAGACTATTTTTTAATGTCGGTAAATATATATATATATAGTGACATATCCATAATCCCACATAACTTTTAGGTACATGTCCACACGCCCACAAACACATACACTCTTAGTACCCCAATCAGCCAAATATAAATTTCAGTCAGAAGTTTGCAACGCAGTGAAGGAGACGTTTCCGACCCTATAAAGTATATATATTCTTTATCAGCGTTAATAGCCGAGTCGATCTAGCCAAGTCTATCTGTCTGTCCGTCTGTGTGAACATCGAGATCTCGGAAACTATAAAAACTAGAGATTTCGGACTTGGCATGCAGATTTCAATTCTTCCTACGCAGCGCAAGTTTATTTCAAAAAGGAGCCACGCCACTCCAACACGCACAAGTCGGGACACATTAACCTTAACTGTGTGTATTGGTCATACCTATCGGTAGACACAAACATTTTCAAAATCGAGCTATTATTTTAGAAATTATTAAGTCCTATGACGCCGCTCTGCCGCCATTATGCCGCCCCTCTGCCGCTGCTCAGCCACTAATCGGCCGCTGCTCTGCTGGTGGTAGCATATGAGCGAGAGATAGAGAACTAAAGAACTGTTAGGTGTGGGGTGGGGTGCTGCACGCTCTTAGCTTTTAGTGTTGACTATGCAGTTCGACAGATGGCGCCACCCAGACTTCGATTGTTTGTGGGGTAATTTTGTTTGAAATTTGAAAATGTGTAACGGGTATCTAATGGTCGGGAAATTCGACTTAAAAAAATTTTAAAAAGATAAGTTCAATTTAAAAAAAAAATTTAGTATTCTGATTGTTCCCATGGGAACAATGATATAGTCGTCCAATTTTAATGAAATTTAAACTCTAGTTGTAAAATATTTAATGATTTTTGCATAAAATAGTACATTAGATGCTTACCCATGGACAAATTATTTTTATTATGAAAAAAAAAGGATTTTTTTTACAAAGCCAAATAAATTTCAAATTGAGGAAAATTCACTTTCGTTAACCAGCTTGAAACGGTTGCATAAAATTTATTGAAAGTTGAGATAAGGCAACACCACAAAGTTCTTAAAGTATAATTTCACCAGAAAAAAGTACAAAGAGAATAACTGATAACAGTCGGATCCTAGTACGTACCGTTTTATCAAAAAAAAAAAAAAAATGATTGAAGGTAAAAAGCCATATATGGCTTTGTATGCGGTAGAGGGTTATGTCTTTCGTTTGAAGGTGTGTTTATTATGTGTAACATTTCGCTGCTATTATAATGCGACATCTCTTTTATTACCTACCTACAACACAAAATTAATCTAATATAAAATACGTCACTGTACCATAAATTGAGTTAAGTTTTAATAAATGTTTTCTTTTGTTTTTTATACTTACTCATAATTTTACCACTACTTTATTGCTTTTGCCTACTGAAAACGATTTAATTTGTTGACTGTGTTTGTTTATTATACTGAGCATTTTACAACTCCTTTGTAATATTGTCCGTAACTAATCAGCGATTAATTTAATCGTAGGCTTAACCTGAATTGTGCGCACGTGTCTTTCGCCACGTGCGTCAATTTGGGGGTAAGTATATTTATTTAAGCAGAGCGTTGCTATCGCTTTTGATTTTAATACTCACATTGTTGTTGCTGCCCAATCATTTCACCTAATGCTTAACGACACCACCAGACGTCAGGAATAAATTTTTCTTCGAGGGATGATAATGTGTGAAAAAATATTTGCCTAAAATTTTGAATTACAGTTGAGACTAATCAAAATCTACCAAAAACGCACGTGCATATAAGACTAAGTGAATATTGAGGGTTTAAAAAATTCAATTATTAACGTTTGTTTCTTTTCACCTTTTGCTTTGAATAATATATATATTATTTTTATACCCTTGCAGAGGGTATTATAATTTCAGTCAGAAGTTTGCAACGCAGTGAAGGAGACGTCTCCGACCCTATAAAGTATATATATTCTTGATCAGCATCACTAGTAGATTCGATCTAGCCATGTCCGTCTGTCCGTCCGTCTGTCCGTCTGTCCGTCTGTCAGTCTGTCCGTCCGTTTATATGCAAACTAGTCTCTCAGTTTTAAAGCTATCTGCATGAAACTTTCCCAAAAGTTGTCTTTCTATTGCAGGTAGTATATAAGTCGGAACGAGCCGGATCGGACGACTATAGCATATAGCTCCCATAGGAACAATCGGAAAAATAAATGAAAAAAAATTATAACTTTGCTGTTTTTTAATTTTTTGTTTAGTTCTTCGACGTTTAGTAATGGTTAAATATTTCCGATTTACGGTTTAAATTATATCAAAATCGGACGACTATAGCATATAGCTCCCATAGGAACAATCGGAAAAATAAATGAAAAAAATTATAACTTTTTTGTTTTTTAATTTTTTGTTCAGTTCTTCGACATATAGCAATGGTTAAATATTTCAGAATTATGGCTTAGATTTTATCAAAATCGGACGTCTATATCATATAGCTCCCATAGAAATAATAAAAATATATAAAATAACTATCAAATAATTGAGTTGCTAATCATCATAGCTTCAATGTTTTTAAACATATACGCAGTAAATCATAATTTTAATGTTTTCAAAAATGTTAAATTCTTGCAATAGCTGCAAGGGTATATGAACTTCGGCTTGCCGAAGTTTGCTTTTTTTCTTGTTTTTTTTTAATTTTCATCAGAAACTGTTTATAAAGATTTGTCACTTATCAAAAAATTAACGTTGACTCATTATAAACATAATAAAAAAAGTAGTCAACTAGTTCAATGTTGTGAGGTATACCCTTCAATTTTCCATTTAAAAGAATTAAAGGCGCAAATGCATGTTGCTCTTATAAGTTTTATTAATTCTTTATGAATATTCGGTTTTTATAGTATTCCGTTCTAGATTATTAAACTTAATTGAAAGTGCATTTTTATGTTGAAATGTAGAAAAAAATTGATTAAATTTTTCCGTATTTAAAATTGTTTATCATAACATATACCTGGGGGCGAGCGGCATATTTATTTTGTGGAAAAGATGCGCTGGCCTCAAGTTGTTCCCAACTTACTTGTAAGGTATAGCCCACCAAAACCTACCTGTAAGAAATATTGCTTATCAGTTTACCACTACTTAAATGCTTTCGCATACTGAAATCGATTTAAATTGCGGACTTTCGTTAAAATAGGTGAACATTTCAAATTTTATTTTATAGAATTAAAGTTTAATTTGAAGGTACAATTTATGCAAGACACATTATTCTATAAACTTAAAAAAACGGCACAGTAAAATTAAATGATAAGACTGTTAATTGCAAGAATTTTTTTGTTTAAACATTAACGTATTTACAACATTCTTAAAATATGGTCATTTAATCAAAAACATATTTAGTTGGTTTATCTAATCAACAAATTGTCGATTTCAATATTTTTCTTCTTAAAACTAAACATTCTTATTCTTAAAATATTATTAAATATGTAAATGTTAGTTTTAAATACAAGTCAATTTTATTAATACATTAAATCTACATTCCTATTTAGTCCAAAAATAATAATAATAAATCTATGGTTTAGTGGGTAAAAACGTTAGACCTAGGTGCATTTGAAATTAGATTGGCCGAGTTCTGATCCGACAGCTGATTAGATTGCATATGTACATATCGTAGTATGTTGATACCTATGCTTGAAACATTTATTTTAAATTGAAAATAGGTTTCTAATAGGTAGGATAACAATTTACCAACGTATTTATGTAGATGTAAACAAATAATAAAAAGCAAGTCCAAGTCCAAATCGTTCAAAACGTATCGATTCTTACTTTTTAGCGATGTTGCAACCCGAGGTAAATTGTATGTATACAATAATGTTAAATAAATGTTTCTTACAGACACAGATGTATATACAAACATAGACATTAATACATATGTACAATAACTAAATTATAAAAGAAGAATTCGAATTCCCTTGTAATGTTCAGTTCATTTGTTGTAAGCTTTGCAACTATGAAATTGTTTATCGTTAGCTTCAAAAAAACAGTATTTTTTAAAAAACATTTAAATCTTTAATTGACTTATGTTAAAAATCATTGAGGCTAAGCCAATTACTTAATAGATCTGTCAAATGTTCCAAAAGTAGCTGTATTATTTTAGTTTTTATAAAATTCAAATGTTGTCTTATCCTATAGATTTTCGTGATATTTTATACCAGTTACTCGAAGTGTAAAAGGGTATTTTGTAATCTTTTTCGACCCTATATATGATAGTATTCATAGTCATGGTCAGGATCAATAGCCCAGTCGATCTGTCTGTCCGTCCGTCTGTCCTTCCGTATGAACGTCGAGATCTCGGAAACTATTCAAGTTAGAGTTCGAAAATTATTTCACATCACTCTGGGACATGTTAGAATTTGTGTTTGTGTTTCGCTGCTCAAACGGTGTTCGCTGATGTAGAGAGGCGTTCTGTAAACTTTAAGCGGGAAGTTCTAGCTTATAGAGGAATATTTAGTTTGAAATTCGTTATTTGAGTAATTATAGTCGAGGAACTTGACTATGGCGATCTTTCTTGTTAAACATATAGGAAGGCACTCTGAGACATATCGTTTTTACACTTTCAAAAAATCGGCTTAAGTTTTAAAAAACCGGCGCCTAATATGTGAAAAAAATTGGTTGTCAGCATATACTTATATAATTAGAGGTCTAGTTTTTACGCTAACTAAATAAGTTTTCTAGTTTTCACTTTTCCCAAACCTGTTTCCGTTTTCACTTCCGATATATATATATATGTTTTGGAATATATATATATATATATGGTAAAAAACTAAAAAACAAAAAAAAAATATATATATATAAAAAAAAAAAAAAAAATATATATATATTTTTATATATATATATATATATATATATATATATTGTATATATTTCTTGAAGCTTCAATTAAGTGTCTATATAATTATTATTTATAAATCCAAAACACAAAATGTAATAAAAACTTTTATGCCATGAACTACAGATGAAACTCTAAAACCAGTTTTTGCGTAATTAAATATTCATGCGGTCCTAAGACGTTTGATGAAATATATTCCAAATATTTTCTAGAAAAATATTTGAATTTTGCTTAAACGTTTTATAAATATGGGAACTGACTATAGTTTCGGCAAGTTGATGTTTATATACCCTAATAATAGCATAATACCGAAAATTTATGACAGCGTGCAGACCGTTAATAAACAGATGACATCTATAAAACTAAATTCAGCTTAAGAAATGTTATTCGAAAACAACATAATATAAAAAAAGTAAATTTTAAAATGTAATTTAAAATTTATATTAAGTCGTTTCACTCACAGCTATGGGAGATAGGCGTCCGATGGGAAGCCGAAGTTTTAATTCCCTTGTAGACAAGGAATAGATCCGTAAGGACTAAAACCATTATAATGGCAAAAAATGACATATAACAATTATAAATTTTACCAGATTGGTCCAATGACAGCTAATGGATAAAGTCGTCCGGTCGGCAAGCTTTTTTAACATGTAAAAAACTACGATTCGGCAGTTTTAAGAAAATATATTTTACACTGCGCGAATTATCGGCGTAGATCCGTAAGGTCAGTATGACAAATATATGACAGATATATGAAAGATATATGACAGATATATGACCCATATATATATATATATATATATATATATATGAAATGGAGGTGTATGATAAACTAAGATACCAATTTCTTTTTCAATCGAGCAAGGGAAAATTATGTATATGTGTTTTATTCTCGTTACTTGTAGAGCTAATGTTTTCAGACTTGGGTTGCAGACTCTAGTACTTCCTACGCAGCGCAATTTTATTTCAAAATGGAGCCACGCCCACTCTAACGCCCACAAACCGTATTTACTGTCATTCTGAGACATGTTAGACCGTAGGTATTGGACTTTGTGTGTGTGCTTTGGTCATATCTATCGGTAGCCAAAAAATATATTTTCAAAACCAAGCTAATATCTTAAAAGTTATGGGGTTTTGAAGTCCTCGCCGCCGCTCTGCTGCGACACTGCCAACCCTCTGCCACTGTTCGTCCGCTGCTTGCCGGTCATCGCTGCAAGAATGAACTGCAAGCGGGGGGTGGGGGTGCTGCACGCACTTTTAGTGTTGTCTATGCAGTTCGACAGATGGCGCCACTTAATTTTCGATTGTTTTGTAGGATGAATACTTAGTTTGAAGTTTGGTGGCTGAGTAACGGGTATCTAATAGTCGGGAAACTCGACTATAGCGTTCTTCCTTGATTTTTTATACTCTTGCAGAGGGTATTATAATTCCAGTCAGAAGTTTGCAACGCATTGAAGGAGACATTTTCGCCCCTATAAACTATATATTTTTTTGATCAGCACCGCTAGGAGAGTCGATCTAGCAGTGTGCGTCTGTTCGTCCGTCTGGCCGTCCGTTTCTACGCAAACTAGTCTCTCAGTTTTAAAGCTATCTGCATGAAACTTTCCCAAAAGTTGTCTTTCAAGGTAGTAGTAGTAGTAGCAGCAGGTAGTATATAACTCGTAACGAGCCGGATCGGACGACTATAGCATATAGCTCCCATAGGAACAATCGGAAAAATAAATGAAAAAAAATTATAACTTTGCTGTTTTTTAATTTTTTGTTTAGTTCTTCGACGTTTAGTAATGGTTAAATATTTCTGATTTACGGTTTAAATTTCATCAAAATCGGACGACTATAGCATATAGCTCCCATAGGAACAATCGGAAAAATAAATGAAAAAAATTATAACTTTTTTTTTTTTTAAATTTTTGTTTAGCCCTTCGACATTTAGTAATGGTAAAATATTTCAGAATTATGGCTTAGATTTTATCAAAATCGGACGTCTATATCATATAGCTCCCATAGAAATAATAAAAATATATAAAATAACTATCAAATAATTGAGTTGCTAATCATCATAGCTTCAATGTTTTTAAACATATACGCAGTAAATCATAATTTTAATGTTTTCAAAAATGTTAAATTCTTGCAATAGCTGCAAGGGTATATGAACTTCGGCTTGCCGAAGTTTGCTTTCTTTCTTGTTTTTTTTTAATTTTCTTCAGAAACTGTTTATAAAGATTTGTCACTTATCAAAAAATTAACGTTGACTCATTATAAACATAATAAAAAAAGTAGTCAACTAGTTCAATGTTGTGAGGTATACCCTTCAATTTTCCATTTAAAAGAATTAAAGGCGCAAATGCATGTTGCTCTTATAAGTTTTATTAATTCTTTATGAATATTCGGTTTTTATAGTATTCCGTTCTAGATTATTAAACTTAATTGAAAGTGCATTTTTATGTTGAAATGTAGAAAAAAATTGATTAAATTTTTCCGTATTTAAAAATGTTTATCATAACATATACCTGGGGGCGAGCGGCATATTTATTTTGTGGAAAAGATGCGCTGGCCTCAAGTTGTTCCCAACTTACTTGTAAGGTATAGCCCACCAAAACCTACCTGTAAGAAATATTGCTTATCAGTTTACCACTACTTAAATGCTTTCGCATACTGAAATCGATTTAAATTGCGGACTTTCGTTAAAATAGGTGAACATTTCAAATTTTATTTTATAGAATTAAAGTTTAATTTGAAGGTACAATTTATGCAAGACACATTATTCTATAAACTTAAAAAAACGGCACAGTAAAATTAAATGATAAGACTGTTAATTGCAAGAATTTTTTTGTTTAAACATTAACGTATTTACAACATTCTTAAAATATGGTCATTTAATCAAAAACATATTTAGTTGGTTTATCTAATCAACAAATTGTCGATTTCAATATTTTTCTTCTTAAAACTAAACATTATTATTCTTAAAATATTATTAAATATGTAAATGTTAGTTTTAAATACAAGTCAATTTTATTAATACATTAAATCTACATTCCTATTTAGTCCAAAAATAATAATAATAAATCTATGGTTTAGTGGGTAAAAACGTTAGACCTAGGTGCATTTGAAATTAGATTGGCCGAGTTCTGATCCGACAGCTGATTAGATTGCATATGTACATATCGTAGTATGTTGATACCTATGCTTGAAACATTTATTTTAAATTGAAAATAGGTTTCTAATAGGTAGGATAACAATTTACCAACGTATTTATGTAGATGTAAACAAATAATAAAAAGCAAGTCCAAGTCCAAATCGTTCAAAACGTATCGATTCTTACTTTTTAGCGATGTTGCAACCCGAGGTAAATTGTATGTATACAATAATGTTAAATAAATGTTTCTTACAGACACAGATGTATATACAAACATAGACATTAATACATATGTACAATAACTAAATTATAAAAGAAGAATTCGAATTCCCTTTGTAATGTTCAGTTCATTTGTTGTAAGCTTTGCAACTATGAAATTGTTTTTCGTTAGCTTCAAAAAAACAGTATTTTTTAATAAACATTTAAATCTTTAATTGACTTATGTTAAAAATCATTGAGGCTAAGCCAATTACTTAATAGATCTGTCAAATGTTCCAAAAGTAGCTGTATTATTTTAGTTTTTATAAAATTCAAATGTTGTCTTATCCTATAGATTTTCGTGATATTTTATACCAGTTACTCGAAGTGTAAAAGGGTATTTTGTAATCTTTTTCGACCCTATATATGATAGTATTCATAGTCATGGTCAGGATCAATAGCCCAGTCGATCTGTCTGTCCGTCCGTCTGTCCTTCCGTATGAACGTCGAGATCTCGGAAACTATTCAAGTTAGAGTTCGAAAATTATTTCACATCACTCTGGGACATGTTAGAATTTGTGTTTGTGTTTCGTTGCTCAAACGGTGTTCGCTGATGTAGAGAGGCGTTCTGTAAACTTTAAGCGGGAAGTTCTAGCTTATAGAGGAATATTTAGTTTGAAATTCGTTAAATGAGTAAATATAGTCGAGGAACTTGACTATGGCGATCTTTCTTGTTAAACATATAGGAAGGCACTCTGAGACATATCGTTTTTACACTTTCAAAAAATCGGTTTAAGTTTTAAAAAACCGGCGCCTAATATGTGAAAAAAATTGGTTGTCAGCATATACTTATATAATTAGAGGTCTAGTTTTTACGCTAACTAAATAAGTTTTCTAGTTTTCACTTTTCACAAACCTGTTTCCGTTTTCACTTCCGATATATATATATATGTTTTGGATATATATATATATATATGGTAAAAAACTAAAAAACAAAAAAAAAATATATATATAAAATATATATATATATATATATATATATTGTATATATTTCTTGAAGCTTCAATTAAGTGTCTATATAATTATTATTTATAAACCCAAAACAGAAAATGTAATAAAAACTTGTATGCCATGAACTACAGATAAAACTCTAAAACCAGTTTTTGCGTAATTAAATATTCATGCGGTCCTAAGACGTTTGATGAAATATATTCCAAATATTTTCTAGAAAAATATTTGAATTTTGCTTAAACGTTTTATAAATATGGGAACTGACTATAGTTTCGGCAAGTTGATGTTTATATACCCTAATAATAGCATAATACCGAAAATTTATGACAGCGTGCAGACCGTTAATAAACAGATTACATCTATAAAACTAAATTCAGCTTAAGGAATGTTATTCGAAAACAACATAATATAAAAAAGTAAATTTTAAAATGTAATTTAAAATTTATATTAAGTCGTTTCACTCACAGCTATGGGAGATAGGCGTCCGATGGGAAGCCGAAGTTTTAATTCCCTTGTAGACAAGGAATAGATCCGTAAGGATTAAAACCATTATAATGGCAAAAAATGACATATAACAATTATAAATTTTACCAGATTGGTCCAATGACAGCTAATGGATAAAGTCGTCCGGTCGGCAAGCTTTTTTAACATGTAAAAAACTACGATTCGGCAGTTTTAAGAAAATATATTTTACACTGCGCGAATTATCGGCGTAGATCCGTAAGGTCAGTATGACAAATATATGACAGATATATGAAAGATATATGACAGATATATATATATATATATATATGTGGAAATTGATAAGCTGAATAGCGATTATCTTATAGTCGGGGCACTCGACTATAGCGTTCCTTCTTGTTTTATTTTTGAAATGGAGGTGTATGATAAACTAAGATACCAATTTCTTTTTCAATCGAGCAAGGGAAAATTATGTATATGTGTTTTATTCTCGTTACTTGTAGAGCTAATGTTTTCAGACTTGGGTTGCAGACTCTAGTACTTCCTACGCAGCGCCATTTTATTTCAAAATGGAGCCACGCCCATTCTAACGCCCACAAACCGTATTTACTGTCATTCTGTGACATGTTAGACCGTAGGTATTGGACTTTGTGTGTGTGCTTTGGTCATATCTATCGGTAGCCAAAAAATATATTTTGAAAACCGAGCTAATATCTTAAAAGTTATGGGGTTTTGAAGTCCTCTGCCGCCGCTCTGCTGCGACACTGCCAACCCTCTGCCACTGTTCGTCCGCTGCTTGCCGGTCATCGCTGCAAGAATGAACTGCAAGCGGGGGGTGGGGGTGCTGCACGCACTTTTAGTGTTGTCTATGCAGTTCGGCAGATGGCGCCACTTAATTTTCGATTGTTTTGTAAGATGAATACTTAGTTTGAAGTTTGTTGGCTGAGTAACGGGTATCTAATAGTCGGGAAACTCGACTATAGCGTTCTTCCTTGATTTTTTATACTCTTGCAGAGGGTATTATAATTCCAGTCAGAAGTTTGCAACGCATTGAAGGAGACATTTTCGCCCCTATAAACTATATATTTTTTTGATCAGCACCGCTAGGAGAGTCGATCTAGCAGTGTGCGTCTGTTCGTCCGTCTGGCCGTCCGTTTCTACGCAAACTAGTCTCTCAGTTTTAAAGCTATCTGCATGAAACTTTCCCAAAAGTTGTCTTTCAAGGTAGTAGTAGTAGTAGCAGCAGGTAGTATATAACTCGTAACGAGCCGGATCGGACGACTATAGCATATAGCTCCCATAGGAACAATCGGAAAAATAAATACAACAAAATTAAACTTTAAAAATTTTAAAGTTCTTCGACTGTAAGCTTAAATATTTCAAATTACGATTTAAATTTCATCAAAATTCTTATAGCTCCCAAGGAACATATCGGAAAAATAAACGAAAAAAAAAAATTTTTTATTTTTTTTAGTTCTTCGACATAAAGTAATGGTTAAATATTTCAGAATTACAGTAGGACGACTATATCATATAGCTCCCACGAAAACACTAAAATGTATATAAAAAAAGTAGTTTTTAAATGTAATTTTTCTATTTCGTTATTTTTTTTTTAATTCTTTTTGACTTATTAATAATTTGGCAGTTCAGAATTACGCTTTTGATTTCATTGAAATCGGAAAACGATATCATATAGCTGCCATAGGAACTGTCGAAACTATTAGCTGCAAATCATCATATTTTTAGTGCTTTTAAACATATACGCAAGTAAATCATAATTTTAATGTTTTCAAGAATATTAAATTTTTGCAATAACTGCAAGGGTATATGAACTTCGCCTTGCCGAAGTTTGCTTCCTTTCTTGTTGATAATACTTAATTTTTAAATATTCAAATCTTATCATAGCAATGGTATTAGCTTTACATTAATTTCCCTTCGTTAAGAGGGGGGGAAGGACGTTTCGCTATAATCGGGTATGGCTGCTGAGCCGACATAGATGTCTGGCTAACTGATTTAGATGTATTGACAGTTTGGTTTTATAGTTAACTTTTATTCAGATATCTGTGGCTGTTGGCGTTCCGGATATACGAGGCGGCCCCAGTGACTGTTCTCAGAATTTTAGATTGCGCTCGTTGGATGATCCCTATGTTACTGCTGCTTGCATTGACCCATGGCTCAGAGCGGTAGGTCCAGATTGGCTTTAAACTGGAGTTATAAAGAAATACTTTGTGTTCAAGTTTAAGCGGAGAACGGGAGTTAATAAGCCAATGAAAACTGCTGGCCTTCAGTTTTATGCAGGTCTTCTTTGCTTCTATATGTTTTCTCCAAGTAAGTCGTCTGTCCAGGTGTATACCAAGATGGTTGACTTCGGCTACTTGTGATATTGGTATATTATTGAGGGCTAAAGATGGGTGTATACGCCAGTCAGCTAGTCATTTTTTTACAGCCATGAGATGGTTTTTATATTTTCTGTGCTGTTTTTTGAGATTTTGACCGTCAGCAAATTGCAGTGCCAGCAGCAAAGATCGTTCCTAGTACGCTTCCTTGTTACTCCAGTTTGATGTTGTGATCGTCAGTTGTAAAAATGTTGCATCTTATAGGGAAGACTCTGTATGTGAGATACGAGTCAAGCACACTGTGAGTGTTGTGTGGCAGAAGGATCTTGATTTTATAAACCAAATCCGATCGAATTCTTGGGATGCATCTAGAAATAGGGCGCTGCAATATCCCCTGTGCTCGGAGGCCGCGAAATAGCTATCAGTTCCCTTTAGAGATGTATTGCGGTAACTTTGATTTCCAATTAATGTATTTTTGATTTAAAATAAACGTCAGCCTTCTTTAGTATTCAAATTCAGAATAATTATATTGTGGAGTGTCGGTCCAATTGGAACCTCCGCCCGGAAATCTTGGTGTGTGTTAGAATTTTATTGGTGTTGTGCTTAAGTGTTTTCTGTGTCTTTGCTCGAGCGAATGTTCGTCGTACAATTTGGACAGAATGTTATGTGGGGCGATGAACGGCTAGCTGCCGATCATCGTCCACATACGAGGTAGCTCGTGGAGGTTCAAGCGGTGGAACCGATACGGTAACTCCTACCCCCCGAGAATAGAGCGATGTCCACATCTGTGGTATATCCAGAGCGACATCGTGTAGTATGGTGCTGAGAACAAACGTGGTCTTTGACCTCCTGATTTTCCAAAGTACTCCAAGGGTTATAAAAAGTATAAGCAATATTCCCTATATGTCAGAAAGATGTCGTTCCTGATTTCTTCGAATAACAATAACATACTTGGTGTGTCTTATATCTTCGAGATGAAGGGTCTCAAGGCTTAGGTCAATTTTGGAATTGTTAACTCTTTCAAAATTGTCGGTGTTAATTTTATTCTCTCTTCCCTTTGTTTCACAATTTAATCACTGTAAGTTAGTCCATTTATTTCCAATGAACAATTCATAAATTCACCGCAACAGATCCAAAAGTGCCTTTCCATCTGATCTATGTCAAACTCATAACCTTTAAGATTAATGACATCATTAAATTCTTTTGACCCTACAACAACTCTCGCTAGGCGTTGACTTATTTCTGTCTGTTTTCCTTTCTATAAACAATACCTCTTTCCTGCAACACCAGTGTTTTTTTCTTTCTTTGTTCAATCTATCCGTTCTCATTTGCTTTACGTCATCTAGCTGCTCCCGAACTCTTTTATAAATCTCCTCTCGATACTCATTAAGCTTTGATAAGTATTCGTGTTCTGTATCAAAGGATATTTATTTCCTACCCGAAAATAGCCCAAATGGCTTTAATTTAGTAGTTGCATAAATAGAACTGTTTAACGTAAAAAACACCTCGTCCTAAATTTCCTAAGGGTCACATTCCAGTTTTCAAATTTTAAATCTTTCCTAGTCTTTAAGATTAGTCTGTATATTTCTGTCAGAGTCAAATAAGAAAAATAGTGGCTTTTCAAAATTTGGTAAAGAAGGTCTTTGCCACGCCCCGAAAATTTTTTGAAACAAAAAAATAATAAGTCTGGCAACTCCGTGCTTATATAACATAGCTTGGTTCAGTGCTGTTAACCGCATCCCTATCAAAACCCATTTGCTATAACAAGGATCGTATCTTGACCAAATACCACATAAGTCAATAAATACTAAAATGAAAAAGCCGCCACATGTGATTTGGCTTTTTCCGGTCTCTTTTTCTGAAAGCTTGCTCCGAGCTAGTTAATTTTAAATTTTATTTAAAATCAGTGTTCATCCCAAAGATCATATACCATTTCCAAGAAGAATTGCCAAAAATATTAAAACTACACTAGTCGGCATAATTATTTTGACGAAACTCTTTTTTGACTATTGAACTGCGAAAATGAGGCGCAAAACAAAGAATATATTTTTACCTATGTGCATGCCAAATTTTATTTCCTTTACCTTTTGCATTCACTTTCTACTGATAAGAATGCAAGCAGACAACTGTTTTTTATGTGGCACAAGTATTTTGACATCATTTTATGGATATATTTTTACACTTTTAAGCACGCGAGAATCAATGAACTTCTGTGTTTAACTTTGAGTAATATTAAACGTTGTTATTAAAACAGAAAGTTATTAAAAATCAGTCAATATCATGGGTAAAATGGCTGAGCTAGTTTGGTTACCAGATCTTCAATAGTAGCAGAGTTTAACGCTGGAATAGCAGTCAAAGACATTGCCAATGAGTTTTATGTGTCGCGTCAAACTGTGCACTACCAAATTAAAAAGTTCAAAAAGCATATTGACATGCGTAATTTAAGAAGATCGGGTGCTAAGCGCAAAACAGATCGCAGTGAAGACCGAGTCCTTGTACGGGAATTTAAAAAGAATATAAATGAAAGCTTCTTTGAGTATAATTCATCTAAAATTATATTTTTTGTAAGACTACCAATGGTACAAAGGCAGAAACGGCGGCCCGTTTGCCAAAAAGTTAACCATGGTGGTGACTCTGTGATGTTCTGGGGATGTGTGGCTTATAACGGACTGGGTGACCTCGTTCCTGTCACTGGCTCGATGAACCAAGGCCAGTATTTGCGGGTTCTAAAAAATAATGCGTTTAGTTCCAGAGACAGGCTTATTGGACACACCTTCATTTTGCAACAGGATAACATGCCACAAAGCCAAGATGATTACAACATTTTTGAAGGATGTTGGTGTTACCATTTTGGACTGGCCACCTCAAAGTCCAGATTTAAATATAATTGAAAACGTCTGGTCTCTTATAAAACGTAAAAGAACAGTATCGTTGAATAAAACCAGAGAGGAGACAATTTCTAAGGTCACTGCCCTTTGCGAAGAGATAACTCTAGAGATTATCCAAAATTTGTTTTTAAGTTTGTATTAGCACTAAGTAAAACATAAAAAAAAATCATTGAGTTATATTAAACCATTAAAAAGTTACATACAAATTTAAACCATTAGTTATTCGTCAAAATAATTATGCCGACTAGTGTGGCGTTGTACTTAATCTTGTGGTGCATTCAACGTCTTTCGCGTATATCATAACCTCAAACACATTCCTGCGTGCAGGAGTCATGAGCAGTCTTTGCACGAATCGAAACGTTGGGTCACCATCCCAGCCAGGGCTTGCAATTTATACATCAAAAGGCTCTGTCAGCGTGATCAATGCACGTGCAGGAATCAGGAGCAGTCAGTACACTCATCAAAACGTTGCGTTACCGTTTTCGATCTTCATGCAACAGAAGTAGTCGCCGCATAAATTGAAAGACACTATCCAGCCTAGGGAGTGGCAGGCAGGAAGCCTCACAAAATTTAGCGACTGCCTCTGCGTTGCTAGAGACACGCTCATGCGTGCGTAATCATATCGACGAGTAGCTTAAATTTGATTTCCTGTGTTCACATAGTTAAGAACTCTTATTCATAAACCAATTCGGCTCCTAATAAAGTGTAATAGTTGGTCTGCATTCTTGACATTACATTTTATGTGTTCGTATCCGCATTTATAAAGTTCTACAACAACACTTCAACAGTCGCCAGGCCTGAGAACATCGTTGGATCGTGCGAAACTATTTTTTACATAAACCGAAGTGAAAAATTCGAGGTTATAGTTGGTTATAAATCTTAATAACACAACTTAAGGGAGTGAGCCCCCGACTCAGATAGGACTAGCTCTAGTTTCGTCTGCACATCACCGCACTCTCATCAACTATCTCTGGGTAAAGCGGCTGAACGTCGCAAACTTCTCTTAGGCTCAGATCAGAATCTTTGAAAATTTTGGCGTTGTCGTAAACTTTTGGTTCTTAGCTTAGATGTAGCTTTTGTCGTTAAAGCTTCTATAGTGTGTGAAAGTGAAATACGTTTCCTATTCCGATCAGCTTTTCGATATATAGGCTAGAATGTAAATTCGAAAAATTATAGCAATTTATATGCATTTGCAAAAAGCGACAAATGCTGGGCGAGTAATTCCCCTCTTAATATTGTTATTTGTTTTAGTGGCCTTGTATTTTGTATACATAAAGCGATGTGACAAATTCGATGTCTAAGTTGGTTATAAATCTTTATAACAAAACTTTTTTGATAACTTTCTTCACAGTAGCACTCCCAAGGGAGTGATCCCCGGACTTAGATAGGACTAGCCCTAGTTTCGTCTGCACGTCACCGCAGACTCATCAGCTATCTCTGGGTACAGCGGCTGAACGACGAAAACTTCACTTAGGCTCAGATCAGAAGCTTTGCAATTCTTGGAGTTGCCATACACTTTTGGTTCTTAAGCTAAGATGCTTCGTTAAAGCTTCTATAGTGTGTGAAAATTAAATGCATTGCCTATTTAAAAGCAATCTGCTTTCCGATATGTAAATTCGGAAAATCTACGCCTTGTATTTTTGTATACATAAATCGAAGTGAAAAACTCGAGGTCATAGTTGGTTTTAAGTCTTTATAACATAACTTTTTTCACACAAGCAATCCCTAGGGAGTGTTTCCCGGACTCAGGTAGGTCTAGCGCTAGTTTTGTCATTAAAACCAACAACTATATACTATTTTATATACACTACTTTTAAGTGAGAATTAGATAAATAATGTAGTCTCATACGACAATCGTCAAAGTAAATCAAAATTTGTTTATCTATTTCTTAATAGCCTGCTACAAATATAATCTTACACAAATAGAGCAGTTCAAAACAAAGAACGTGAAGTACGGTTTTCGCAATTAACTAAGCCACAAATTTCTATTTCAATCGAGCATGGGGAAATTATGTATATGTGTTTAACACCCGTTACTTGTCACTCTGTGACATGTTAGACCGTAGGTATTGGACTCTGCAATATTCCCTGTGCTCGAAGGCCGCGAAATAGCTATCAGTTCCCTTTATAGATGTATTGCGGTAACTTCGATTTACAATTAATGTATTTTTGATTTAAAATAAACGTCTGGAGTGTTTCCCGGACTCAGGTAGGTCTAGCGCTAGTTTTGTCATTAAAACCAATAACTATATACTATTTTATAAACACTATTTTTAAGTGAGAATTAGATAAATAATGTAGTCACATACGACAATCGTCAAAGTAAAGCAAAATTTGTTTATCTATTATATTTTTAAAAGCCTGCTACAAATATAATCTCACACAAATAGAGCAGTTCAAAACAAAGAACGTTAACTAGATTTAAGATCTTAGTAAATGTTTAATATTTAAGCAACATGAATTTTTTATTTATTTATATTTTATTCAATATTTTACCCCAGCGCTACAAGCATATGCTTATTGTTGGTCATTATACTATGAAAATATTAAATATAAACGTTAGACTTAAAACTATAACACCTATAAACTAACTTATTTGAAAGAATTTAATGTATATGTTTATTTTTATATTTTTTTAAGTCTCTATATTTGTTTTATATTTTTTATATTTTTATGTCCCTATATTTAAAAGAATGAGCTGTAAAGTCTAAACTAAGGTCATAAGTAAGAAATATAAGGTCATCTTTTGAGAAAGCTGGTACTGAGACTTGGTCATAAAGTAAAATCTTGCTTGGTCATTTATGAGGCGTAGGTCAAGAAGGGTATAACAGGTGTTGCTAAAATGTGTGGGTATCGTTACGTGTATAGGAAAAAGTCCTATAAACTTAAAATCATCAAGTAGATTATTTTCCTTTAAATGGTTGCTATTGAAGTCACCTGCAAGGATAATGTCAACATAAAAAGTTAATGAAGTTTAAAATGAATTAATTCGTAATTTTTGAGGGCATAACCTTCGGTTATGAAGTGCAGGGGTTGTAAACGGGTTGAATCTAATTAGATTTCACAAGTAGGGTGTGTGGCATCTGGTTCTCAATATTCGATAGGTGCACGGTTTTGTCCGATTTTATTTATTGAGCCTGTTATCTTTTGCTATAAATTTTTTTGTCTTCTAATGTTAGTTCTGTAACACATCTCATTCTCATTCTATTTAACAAGAGCGTCTGCTACTGCATTTTGCGAACTCTTCTAATAAGCCACTTTATATTCATATTCCAATTGTTGCAGTTTCCACCTCACTAACTTGAAATTGGGCTCCTTTAAGCTCGTTAACCAGTGTAGCAATTGGTGATCTGTGACTATTGTGAATTTGTGACCGAGCAAGTACGCACTTAAATGCTCTATACCCCAAACTATAGCCAACATTTATTTTCCCACCGTGGAGTAGTTGACATCTGCGTCGTTCTAGAGACACGCTCATGCGTGCGTAATCATATCGACGAGTAGCTTAAATTTGATTTCCTGTGTTCACATAGTTAAGAACTCTTATTCATAAACCAATTCGGCTCCTAATAAAGTGTAATAGTTAGTTGGTCTGCATTCTTGACATTACATTTTATGTGTTCGTATCCGCATTTATAAAGTTCTACAACAACACTTCAACAGTCGCCAGGCCTGAGAACATCGTTGGATCGTGCGAAACTATTTTTTACATAAACCGAAGTGAAAAATTCGAGGTTATAGTTGGTTATAAATCTTAATAACACAACTTAAGGGAGTGAGCCCCCGACTCAGATAGGACTAGCTCTAGTTTCGTCTGCACATCACCGCACTCTCATCAACTATCTCTGGGTAAAGCGGCTGAACGTCGCAAACTTCTCTTAGGCTCAGATCAGAATCTTTGAAAATTTTGGCGTTGTCGTAAACTTTTGGTTCTTAGCTTAGATGTAGCTTTTGTCGTTAAAGCTTCTATAGTGTGTGAAAGTGAAATACGTTTCCTATTCCGATCAGCCTTTCGATATATAGGCTAGAATGTAAATTCGAAAAATTATAGCAATTTATATGCATTTGCAAAAAGCGACAAATGCTGGGCGAGTAATTCCCCTCTTAATATTGTAATTTGTTTTAGTGGCCTTGTATTTTGTATACATAAAGCGATGTGACAAGCGATGTGTTACGGGAGCGGGGTAAGAAATAAAACCAGAAAGAAATAGATACCGTAACCAGAGACAGAAGACACTGTGAACTGCAGGTGGCGAAACACCGAAGTTGGTCAATACAGTAACCAGCAACGAATTGGTCAGAGTAAGCAATTCATACGAAAATGCAACTGACAATAGGTGTATGCAGCAATTAATATGAAACCTAGCAGAACCCAGAAGTGGGACAGTAAGCCCGAAAAAGGGGAAATTCTGTACCTAAGTGGGAACACTTAGATGACCCGGAAGCAAAACCACCGGTATAAAAGAGCCCCACCTCAGGTTTAAAGGCAGAGTAAAAAAGATCATTGCGAATCGAGCAGTCGGAGTCCAAGATAAGTGCGAATCAGACAAGAAATGACCGCGGAACCGCGTTAGGTCCACTACTGGCAAAAACAGTAATCGCGGAGGACCTATCCGAGTGATCGAATTTAGAACCCGATAGAAATATAACTTATATATCATGGGATCTACAACCTCGAAAGCATCCGACAACACGGCAAACGTGGTGAACAACGTTGAAATTGTAGACCACAAGGAGGACATAACCAAAGTCTACAATGTTTTGTGCCTCATTACTGGACTCTTGATCTTTATGTTGATTCTGAGCTTTCTCCGGATCTACAAGCGATCTGTACAGAGACGTCGGGACCACGGACACGAGCTGGAGAAAATCATGGCTGTCGCCGCCAATTGGCCAGAAAGGAGCCAGCACTAATATATCAGCCCGTGCAAAGATAAAAACTACATCATTATTATTATTATTTCAATTTTCGACAAAACAATAAACAATACCCATCCATAATAAACCAGCAATTAAATATAAGCAAAAGACCAAAGTTTTGATTTGTAATTGGAACCAACAGAAGAAACCTCAGCTAGAAGTGTTACCGTCAACCGTCGCGAGCGCCGTTTTTCACTCTTCTCTTACTCGCAATTCGTAGCGCCATAAAGCGAATAACTTTTTTTTCTGTTCGTGAAATAAGACCAACATCGCGCAATTGCCCAAGAAATGACAATTAACATAATTTTTTTTTATATATAAATTAATCCAACACCTTATTAATAATGCTAAGAGAATTTGCACTAATATAAATATATTTATGCATATGTGTATAATTAATTTTCCAAACCCAGAATACCACAATGACAGCTCTCGTCGATGGAAATAAAAAGGGGTAAGTGAGTTGTGTTTGACTTACTGTCAAGCAAACTTTTTATATATATATACTTACACATATGCGTATATACCTAGATCTTTGTGCAATTTAAACATTTAGACATACATATATATAGTCTTCATACATTAGATTTAACGTCCTGTAAGATTCATATTATCATTTCTATAAATTAGCCCAAAATATTATTCTTAAATATATATATTCATGCTTAATGTTTCTTTTTTTTATACGTTAATACAAATATTACATACACTATATACCGAATATTTCTCAATTTAATTAATTTGGCACCCCAATTTACTCTTATATTTGTCAATTAAATGTGCACCTTTTTAAATAAAAATCATTTTAATAAATTGTAATATGAAGCAGAACTCAATAATGTCTTGGTAAACGTTTATAAAAGGGGGAGCTGACGCAAATGGAAAAACTCGGGTTAAGAACAATGACATAACTTTCGACTGACAACATTGACATAGGGGATCGCATTGCAGTGGCCGGCGGCGATCCATCGGCATACGGGACGTATGAAGGGGCAGGGTAAAACAGCCACACGCTGCCGATCGAAATTCTGTCAAGCGCTCGAACTAGCTACTTGAGAAGCTTGTGGGCAGCGACGACAAATGACAAAACGAACTGAACGATCTCTATATTTTTCCTAAGGCACGATAAATTTATTCTCGTTATGTAGGGGAGGGAGTGGTTTCCAAAGAACCCACCCCATCTGGCGAGCTTAGCCGGCAACCAGCGTGCCTACTCAGGACGCAACTCCCTCGGCCCAAGTCCTGTGGACTGGGCACTAATACACCGACGTAACAGAATTGGCGCCCAACGCAGGATTCTTCGCATCCTTAGAGCTAGTACTTTTAACATCTGAAGATTTTTTGTTTTACGTATTAAAAGGTTACGATTTCAAAAATCGGAATACCGGATGTAGGGCATATCTGAAAAATTACATGCTATACATAATTTTCAATTTTTCCGAACAAAGATCAAAAATAGTTTGTGTCGACACCTAAAATTCCTCTCCGCAGGTATAGTTAATTTAATTGTTTTTTTTTTGTACATATAAAGTCCCCAACTTCAGCGACAGTCTGAATTGAGAAGGCCTCTCAATCGGAACTTTGTCTCAGAATAGCCGTGCGACTTTGTGACTCTTTTTAATATCCAGTAAAATCATTTGTCTTTGTTTTATTAATAGAAAATTTTAATGCGTTGTAACTGAACATTTTATAGTCCTTATATAATATTATCAAATCACGTGCAAGACCGACATAGCATTTTTAGGGAACAAACTTAAATTTTTTTTGGGTTTTCTCTGGCCGACGCTATCCGCTTGAATCAGGCAAGGACCCGGTCGCTCGAGAGGTTCGAGTCCAGAGGAAACCGATTGACCAAGAGGGGGGAGGAGGCGAACAGACCAAATCCGTACAAACCGACGCTATCCGTTTGAACCAGGCAAGAACCAGGTCGCTCGAGAGGTTCGAGTCTGTACGGATTCCAACAATACAAGGGCGGGAGGACGGAATCTATCTCTCTGGCCGACGCTATCCGCTTGTACTAGGCATGAACCAGGTCGCTCGAGAGGTTCGAGTCCAGAGAGAGAGGAAACAGGGAGGCAATTTCTTTCGTCTGTCTCAAATAAAGCTCTAGTCGTCTGTCTGTGAGCGAGTCTACCTGTTTCCGACGACTGGGAGGGAGGGGGTTTCGGACAGTTCCTTCTACGGGGAATCAGCACTCCGGTGGAGGCTGTAGTCCTGGGAAGAGGTCAGAAGGACATGAATGGAACTGGTGTCTCCGGTGGAGACCAGTTGAATCCTATCATAAAATTCACTTATTTAGGGACCTTTTAATAACTTCTTGGGGGCTTAATTTCGGACGGTTTCTTGACCCATAAACAACTTCCAATGCCAGCGAACCCGATTTAAAAATTTCTGTATTCTCTTCACAATACAATTGTCAAATAAAACTGCTGTTGTATGCAAAAACAATCAAGCAGCGTAAAAAAGTGAACGAAAACACATTTGTCCAGTTTTTTTGAGTCGCGTCTTGGCAATTTGGTAATTTGAAGATTTACCTCAATTATTTTTAATTTTTATATTTTTCTGATTTAACAAAAAAAAAGTGTGGCAGGCGTGTGCCACTATCAAGGTTGGTTATTGTTTACTTATTATTTAATTACTTCGGCACGAGCCAAAACCTTGAAATAAGAAGATAGGTCAGTAAATGGCAGGGAAGAGGAAAAAGGTAACGTTGACAATACCGCCTACTAGGACTGCAAGGGCTTCAACCTTAGCCGCAAGACAGGCCTGGAGAGCCAGACAAACCGTGACAACTAGCGATCAACAGGCACAGGAACAGTCGGTCAGCTTTGGCAGCAAGCTAGATAATTTAGGAAGCCTGGCAGATTACCACAGTTCCACCATGGAGGAGTCGACAGGAGCTGTAGGGGGTGAAAACTACTACTTAGGACCGCCACAAGGAAGGTCCAGCGTGCTACCCAATACAGGAGCATGGTCACGACAGTCGGAGTCAGAAAGCAGGCTGGAGCGAATGATGTCTGCGTTGATAATGCAAGGCAACGAGTTAAGGGCTACAGTCGCAACCCAGATTACGGAATTAAACACCCAGATAATTAATCTGCAAACAAAAGTGGCAGAAATGAGTGAATCACAATCAGGTAATTCACAAACAACCGGAGACACGCCTGCACAAAGCAGCACTTCTCGGCCGGCACCGTCGAGCCGCGGTGAGCGACAACTTAACACCGAAACAGGGGTTTCGGGGTCAGCACCGCCGCCAGAACTTAATTCCATGGACCAACATAATCAGAATGACTCTGGCAGACGAAACTGCAACAGTGCATGGGAGATATCGGGAGCTGAGCACCGACCAACAGAGAACCGGAACGTTAGATTGGACAAGTGGAATCTTAAATTTGATGGGACCAGCCGAGGGATGTCAATAGAAAGTTTCCTCTTCCGAGTAGATCGCATGAAAGCACTGTATGGGTATACAGATGAACAGGTATTCCGAGAATTTCACTGTTTACTCACTGGCTCCGCCAGCAAATGGTATTGGCAAATGCTTGAAGACAAAGCGGACGACCATTATTTTGGGTACCACTCATTAACCCGAGCGATGACCAGAGCCTTTTCGACATCGGAGAACGACTATGTCACCATAAAAGAGTTAATGGAGCGACGGCAGGGATATAACGAGAGTTTGGAGGATTATATTTCTGCGATGCACAATCTACAGTTTAAACTAAGAAATAAGATTCCAGAATCCAACCTGGTGGAGATATTAAAGGAGAACCTTAATTCGCAGATGGGAGCCTTTTTGTTGGCGTCAAGCATATCGACATTAGCCGAGCTTAAGAGGGAAGTAATACGGGTCGAAAAATGGTTGAAGGACAAGAGGTCGCGCCCGCGGCACGTTAACGAAATCATAAATGAATCGGAAGAAGGATATGAAGCCGATGACTACCAGGTGGAGGCTTTTCAGAACAACCGGCCACTGAAGGGAGTTGGAATGGTAAAGCCAGCAAGAGGAAATCCATTTCGTCAAAACTTGGACAAGAAAACCTTGGAGTCAATGGGAACGGAACCCGGAGGGGAATGCACGTCCCCGTTTCATACATACCTTTGCTACACGTGCAATAAGCCGGCGGACTTTTATCGCCACCGCAAAAGTGTAGACGGAACAGGGTGCCAAGCCCGGTTCCATGCAACGCAGTGTCATTATTGTGGTAAAAACGACTCTTATCACTCTACTCACTCTTCTTTTTTACGGAAAAGTCTGATCGGAGAACCGGGGAAGACCGGTCAGAAAAACGACACCCCGAGACAATAAAAGAGGCGACCTCAAGCCCCGCACAGATATCGTCTCATAAGACATGGTATCAGCGTAAGGCAGAGTACGAGGAGGCTCGCGCCCGTATCTTTAATACGGCACAAGAGGAAGAAGACGAAAGGAGTAACCGGAACAATAAGAAACTTCGACACCTGCACCAGACCCTGGAGACTGCACGGGAACTTAAAAGAAAATTAGTTGCGTCTATCATCAGCCTGAAAAATGACAACCGTCTTTTTGCCAAGACAAAAGTAGACGGCGAAGAGATTGTAGCCTTATTGGATACAGGGGCAAGTGCCAACTGCATTGGCAAAGGAGCGGAGCTGTTTTTACAACGGAGGCAGCATAAGATGCAAAGATTAACCAGACAAAACGTACAAACGGCCAGTGGGGGAAAACTCAAGTTACAGGCATGATCACTCTGCCGGTAGAATGGGAAGGCGAAACAAAAGAATTGGAATTTTTAATAGTGCCCGCCCTACAGCAACACTTTTATTTCGGAATAGAATTTTGGGAGGAATTTAAGTTACCTTTACCGGGGAAACGCCTATTAGAGGTTGCGGAGTTAGATACAGTAGCGCCCGAAGAAGAGAATCCCGAACGCCCCGAAACTGCATACACCCCACACAAACTTACCGAACAACAGGAAAGCACCCTTAAAAAGGTAGTCAACACCTTCCCATCCTGTACGGATATGGGCTTAGGGAAAACCGAGTTAGAAGAACATGTCATAGAGGTTACCCAGGAGAATTTACCTATCAAGCAGAGGCATTATCCCATCTCACCAGCAAAACAGAAACTGGTATTTGCCGAACTCGACCGAATGATAAAATTAGGGGTAATAGAGGAAAGTAACAGTAGTTGGAGTTCCCCTGTGACCCTAGTACAAAAGGGCCCAAAAATCGCCTTTGCCTAGACGCCCGCAAAGTTAATGCCCGGACTGTAAAGGACGCATACCCGTTACCACACATAGAGGGTCTACTAAGTCGTCTACAAGAAACGTTCTTTATATCTGCTATCGACCTAAAAGATGCATTTTGGCAAATACCGCTGGAAGCAAAAAGTAGAGAAAAAACAGCTTTCACAGTGCCAGGACGACCTTTATACCAATTTACTGTCATGCCGTTCGGTCTGTGTAATGCTGCCCAGCGCATGTGCAGACTGATGGACAAAGTAATTCCAGCAGCATTAAGAGAATTCGTTTTCGTATACCTGGATGATTTACTGGTCTGTTCTCCAACTTTTGAAGAACATTTGGAAATGTTGCGACAGGTCAGTGATTGCCTGAGGAGAGCAAAATTAACAATCAATGTGGCAAAAAGTAAGTTCTGTTACAGCCAAGCTAAATACCTGGGGTATGTAGTAGGTGGGGGGTGCATAAAAACCGATCCAGCAAAGATAAAGGCTATTCAAGAATTCCCACAGCCAATATCCGCTAAACAGATGCGGAGATTTTTGGGAATGACAGGGTGGTACCGGCGTTTTATACAAAACTACGCTCAAACGGCAGCACCGCTTCATGAAAGCCTCAAAAAGGACCGAGTCAGGAAATATGAGCTCGAGGAAGAGGGTATTAAAGCCTTTGAGGCACTGAAGACCAGCCTGGTATCAGCACCTGTGTTAACAACACCGGATTTTTCAAAACCTTTCACGATTCAGTGCGATGCATCGACGACCGGAGTCGGAGGGGTGTTGTTCCAGACAGATGAAGAGGGTGGCGAGCATCCTATCGCGTACATGTCCTCGAAACTGGACAAAGCCCAAAGGAACTACAGCATCACTGAACTTGAATGTCTAGCGGCAATATTGAGCAACAGAAAGTTCCGCCCATACGTTGAAGGAATGCCTTTTAAGGTCATAACAGATCATGCTAGTCTAAAGTGGCTCATGGGCCAGAAAGATTTATCAGGCAGACTAGCAAGGTGGAGTTTGAAACTACAGGCCTTTGATTTTGAAATCGAACATCGGAAAGGGTCACAAAATGTGGTCCCAGATGCGCTTTCAAGGGTACATATGGATGAAGTAACAGCGGGACTTAGGGATGCGGCAGAGATTAACATAGACCTACAATCAGCAGCGTTCCAGTCGAAAGAATACAAAGAATTGGCTCAAGCTGTTGAAAAACACGCAGAAAAGACTCCGGATACCCAAACGTCCGAAGGATACGTTTATAAGAGGGTAGGATTCCGAACAGGCGAAATAATTAATGAGGACCGTGCTTGGAAACTGTGGGTTCCAGAGGAACTTCGGCAGGACCTAGTTCATCAGGCCCACCATTCTCAAATGGCAGGACATGGCGGCATACACAAAACTTTAGCTCGACTAAGGCAGTTATATTACTGGCCCGCAATGACGGTTGATGTACAAAGAACTGTTAAGAATTGTGAAATTTGCAGAGTCAGCAAAACAACGAACAAATCCAGCCGACCGCCGATGGGAAAACAACGAATAACTGAGCGGCCAGGACAAAGACTTTACATTGATTTCATGGGACCATATCCCCGTACCAAATCCGGAAACACCGTGATCTTTGTGTGTCTGGACCATTTCACCAAATTCGTCTGGCTAGAGGCAATGCGAAAAGCAACCGCAACAGCCGAAGTAACCTTCCTTGAAAGAAACATTTTTCATCAATTCGGAGTGCCAGAATATATTCACTCCGATAACGGTAAGCAATTTGTGTCGTCAACATTTGCCGAGTTAGTCAGCCAATATGGAATCCGACACGTTCGAACGGGCTTCTATTCGCCACAAGCAAATGCAGCATAACGAGTAAACCGATCCGTGCTACAAATGCTCAGGTCAGCTACGGACAAAGACCAGCGGCATTGGGACACACACCTGAGTCGAATCGCGTGTACACTACGAAGTGGCTATCACGAAGCTTTGGGACTGGAACCATATTATGCAATGTTTGGGACCAACATGGTCACACACGCAAGTGCGTATCCGATCATGAGACGTATCGGCGGCCTATCAGCAACAGATCAAGCTCTATGCTTGGCGGATAAGATGGAACTCATACGCAGTGTAGTTAAGCAAGGGTTAGCCCGGGCACACGAAAAAGCTGAAAGAACGTACAATACACGCAGTAAGGAAATTGAATTTGCAGTAGGGCAGGTGGTATACCGAAAAAACTACAAGCAGAGTAACCGAATGGAAGGGTATAATGCAAAGCTAGGGCCCAATCGGGTACGGTGTCTCATACTTGGACGAATTAGGGAATTTAGCTGGAAAAAGTATTGGAGTATACCATGCCAAAGACCTTTTCGCTGCTTGAAACTGGTTGAAAACCAACAGCAATCAGTGCAATTGTACTACACAGCAAAGGAGGATCGTTCTTTTTTCGGAGCAGCCAGTATTTCTTACTATATAAATAACTATGGACCTCACGAAAGACATCGAGAACACGAGGGAGGCCGTGAAGAGGCATCTGGAAAGGTGCGAGGCCGAGGGAAGACCCCTCCCCTCAGAAGCTGAGGGGAGCAGTGGACGAGCGGGAAAGACTCGCCTGGGTTGATACGGAACTAGAAGATACACTACGAGCAACGCAGTGGGAAATTGAGAAGACCACGGCAAGGATAAACGCCGATTACAACCGCCTCAACGAACAAATTCGGTTGAGGGACGCAACACAGCGGGACCTGCGGATATGGGAGGAGGACTACCGCCAGGCACGGCTCGAGACTCCGCACTTCGAAGCGACGTTCGAATACATATACGCAAAGAACGAGCGGATCCGGCGAGAAAGCCGATTTGCAATTCGCCGGCGGCAGAGGAGGCAAAGTCTGCCTCCAGAATACCGTATCTACACCGTGGCGGAAGACGACGATGAGGAGGAAGACGACGACGAGCCGACCCCGGCAAGACGGCGTTTATCAGAGTAAAGAGAAAAAAAAAAAAAAAATATATATATATATATATAAAAAATCGTATCGTATCAAATAAATGGAAACAAATAAAAATATATATGTATATTCCACCTGACTTCCTTTTTTTTTTTATTCTTTTGGTTAAAAATTAATGATAATAATAGCCCGGATATCTCAGTCGGTAGAGCATGAAACTCCTAAATCTCAGGGTATGGGTCGAGGCCACACGTTAGGGCAATAACGGACTAATTACAATCGCTCCTCGTAGTTTTTTTTTGCGAGTGCATTCCATGCTGAATCAGCATCGACGACCCTCGAGCGTGTTACGGGAGCGGGGTAAGAAATAAAACCAGAAAGAAATAGATACCGTAACCAGAGACAGAAGACACTGTGAACTGCAGGTGGCGAAACACCGAAGTTGGTCAATACAGTAACCAGCAACGAATTGGTCAGAGTAAGCAATTCATACGAAAATGCAACTGACAATAGGTGTATGCAGCAATTAATATGAAACCTAGCAGAACCCAGAAGTGGGACAGTAAGCCCGAAAAAGGGGAAATTCTGTACCTAAGTGGGAACACTTAGATGACCCGGAAGCAAAACCACCGGTATAAAAGAGCCCCACCTCAGGTTCAAAGGCAGAGTAAAAAAGATCATTGCGAATCGAGCAGTCGGAGTCCAAGATAAGTGCGAATCAGACAAGAAATGACCGCGGAACCGCGTTAGGTCCACTACTGGCAAAAACAGTAATCGCGGAGGACCTATCCGAGTGATCGAATTTAGAACCCGATAGAAATATAACTTATATATCATGGGATCTACAACCTCGAAAGCATCCGACAACACGGCAAACGTGGTGAACAACGTTGAAATTGTAGACCACAAGGAGGACATAACCAAAGTCTACAATGTTTTGTGCCTCATTACTGGACTCTTGATCTTTATGTTGATTCTGAGCTTCCTCCGGATCTACAAGCGATCTGTACAGAGACGTCGGGACTACGGACACGAGCTGGAGAAAATCATGGCTATCGCCGCCAATTGGCCAGAAAGGAGCCAGCACTAATATATCAGCCCGTGCAAAGATAAAAACTACATCATTATTATTATTATTTCAATTTTCGACAAAACAATAAACAATACCCATCCATAATAAACCAGCAATTAAATACAAGCAAAAGACCAAAGTTTTGATTTGTAATTGGAACCAACAGAAGAAACCTCAGCTAGAAGTGTTACCGTCAACCGTCGCGAGTGCCGTTTTTCACTCTTCTCTTACTCGCAATTCGTAGCGCCATAAAGCGAATAACTTTTTTTTCTGTTCGTGAAATAAGGCCAACATCGCGCAATTGCCCAAGAAATGACAATTAACATAATTTTTTTTTATATATAAATTAATCCAACACCTTATTAATAATGCTAAGAGAATTTGCACTAATATAAATATATTTATGCATATGTGTATAATTAATTTTCCAAACCCAGAATACCACAATGAGAGCTCTCGTCGATGGAAATAAAAAGGGGTAAGTGAGTTGTGTTTGACTTACTGTCAAGCAAACTTTTTATATATATATACTTACACATATGCGTATATACCTAGATCTTTGTGCAATTTAAACATTTAGACATACATATATATAGTCTTCATACATTAGATTTAACGTCCTGTAAGATTCATATTATCATTTTTATAAATTAGCCCAAAATATTATTCTTAAATATATATATTGATGCTTAATGTTTCTTTTTTTTATACGTTAATACAAATATTACATACACTATATACCGAATATTTCTCAATTTAATTAATTTGGCACCCCAATTTACTCTTATATTTGTCAATTAAATGTGGACCTTTTTAAATAAAAATCTTTTTAATAAATTGTAATATGAAGCAGAACTCAATAATGTCTTGGTAAACGTTTATAAAAGGGGGAGCTGGCGCAAATGGAAAAACTCGGGTTAAAAACAATGACATAACTTTCGACTGACAACATTGACATAGGGGATCGCATTGCAGTGGCCGGCGGCGATCCATCGGCATACGGGACGTATGAAGGGGCAGGGTAAAACAGCCACACGATGCCGATCGAAATTCGGTCAAGCGCTCGAACTAGCTACTTGAGAAGCTTGTGGGCAGCGACGACAAATGACAAAACGAACTGAACGATCTCTATATTTTTCCTAAGGCACGATAAATTTATTCTCGTTATGTAGGGGAGGGAGTGGTTTCCAAAGAACCCACCCCATCTGGCGAGCTTAGCCGGCAACCAGCGTGCCTACTCAGGACGCAACTCCCTCGGCCCAAGTCCTGTGGACTGGGCACTAATACACCGACGTAACACTAAGTTGGTTATAAATCTTTATAACAAAACTTTTTTGATAACTTTCTTCACAGTAGCACTCCCAAGGGAGTGATCCCCGGACTTAGATAGGACTAGCCCTAGTTTCGTCTGCACGTCACCGCAGACTCATCAGCTATCTCTGGGTACAGCGTCTGAACGACGAAAACTTCACTTAGGCTCAGATCAGAAGCTTTGCAATTCTTGGAGTTGCCGTACACTTTTGGTTCTTAAGCTAAGATGCTTCGTTAAAGCTTCTATAGTGTGTGAAAATTAAATGCATTGCCTATTTGAAAGCAATCTGCTTTCCGATATGTAAATTCGGAAAATCTACGCCTTGTATTTTTGTATACATAAATCGAAGTGAAAAACTCGAGGTCATAGTTGGTTTTAAATCTTTATAACATAACTTTTTTCACACAAGCAATCCCTAGGGAGTGTTTCCCGGACTCAGGTAGGTCTAGCGCTAGTTTTGTCATTAAAACCAACAACTATATACTATTTTATATACACTACTTTTAAGTGAGAATTAGATAAATAATGTAGTCTCATACGACAATCGTCAAAGTAAATCAAAATTTGTTTATCTATTTCTTAATAGCCTGCTACAAATATAATCTTACACAAATAGAGCAGTTCAAAACAAAGAACGTGAAGTACGGTTTTCGCAATTAACTAAGCCACAAATTTCTATTTCAATCGAGCATGGGGAAATTATGTATATGTGTTTAACACCCGTTACTTGTCACTCTGTGACATGTTAGACCGTAGGTATTGGACTCTGCAATATTCCCTGTGCTCGAAGGCCGCGAAATAGCTATCAGTTCCCTTTATAGATGTATTGCGGTAACTTCGATTTACAATTAATGTATTTTTGATTTAAAATAAACGTCTGGAGTGTTTCCCGGACTCAGGTAGGTCTAGCGCTAGTTTTGTCATTAAAACCAATAACTATATACTATTTTATAAACACTATTTTTAAGTGAGAATTAGATAAATAATGTAGTCACATACGACAATCGTCAAAGTAAAGCAAAATTTGTTTATCTATTATATTTTTAAAAGCCTGCTACAAATATAATCTCACACAAATAGAGCAGTTCAAAACAAAGAACGTTAACTAGATTTAAGATCTTAGTAAATGTTTAATATTTAAGCAACATGAATTTTTTATTTATTTATATTTTATTCAATATTTTACCCCAGCGCTACAAGCATATGCTTATTGTTGGTCATTATACTATGAAAATATTAAATATAAACGTTAGACTTAAAACACCTATAAACTAACTTATTTGAAAGAATTTAATGTATATGTTTATTTTTATATTTTTTTTAGTCTCTATATTTGTTTTATATTTTTTATATTTTTATGTCCCTATATTTAAAAGAATGAGCTGTAAAGTCTAAACTAAGGTCATAAGTAAGAAATATAAGGTCATCTTTTGAGAAAGCTGGTACTGAGACTTGGTCATAAAGTAAAATCTTGCTTGGTCATTTATGAGGCGTAGGTCAAGAAGGGTATAACAGGTGTTGCTAAAATGTGTGGGTATCGTTACGTGTATAGGAAAAAGTCCTATAAACTTAAAATCATCAAGTAGATTATTTTCCTTTAAATGGTTGCTATTGAAGTCACCTGCAAGGATAATGTCAACATAAAAAGTTAATGAAGTTTAAAATGAATTAATTCGTAATTTTTTGAGGGCATAACCTTCGGTTATGAAGTGCAGGGGTTGTAAACGGGTTGAATCTAATTAGATTTCACAAGTAGGGTGTGTGGCATCTGGTTCTCAATATTCGATAGGTGCACGGTTTTGTCCGATTTTATTTATTGAGCCTGTTATCTTTTGCTATAATTTTTTTTGTCTTCTAATGTTAGTTCTGTAACACATCTCATTCTCATAAGTACACCACCACTCTCCCTGAACATGCGGGTCAAAAATGTAGACTGAGTGTGTTAGAAAGGACAACGCTCAATGAGTGTGTAACGAACACACTCTTCTAGTCTTGTTTCTAAAGGGTGATGTTTGATTTCGGCCCGATCTCAAAAATTAGTTGAATATTAATATCATTCAGCGTCTTTTCTGCCCCTTGAATTCATTCTTCAGACCAACATTTGACCAAAGAGAGTCCAACTCACTATTGTTAATTTGTAGCTCTATTTAACAAGAGCGTCTGCTACTGCATTTTGCGAACTCTTCTAATAAGCCACTTTATATTCATATTCCAATTGTTGCAGTTTCCACCTCACTAACTTGGAATTGGGCTCCTTTAAGCTCGTTAACCAGTTTAGCAATTGGTGATCTGTGACTATTGTGAATTTGTGACCGAGCAAGTACGCACTTAAATGCTCTATACCCCAAACTATAGCCAACATTTATTTTCCCACCGTGGAGAAGTTGACATCTGCGTCGTTCTAGGTTCTGCTGCCAATTTTTAAACTACCCAATGCCTCTCCGGACTGCACCCACGGCGAAATTGCTAGCATCCGTCGACAAAATAAATGGCTTTGTACAATCTGCATATCTTAGGAGGGAGAAGTTATAAAACAGGGTCTTGCAGTAATTAAACGTCCGAATACATTCGTCATCGAAAACAACTTGTTGCTTCCTTTATAATCTTTTTTTAAGGGTTTTGTAACTCTTGCGAAATGCCTTGTTTACTTCCTGTAATATCCAATCGATTTGAAGAATGATTTAACCTCTTAAGATGTTTTTGGTAATAGAAAAAACCTTGTAACGACCTGATTTCTATGTGTTCTCGCTCGCTACGTTAACGGGCGGCTAGCTCAGATAGGTTATGGGTTCGTTCCACCAAATTTATATTGGGTGATTGCCTTTGACCAATGAATAACGCAAGAGTTCTGTTGGGATTGTAACTGTCTTTATTCGTCTCCTTGTACAAGCCTCGCGGCTCTTCAGCTGCTGCTGCTCCTCGTCGTCGTCCTCTGCGGCGTCGCTCCTCGTCGCTGTCCTTCGCGGCGTCGCTCCTCGTCGTCGACTGCTTGTTGGTATCTGACTCGTGACGGCTCCTTCGAGGCTCTGGATGTTATGCGAACCTCACTATCGGGACCGGCAAGGTGTTTCGCCTAGCAGGTAGAACGCCGTTCTGCCTTTTCGCCTAGCCACCTTTATCGCAGGCTCCCTAAGTTGGTCCGGATTGTGTCGACAAGGTGTATCGCCTAGCCGGTTGAACTCAGTTCGACCTCTTCGCCCAGCCACCTTTATCGCAGACTCCACGCAAGGACTCCCTGAGCTCGATTTAACCACGACCTAGCACCCGTTGGATCTCAGCGTTGAAGCCTCAGCCTTGTAGACTCTCAGTTGTTCGGCGTCTCGACTTTGCGATCTTGATCCTGGTACTCGGAACTTGATTAACTTGCTACTGGTCTCGCGTACACGCACTCGCTTTGATTCTCGCACTATTACTTTTCGTGTGCTGCGCTTGCGCCGCCTTTTATAGCCTGTTATTTCCCTTTTCCAGCTCGCGTGATCGGGTCCAAGGTCCACTGCCGCACCGTTAGTTCACGGTGCGTCCTCTTTGTGCGGGTCCGAAGTCCACCAATTTACCGTTCGACCCTGTTGCCCTTGCCGTGTGAGGGTCCAATGTCCAGCGTGGTACCGTTAATTCACGGTGTCTCGGCTTTGCCCGGGTCCAAGGTCCGTTGTTTACCGTTTGACCTTGTTGCCCTTGACTCCTCCGGCATTCTCGCCTCCTTCGTTGTTGCAATGCAGCTCTCCTGCCTCGGAATTTGTGGGGAGTTTTAAGACTCCTCACATTTCCCCCTTTCTTCGGAAATGTTATGAAAGTGGTGATCTCCCCGCCCCTGTTGTTCGTTCATTCAAATTCCCCGCTCAAACTCCTTCTCTTCGTGACCCTATACCGTTCCCCAAAAGACTTCAACTTTCCGTGAGCTGCCCTCGTAAGACTCCCCCCAGACAGCGCTCTGAAAGACCTTTAACTTTCCCATGGCTGTGCTGCGTTAGCCTGTTCCCCAGACAGTTCCCCGAAAGACTTGAATTTTCCCAAAACTGCATCTTGTTCCTTCGATAATTCCCCGCGTAGAATTTGAATTTCCCGCCCAGACATTTCCCCGTGTTTGACATCACCATTCCGATTCCCGTCGTCTGACCACACTTCGATCGCACTTATCGATAATGGTTCCAGCATTGCCATCATTGTTGCCGTTATCGTTTCCGTTGTCTTAAGTTGCCTCCGTGTGACCGTTTCTTGAGAAATCCAGTATTTTTTGTACCCATCGATCGCAACTATCGATCGACCGCCTATCGCCTGGCGCCCCCGTCCCTAATTTCCTCACGGCCTCGTTATTTTGAAAAAACTGGTAAGTGAACTTGCTGATTATAGTTTGTGTTGTGCTGTGCTGTGCTTCCCTGCCCAAATAATAACTGCTGGGCTTTACTGCTGGGATCTGTTTTATTGGGCCTTAAACACCCGCACCCGGCCCCCTGCTACCTTGACTCGGTAGCGCTGTCCCTCCTCCAGCACGAGCTTGGCCCACCTGGCCTTCCTCTGCCTCCCTCGCTGCCTTTGCGCTTCTTCGGCCACCCGCGCCGGCCACTCCGCCTCCGGAACCTCCGCACACGGTTCCGCGCCCTCCGACTGCTGTCTCCGCAGCGTCGGCCTCGCCGGTGGGGCTCGCGACTCCGGGCACGAAGTCTGCCGCGCCAGCTTCGGGGGTGGCGCCGTGTCCCGCGACGTCTCCGGCGGTGTTGGCCACTCCCATGGCCCCTTCTCCAGCCCCTCTTGGGCCTCGCGTTCCTTCTCGGTCGTCACCTCCCGCCCCTCGCGACCGGACGTCTCCGCGACGCGTTTCGCCGACTTAGCCCTCGGATCGCGCGGGTTCAACGGCGGTGGGCGCCACTCGATGGCCTCTCGCATCCTGGCCTCCTCTTCTGCCTCCTCGGGCGCGGGCCACGTCCACGTGACCGTCTGCTGATGATCTGGGTCCTCCTCCTCGGACGGCAGCTCCACGTCCGAGATCTCCCCGGTGGACTCCTCGTCAGCCTCGCTGACCGGTGACGGGGATCGCGACACCAGGGGGAACGCCAGAAGCTGGAAAACGGAATCGGAGTCCCGTCTCCACTTCGCCACTGGCTGTTCCCTGGCGCGCTCCTCCCTCACCTCGTGCTCCACTCGCTGTTGGGTGTTATTCTCACGTGCGCTCATGATGACGATCTTGTTTGGAAAGACCTGCACCATGCAGCGCCGTCGCTGACGAAACCTCGGTTCTTCCGCGTATCCTCGGTTCCGTTATTCGCGGAGACGTGTACCGGTAACGGGACTCGCTCTCCGCTCTGTGTCCGTGTAACGTTTAAAAGTAACGGTGCCCTTCGTGTACACGCCTCCTACGCAACCCGTGCATGTGTGTGTTTAGCCGGTAACGGTGCTTACGGCTTTTTAAACCCTCCCTGTCCCGCTCTCGCGCTCCTGATGTGTGTGCCTGTGTGTGTGTGCTTGACCGTTAATTTCGATACTGTGTATCGTCCTCCCCCTTTCTTCGGTTAGGGTACAGTGCTCCTACGATACGCCGGATTTGTTGAGACTGCCCCTCTTTGCTTTGGGGTTTTAACTGCCCGTGTGTTCGTGCCGCAGGTTGCAAATAACCGGAGAATCGAAATTAATTATTTTAAACGGTCCCTCGTATCTGGGGGCCAGTTTTGCCGCGAATCCTTCTGCCGCCTTGGATAGATGGTGCTCCTTGGCCCATACCGTGTCTCCAATCTGTGGTTTCCAAGGGCGCCTCCGGAGATTGTAGTCGCGCGCCTGATCCTGCGCCGCCTTCTCCATGTTCCGTCTGACCAGCTCGAAGATTTCGTTTATTTTTTTCGCATTCTCCGACGGGGTCTGGGTTTCCCTTCCTGTGCCGGTGGTTTCTTCATCAAACAACGCGCTCGGTAACCTGGGCTCTCTACCCTGCGTGACAAATGCCGGCGAATACCCTGTGGACTCGGCTACACTAGTGTTCCCGGCCAGCTGCAATTCTGGCCATTTCTCATCCCACGTTCTCTGGTCTCGTCCGGCAAACTGGGCGATCATTGTTTTTACAGTTCTATTGGCCCTCTCCGTGGGATTTTCTTGTGGTGTGTACGGGGCTGTGAACTGGTGCCGCACTCCCAACTCTGTCAGGAACCGCTTGAACGCCCTGCTCGTGAACTGCACCCCGTTATCGGTGATTAAGACCTTCGGCACACCGTACCTTGAGACAATTCTTTCCCGGATTGCCTTTTCAAGCGTCTCCGTGGTAGCCCTACGCATTGGCACTATTTCCGTCCACTTTGAGAACCGATCTACGAGCACTAGTAGTATCGAGTTCCCGTGTTTCGACCGAGGAAGTGGCCCAACGAAATCGGCGCATACTGTGGCCCAGGGCTCCTCTGGGATCTGTGTGAGCATTTTTCCGGCTGCCTGGAGCTGACTGGGCTGAGGCAGCTCTCACAGTTCTGCACGTGCTTCCTAATGTCGCGGTGCATGCCCGGCCAATAATACCTCGCTGCCACCCTCGCGATCGTCTTCCGGCTGCACATGTGTCCGGCCGTCGGCATATCGTGGTTTTCAACCATGACTCGCTGCCTTGACCCGATTGGTACGCATAGCTTCCATGCGACCACATCCTCGTTGCCTGCTCTGTGAGGAATGTGCCGGTACAGCCGGTCGGCCTCCGGATATTTTTGGGGGTTCTGTGCTATCTTGCCCCTTATGTCCCTTATCCAGCTACATTCGGCATGTTCTGCTGACTGACCAGGTGACTTCGTTTTTAACCTTCGGCAGGTTTCAGGTAAGAGCTGCCGCGACAGTGCGTCCGCCACAATATTCAGCTGGCCTTTCCTGTATGTGATTTCGAAGTCGTATTGCTGGAGCTCCAGTGCCCACCGTGCGATTCTTCCGGTTGGGCTCTCGATGCTATTCAACCACTTCAAGGCCATGTGATCTGTTATCACTTTGAAGTGATATCCCTCCAGGTATGGCTTTAATTTCCTTATGGCCCACACGATTGCTAAACATTCCTTTTCAGTGGCGGAGTAACTTTTTTCCGACCCGTTTAGGGTCCGGCTGGAATAGGATATCACCCGCTCACCCTGGTCGGAATTTTGAGTGAGAATGGCGCTCAGCCCATAATCGCTGGCGTCGGTCTGCAGCACAAACGGCTTTGTAAAATCCGGGCATGCCAAAATTGGGTCGGCGACCAATCTTGCCTTGACAGCTTCAAAGGCCTGCTGGTGGTCGTCGGTCCATTCCCATTTGACACCCTTTCGGAGAAGGGCGTTCAGCGGATGCACTAGCGTGGCAAAATCTGGCACAAAACGCCTGTACCACGACGCCACTCCCAAGTACTGCCGTAGTTCTTTGACATTTGCCGGTGGTTTTAGCAATGCTATCGCTGATACCTTTTCCGGATCCGTCCCGATGCCTTGGTCTGTAATGCGATGCCCTAAGTATTGAAGTTCCTTTCTGAAGAATTTACACTTATCCGCGTTTACTTTCAGGTTTACCGCTCGTAGTCTTCTGAATACTTCCTTTACGTTCCGCATGTGCTCCTCTAGTGTCCGTCCGATGACGATTATATCATCCTGATACGCGAAAGCGTGCGGCATCATTTCAGGTCCAATTACCTGGTCCAACGCCCGCTGGAATGTTGCTGATGCCGAGTGTAAACCGAAAGGCATAACTTTCCATTGAAACAGGCCTTTCCCTGGCACTGTGAATGCGGTATACTGCCTGCTGGCTGCCTCCAACGGTATCTGCCTGTACCCGTCCTTTAAGTCGAGGCTGCTAAAATATTTAGCTTCTCGGAGTTGGTCCAGGATGTAGTTGATCATCGGCGTTGGATATGCATCCTTTACGGATTTTGCGTTGATCTGCCTGAAATCCACACAGAGCCTCCATTTCCCGGTCTTCTTTCTCACCATGACTATTGGTGAGCTGTTGACGGTTCGATGCATCCCTTTTCAAGTAGCTCGTCTACTTTGGCGTTGATCTCGCCCTGCATTTTTGGATTCTTCGGATAGTACCGCTGTTTGACCGGCTGATTGTCCTTCATGGTGATCCTGTGTACTGCCACGTTTGACGTGCCTTGCAGATTTTCCAGGCTCTCCAACTCGGTCTTTAAAAACTGGTCCACATCCTTCTCCGAAAATTCCTTCGCGGCTTCCACGACTGCTACCGACAGTTTTTCCTCTAGCCAGCCTCGGTGTCTGTCCCTCGCCGGTATCATCACTCTGTGACCTGCGCATTTCACCTCGGCTCCGATTTTGGTGAGGAAGTTCCATCCTAGCACCAGTTCGTCAATCAATCCTGGGAGGATCAGCAGCTCCATTGACACTTTTCTTGTGCCAAGTCCGATTTGAATTTCTAACTGCGATTTTACGTCTCCGCATCTACCGTCCGCCATCCGTATTTGCCTCTTTGTGGGTCCAACCTTTCCTGCCGCCTGCAGCCTGTCCTCCAGCTCTTTGCTGATGAAACTCGCTGTCGCGCCGGTGTCCACCGTGGCCTTAACGTTCGCGTCACCTATGAGCACTGTGGCGGACAGTTGCATTTCTTCCGCCTTCAGGTCGCCCATTATTTTTGAGAGGCAGCACCTTACGATCCCTGGCCGCCCCTCGGAGGCTGGGATCGTTGCGCGTTTCCCGAACAGCACTCCACCGTTCGGACGCCTATCTTTCCGCATCGCCAGCAGAATGTGAGTCGCCGGTTCCGGCACTCCATCGTCCAATGGTCCGCGCCCCCGCATCTGCGACACGCGTTGGCCGGATTCTGTATTAATCCACTGCGATCGGCTGGTGGTCCGTGTTCCTGCGGCGTATGCCTCCGTGTCCTCCTGGCACCGCCTACACACCGCACCCTGCTCTGCCCTTGGCCTTGGCACTGGGCGGTTCTGTGTCCTCTGGGAGTGGTTTTCCATTTCAAACTCGACCTCTTCGCCCAGCCACCTTTATCGCAGACTCCACGCAAGGACTCCCTGAGCTCGATTTAACCACGACCTAGCACCCGTTGGATCTCAGCGTTGAAGCTTCAGCCTTGTAGACTCTCAGTCGTTCGGCGTCTCGACTTTGCGAGCTTGATCCTGGTACTCGGCACTTGATTAACTTGCTACTGGTCTCGCGTACACGCACTCGCTTTGATTCTCGCACTATTACCCCCGTGTGCTGCGCTTGCGCCGCCTTTTATAGCCTGTGATGGTCCCGTTATTTCCCTTTTCCAGCTCGCGTGATCGGGTCCAAGGTCCACTGTCGCACCGTTAGTTCACGGTGCGTCCTCTTTGTGCGGGTCCGAAGTCCGCCAATTTACCGTTCGACCCTGTTGCCCTTGCCGTGTGAGGGTCCAATGTTCAGCGTGGTACCGTTAATTCACGGTGTCTCCGCTTTGCCCGGGTCCAAGGACCGTTGTTTACCGTTTGACCTTGTTGCCCTTGACTCCTCCGGCATTCTCGCCTCCTTCGCTGTTGCTATGCAGCTCTCCTGCCTCGGAACTTGTGGGGAGTTTTAAGACTCCTCACAACCTTATGGCCTCAATCTTCCTTGGTCTTGGCCTAACCCCCTCCTGAGACAATACATACCCCAGGTACTCTATCTCCTTTTTGAAAAACTCCGTTTTGTTTGTTTGTCATCATCAATAAAACCAATAATCACCAAATCATCGGCAAAAAAAAACTTCGTTGCAATCGGCGTACTAATGAAAGTCTGGCGAATTTCGCGCGCAAAAGAAATATACGATACATATCAAGTTATGTTTCAGAGATCAGCATTGGTGCACGGCAACAACAAGAACACCGCACACACACAATGTTTTTTTTAAGCTCGTGTGTCAAAACACCACATTTAAAAAATTATGCCTGGTTTTCTTACACGTTTCTTTTGTGCGTTGTTTCTATGCGGTACCAAAAAGTAACTGCATCTATTGCTTTGTAGACTTTTTACTCTTGTGAGCCGCCACCGCATACAAATTGTGTATGCAAAAACAACAACAAAAACAAGATTTGATTAACGGTTTTGCCGCATGTAATTTGCCGACTACTAGTAGTGGTGCGAATAGGCAAAGACGAAACTGGAAGCCCGATGAATAAAGTAATTGAGATAATTTCGTCGATGAGGAAATTGTCTCAAAGGGACAAGTGTCACGAATATTAGTCCAGAAACTTAGATGCGGAACGATGTATCGCCACTAGCGTTTTGTTAACCTTAACCTTAGCGGTCAAATCTAAGGTTGACCCTTTCAAACGAATTAGCAGATATATGCGAACGATTGAATTTATTTTAATATGATTTTTTATAAAACCGATGTCTTGTCTCGGTCGACAAAATGTACTTTCCATGGCGAGTCTAGGGCGAAACCAAAATCGCGTGTTAGGTGCAGTTCAGCTTTAGAATAATGCCCTTGTGTTCTCCACAGTGTGATATACATATTACTACTGGGGGTAACGACTTAATTCCGCCGTTTTAAACCGACATAATTTCACCAGCCGCCCCACGCCATAAGTCCGCTAAGCAACATTAGTTCACGCGAAATTATGACGTTTTAAAACTACTTGTGGCGGACTTATATCGTTTTAAAGTGACCTTAGTCCGCCGTGGAAAAAAACGACATAATTAACCAGGCTTGTCACACGCACATAATATCAATCTGGAATCTAGGAACCAGACTTTGTGCAGTTATGTGAATAATTGTCAAACCGTGTGCTTGCTTTTTAGTAATCTCAGTTGACATAATGTGAAAAACTCTACAATTTTATAAGGTATGGGAAAAATAGTAATAAAAGCGATAAGTACAATATCAGATTGCTTAATAACTAAAGTTATGGTTAAGATAAGTTGAGAATACATACAAATTATAGACCATTAAATTACCAGAGACATATAATTGTTAATGTGGTTTTCGAATTGTCAACTCAGTTGATAGAAAATTATGTGAATAATTGTCAAGCCGTGTGCTTGCTTTTTAGTAATCTCAGTTGACATAATGTGCAAAACTCTACAATGTTATAAGGTATAGGAATAAATAGTAATAAAAGCGAAAAGTACAATATCAGATAATATCCTTGAATAGCTGCTGGTTTATATAGAACGGCACTTCAGAGTCGAGTCCCATTGGATTAAGCGTAAGTGGTTGTTATCTCTCGCGGCGATACATTTCCAGGGTCCTCAGTAACAATATTTTGTAGTACGCATGCATACAGAGTACACACACTTACCATCGGCAACAATGTTAGCCAAATCTGCACGATCAGCAGTCTTCAAGTGCAAACTTAATTTGGCCACACACACCATCAGCGAGTGATAAGTTGCGCCAGCTTATTCCCATAGTTGGCGACTGCAACAATTAAATCCACGTGTGCACATATCATTTCTTCTCTGTCTCTCTCTCTCTCTCTCTCTATGAGCGCCGCTCTCGGAGATAAACACAAGCTAAAACATAAGGCGGTTGCGGCGCTGCCTGCTCGACCGACAGCGCCGACTGCGCAGCAGACAGAACTAAGTTAAGCTAGTCGAAGAAAAACATCAAAACGATAAACAGAATAAAAAACTAATTACTAAAAAAGTGCGTTATACAATATTTCTGGTGCGAACATGGCGACCGTGACAGAGTAGCAACTATAGAAGAACCCTGCAAAATGGAAGCTGCCGGCCAACATGGCCTAAGAAGATGACTTGGAATTGATTCAAATATTTTCGACTGGGCCATAAAACATCTATACATCTTCGAAGAAGATAAATTAAACGGCACAGGATGGAACGGAATGAAAAATATCTGAGTGAGTAGAGTGTGATAATGGGTAGACGCGGAGGTGTGAACAATAAAATCAAGAAAAGGGTAGCACACATAAAGTGGTTACTCTTCAGCAGTTCAACACCTCCAGCGTGGGCTACAGCCCAAAAATTACAAACCGAACTCGATTTTCTAAAATCGAGTCTCAAAAAAAAAGAACCCGAAAATCGCAACTCACTCACAATAAAGAAAATACCAACTATACCAATGAAAAAATATTAACGAAACCTCCATCCCCAAGAGAAGTGCCAAAATATCGGAAAGAGTGCCCTGCTGACTGCCCTGGACCCTTAGGCAGCGTTCACTGTCAATACGCATGCCACAGACCGGCGACGTCTAACTGATGACTGAAGAACTGGACCAGGATACAACACAACAAACGCGGGAGGCACACCGCCACCTACGCCATCAAGGGAGCATCAGCGTGGCAGAGACCCGCGACTCCCAGCGGAAAGGTCCCGTAATTCCAGCAGTTTTTAATAATATTAGTATATAATATGTATTTGTAATATTGAGCTGAACTCTCTCTGCCCAATTAAAAGTATAGCTATACAAAAATAGGCAGGAAAATTATAAAATTTAAATTAAAAATAAAAGTCTTAAATTCTAAAAAGAAAACAAAAAAATTAAATATACATATGAAAACAAATGAGTAATGAGAATAAATTGTATTTTACGAATATATAGTTAATGATAATTGTTGCTATTTTGCCCGGAAATTTGATCTGCAAATTATATTTGTTTCACAATAAATGCCTGACAAAAAGAATCCAAAGCAAAGCTAATGATTTTGACAAAATTAAAAAAAATATATATTGCAGAACAAAAACAGCACCTATTATATACAAGAAAGGAAGCCAACTTCGGCAAACCGAAGTTAATATACCTTTGCAGCTATTAAATTTTTCTTTAGTTTTCCGATTGTTCCTATGGGAGCTATATGCTATAGTCGTCCGATTTTGATGAAATTTAAATCGTAATTCTGAAATATTTAACCATTAATATATGTCGAAGAACTAAAAACAAAATTAAAAAACAGCAAAGTTATAATTTTTTTCATTTATTTTTCCGGTTGTTCCTATGGGAGCTATATGCTATAGTCGTCCGATTTTGATGAAATTTAAAGCATAATTCTGAAATATTTAATATGTCGAAAAACTACAAAAAAATTAAAAAACAGCAAAGTTATAATTTTTTTCATTTATTTTTCCGGTTGTTCCTATGGGAGCTATATGATTTAGTCGTCCGATTTTGATGAAATTTAAACCGTAATTCTGAAATATTTAACCACTACTATAAGTCGAAGGAAAAAAATAAAAATACATGACTAGATCGACTCGCCTAGTGATGCTTATCAAGAATATATATACTTTATAGGGTCGGAAATGTGTCCTTCACTGCGTTGGAAACTTCTGTCTGAAATTATAATACCCTCTGTAAGGGTATAATTAAGAGAAGAAAAAAAATTTTTGATAGATCTGATAAGTCTATGACGGAAAACAGGTCGATTCATAAAAAACCATAAACAAACATGCATAAATATTATTAACTTGCTTTAACAAAGCTCGTTCACTAATATATGACCAACGAGACAAGTTAGAAAACGCACATTGGTCCCAAGTATCTACATTTTTGATCAAATTTGATAAGTATAAAAGAAAAATATAGTTTGGATATAACAGTTCCGACTATCCTAAACACACCCCTGACTTTGGAACAAGAATCGAAATCAATAGAAGCCGAAGACATTGACCTAGAGGAACAAGAAGAGTTTGATTTCGATAACGCGGAAATAAAATAAAAATATTAAAACGATCTAACAATTCCCGCCATCCTAATTCAATCTGAGCTATCAGATCAAGAAATAACAGATTCTGACAAAAGCGTAGCAGAAAATAGACCTTGCACAACGGCCAACGAAACAGCCGCCCAAAGGGCGTACATTAAAGATCTTTCAAATGCAGTACCTGAATTCAATGGAAGAAAAAAAATCTCCAGCGATTCATAACAAAATTAGTCACATGACAAAGGGACCATAAGAACAAATTGCTATAGAAGTAATTAAATCCAAAATAATTGGGTCAACGCCTTACGAGGAAAATAAAAATGAGTTTACAATTGATGCAACAATCACTAAACTCCAATTGTTGGGGAAACCTTTGAGGTACTAAAAGCTAAAACGGAAAATATCTGCCAAAAAGGAGAGAGAAAAAAACAGCCACCCAATTCACAAACGAACTTGATAACCTTCGCAAATTACTAGAAGCATCTTATATCGATGAAATGCAGAACAGGCTGACAAGTTCAGAACAAAAGAAGCAATATCTCCTTTGATAAAGAGTTGCGAAAGCGGAAAAACCAAAACAATTTTGGAAGCTAGCTTATTCAATAATATGAATGACGCTATAACTAAATACATTCACTGCAGTACCCAACAAACAAACAACAATGTATAAGTTAGTTTTGTTGTTGACCCGGTGGGTGATGAGTCGCCGTCGGTATCAGGAAGTTCCTTTTCTTTCTCTCAGGCGAACGATATGTCCGCTGTTGATTGCTGGCCGGCTGGCCGAAGGTGTCCCAATACTGAATTAGGATGATTACGTTGGAGGGGTGACTGCCCCTCTTACTTGCTGATCTATGGACTCAGACAAGTTCAGAACAAAAGAAGCAATATCTCCTTTGATAAAGAGTTGCGAAAGCGGAAAAACCAAAACAATTTTGGAAGCTAGCTTATTCAATAATATGAATGACGCTATAACTAAATAAATTCACTGCAGTACCCAACAAACAAACAACCACAGTGTAATGTATAAGTTAGTTTTGTTGTTGACCCGGTGGGTGATGAGTCGCCGTCGGTATCAGGAAGTTCCTTTTCTTTCTCTCAGGCGAACGATATGTCCGCTGTTGATTGCTGGCCGGCTGGCCGAGGGTGTCCCAATACTGAATTAGGATGATTACGTTGGAGGGGTGACTGCCCCTCTTACTTGCTGATCTATGGACTCAGACAGTGAATAAATTATACGCAGTTAACGACTGTTGGTCGGAGTTAGTTTTTTTAGGTTTTTATTCGAAAGTCGAATCAGAACTAAAACTTAAAGCTAACATAATTGAACTTCATAGCGGCCACTCCAATGGGCAGTGCTTGCCGGCTATGCACGAGCATCCAGCCAGACGCTGTGTCAGCAGTTTGACCGGCGCGATGTTTACGTAAACTGTGGTCAACAACTTTGGTTTCGTCAATTTCGTCTCGGAACTCCTTGATAAACTCCAAGTTTCGTTCACTCAAGCGGTGAAGGTACGGGAGGCTGAGTACATCTTGGTTGGCAGTGATGTTCAACAGGGGGGAGTTCTCTTCTGGGCGATAGCATGATTGACGAAGAGGGTTTCATTTATCATGGCCTGTTTATCAAAGGTGATAAGGTGAGTGCCATGTATCCAGACTTCTGTCCCATTGTCCACTCGAACATTGGCAGACCTGTCGTTGATGATTACGATCCCTTCGTCCACGTATGTGATTGGGTGCAGGTCGCTCTGTTGTGTTCGGCAATGCACCATCCCACCAGCATGCAGTTCTTTGGCGCATGAGCTCTCTGCCAAACGGCAGAATGTGGCTCCCGGTGACACGGAGCAGTTTTTAATGGCGTGAATTTCTCCGCCGCATTCCGCTATAATGTTGTCTGTTATCTGCAGCATTGTCTCACTATGAGCGACTGGAAAAATAGTTATCTTTTTGCATGCTAATTTTATTTTAGGAAATTTTATGATAAAATGTAAAACGTTAACGGACTGCAGAACCTTCACGGACGAAACGGACAAAAGATCCCCTATGGGAGTGTTGGTGGGTTCCTCAAGCCAAACTGATTTTAAGTCTTTGTAGTCTAAAATGTTCGGACTAACAATATTAATTTTGGCAAGGGTTATTGCAAGCATTAAATTCTGTAATTCCATCATCAACATTCTGTTTCTACCAAGTAGTGTCTCATATAGGTCCAGTGTCTACTTGTGAATTTTTGGCGGATCTCAGAATTTGATTAAAGGTCGATACTAGCTGATTAATTTGATTTTGAATTTTAGTGTTTATTTGAATTTGCCTATTGCTTGACTCAACTAACTTCATTTCGGTGAATCTGATTTTCTCTAAATCACCGGCGTCTGGTGTCCCTGCTACGACCTTTAGCGTTGATCCTAAGAAATCTAGACTCATAGCTACTCGATGATGAATGCCCAACGACTCCAACAAGTCCTGGAGGTGGGCGGTATCTACGCTTAGAAGCTTTTTCATGTGGGATAGTGGAAACATGTTTATCACGTTGTCTGTTTCTTCCACCACGCGCGCATACTCCGAGGTTCGCTGTGTGAGTGACAAACACGAACTCTTCCCACACTAGTATTTGGCCGTCAACGATGGGGATATACTTGGCCTGGGAATAATCAGTTATGTGAGCCGACGCCAAGGATAGGAAAAAATAAGATATGAGTCCGAACCTGTGGAATTGAACTTTAGCTATTTTTTTTGTTCATCGAGAGGTATCCCACCACCAATAAAATAAACTTAAACTAAAAGGTATGCTGGTGGCTATGAAACTTATGGCTAGTACGAACTTGCGCCAAGTGGCTTAAAAGTGTAATAAAAAATGGTTAAAGAAGGACATTATCTGATTGTACTATTTAAGATTGTCCTTGTGGACCACCCTCCCCTTAATGAGGACCGTGGTCCCCAGGTCCGCTTCTACAGCTCTTTCCTCACACAAGGGTGTGAGTTTATTTCTTAGCCTTTTGTTGTTCTTGTTCTCCAACTTCGAAGTTTCTTAGCGCGTCCTGTGCGTTTTTTATCTTTTCCCGGACTTCTGTTTGTAAGTCGTCCGAGTTCGCCTGCACAACATCAGCTGGTCTTTTGTCAATGACCGTGTGGAATGATTTGTTGTACCTGGTAGTGGCTAATATAATTATTTCCACGGTGTCGGTTATTCCGGTGTCGATTTTTAAACATCGACTGAGTTTCGATAGAGTACTATGGAACCGCTCTACCTGCCCGTTTGAAAAACTATGTAGAGGCGGTGCACTCGCAATGCTAACGCCAAAATGATTATTGAGCAAGGTTGAGATTGGCTGCGACTTCAACGATGGTTCGTTGTCGCAATAGATTACCCTAGCTTTTGGAAAATAATTCATCAGCTGAAGTATAGCTGTTTTAAGATCCTCAATGGTCCTTGAGTGGACGTGTTGCACGACAGAAAATTTCGAAAATTTGTCGATGCAAGTGAGAAAATATTTCCTGTCTATGTGCAATATTTCTCCTATATGAGAGGGGATTGGTGTCTCACCCAGCTCCTGTTTTTTTGGATGTCTGTCATATTTGGCTCTCGCGCATGTCTTACAGTTTGAGACGATATCGCTGGCCAATTTTGCCATCATCGGGAGTAGTACTCGGAGAGCACTTGCTTCACATTTTCCTGGGCCGATCTATGGGCCCTATTATGCTCAGCTGTGATAATTTCTCGCTTCTCATCAACTGCAAAAAGTCTGTTACTCGGTTTTTGCAGTGCCAAAATTTTGTTGCTGGAAATTGTCGAACCAGCTGGTCCTGTACCGTGGCCAACGTGTGTAGGTCACAATGGATGGCTCTGCGAGCATGATCTGGTGGTATCCTGACTTAAGGTCCAAAGTTGTAAAATATTTGGCCTTGCCTAGGTTTCCCAATATCATGGAGATATTTGGCATGGGGTACTTGTCAGGTACCGTTCTTTCATTTAGCTTGCGAAAGTCAATTACTAGTCGCATGTTTTTGTTGTCCATTTCATCAGTGCCCTTCTTGTCCACTACCCATATTGGGTTGTTGTACGGAGACACTGGTTTTTGGATTATGCCGTTGCCCAATAGATTTTGAATTTCCTTGTTAACAAAATCGGCCGCCCCCATGGGGTACGGATGCAGTTTTGCATAAATAGGATCTTCATCCATTGTTCGTATTGTGGCTACTACCGAAGTGTTATATAGTAGTGCCTCATTGGGGTCTGCAAATGCCCTTTTTCTGTTTTTAAGCATTTTTATAAAGGCATCTTTGATTACAAGGGGTGCATCAGAGCAATCTACGCTAGTAAAATTGACATCAGCACAGGTATGGAAGGAAATTTCTTCGACTTCCGTACCACATTTAAGACTCTCAGATTTTAAGCAAAGCGATGCCCCAGCCTGTGCTAACAGGTCGAGACCGATTATTCCATCGAACGTTGATAGGTCCGATAGAATAAAGAATGTTGCTTTTATATTGAAAATTGAGACAAGGCATTTCTGTGTTATTTGTGTTGCGCCATGGATTGAATGAATATTGAAAGGGGCTTCTACCGGGCGGACGCCTTTTAGCCCCTTGTAAGTTTTTAGACGCGCCCGTGTCTATGAGGAATTTCATGGAAGCCCCGCTTCTCTTCGTCTGAGGACGGGTAGCAGGGATTTTCCCTAAAAAATTGATGGCATCCGAATCATAATCTTCAATGGCATCGTCATCAATTTTTGCCGCTGCACTGGAGGCTGCGCTAGAATAATTTTTGTCGGCCTGCTCGCCGCTTTGAGCGACATGATTAACTCTTTGTCTTTTAATAGGGCCTGAACGGCCGGACGGAGCCGGTCTCCCGTTTTGGTAAGCCTGTGCTTGGGTCGGTTGTACAATTTTAGATATGGATGAGTCAACAACTATTGGCTCCGGAGTATTATTTTGCGGTGCAGAATGCACTTGGGCCTTATGTGGTTTGCTAAAGTGCGGGTTTTTACCGCTGATTAGGCTGCGGGAAGGGCTTGTCCTGTTGACGATCTTGTGGCTTTGGATTTTGTCGACGATCTTTGTCCTCCTGTCTTCTTGCAAACGTAGTTGCGAAAATATACCTTTCGTGGTTCGACTCCACTTCTTGTGCCAGGGCCAAAGCCGATGGCATGTCTTTCGGCTTTGCCGAGAAGAGCAAATCCGTGAGGCTTCGCTGGAGGCCTGAAATGAACACGCGTAAAGCGTCCTCGCGGAATTTGGCACACAAAATTGTTGCCATTGACGTGTCGTACGACATATTGACTTTATTTGTCAATAACGTGAGTTTTTTCTCAACCTCATCGTAATACTGTAGAAGGGTCATGCCACCCTGTCTTAGGGTTCCCAGCTCTTGTTCAATGACATGCATTGGTGGCTTGTCACTGAACGTGAAGTCAAGACGACTTATTATCGCGTCGAAATTTAGTACTGTGCCGAATGAGGACAGCACGGCGTCGGCAGGGCCCCTAATCTTACTTCTAATGATGATAACTGCCTGGTAGTGGCGCGAGCTACCATCATACCATCTGAAAATATAGTAAGCGGCCGTGGCCGCCTGTCGCCAGGAGACGTGCACCCGCAAATTCGGGCAAGCATTTTACAGCATCTAAAGGTTCGCTACATTGTATATTATCATCTATTTGAATAGCCGTGTATGTTTTTATTTCTGCGGCCGTTGCTGGTGAAGTATTTATTGCTGCCACCTTGCCAGTCAACTCCTCGATTTGTTGTCTTAACCCCTGCTCTCTTATGTGGCTTTGAACGGCCTGTTCTGTTAGGGCATTATTAACCGCTGCCTGTATAACGGACCTCCATGACGTCTGTAGGAGGGACGGGGGGCTTGCGTTTTGGGGTTGAGGCGTGGACTTGCCCTATACTCTCGGATTCTGAGTCGCTTGAGTATTGTTTTCTGTTCCTATATTGGAGAAACGGATCACTCATGGGCAGTTGAATTTAACTGCAAAGAAACCCGTGCACGTAAGCAAAAGCTCTGCATAAACAAAGACAAAGTCGAAAGACTTTGGGGGTCGTATTTCCTTTTAACTTAACTGCTGCTGTCAAATTGTAAATTATAAAATTCTAAATACTGAGATTCTTTAAAAATTCACTTCGCACTCGTTTATTTATTTATTTGATTTTTCTTTTTTTTTTTTTTTTGTTACAAGAATTAAATGGGCAGAATTAAATGCTTGTTTTTCTTTAGACAGTGGTCCGAATTATATAGATAACTTTGATTGAAGACATAAAAGTTTTGGCCGAAGGGCCCACTTACATGTTTTGTGAATTTTGTGCCGTTTTGCAGCTACGTTTTTCCCGCGCCCCCGTCACTTTTAATTTCCAAGCTTTAGTTTTATTCGGTCGGGTAATCTGTTAGACAGTAATCTCAGACAGTGAATAAATTATACGCAGTTAACGACTGTTGGTCGGAGTTAGGTTTACGAGCGATGGCTCTTTATTATTCGAAAGTCGAATCAGAACTAAAACATAAAGCTAACGTAATTGAACTTCATAGCGGCCACTCCAATGGGCAGTGCTTGCCGGCTATGCACGAGCATCCGGCCAGACGCTGTGTCAGCAGTTTGGCCGGCGCGATGTTTACGTAAACTGTGGTCAACAACTTTGGTACAAACAACCGAGGGAGTTATTCTAGAGTCAATGGTAGAGGAAACTATCGAGGTAATTTCATACGCGGTAGAAATAACTTCTACCAAGGAAATTATCGCGGTAGAGGCCAATAATACCAATATAATAATAATCGAGGAAATTATGGCCAAGGCCAATATCAAAACCAGAATTAATATGGAAACCAAAACCAACATAATAACAGCGGAAACCAAAGAGGTTCTTTCCGAAATAACTCAAATAATAGAGGAAACTCAAATGCTCAAATAAGAGCTATTGAAACCGAACAGAAAAACTAAAAAATTCCCTTAAGAAAAAAAGCCACACAAAGCAACTATAAATAAAATAAATCTCAATCTCAATATATATATACAAATAAATAACTATCTCACTAAAACACCCCTAATCCTTTTAGTAGATACAGGAGCTGATTTAAGTCTTGAGATCATTGTGATAGGACGACCCTCTTGGGACAATACCGCGCCAATGCCATAGGCCGATGCATCTGTCGTTAGATCAAATGCTTTTTTAAAATCGGGGTATCTTCAGATGCCAAGATATTTCGCAGCTTCTGAAACGCTTGTTGCTGCGCCTCAGAGAACTGGACCGAAATGTTCCGTGACCTATGTCTACTAACCGTTTCGTTTTCCCCTTTCAAGATGTCCGAAATGGGTTTCGCTATTGCTGCAAAGTCCTTTATGAAACATCTGTAGTAGCTCGCCAGGCCAAGGAATGATCTGACTTCAAACACGGATTTTGGTTCCGGGAAGTCTTTAATGGCTTTGACCTTCTCTGGGTCAGTTGTTGCACCATTGCTGGTGACTATGAATCCGAAGAAGCTTACGCTTTTTTAAAGAGGCGTGATTTTTCTACAGATACCCTCATGTTTGCTTCGTAGGGGTTCTTTAGAACCCAATCTACGTGTGTGACATGTGATTCTTCATTTCTTCACGTATACGTGACAAAATTTGCCGATTTTTTTCTTTCCGAAATAACTCAAATAATAGAGGAAACTCAAATGCTCAAATAAGAGCTATTGAAACCGAACAGAAAAACTAAAAAATTCCCTTAAGAAGAAAGGCCACACAAAGCAACTATAAATAAAATAAATCTCAATATATATATACAAATAAATAACTATCTCACTAAAACACCCCTAATCCTTTTAGTAGATACAGGAGCTGATTTAAGTCTTCTAAAAATAAATTCTGATAACTTTAATGACATAGACACAACAAAAATAATAACAATTTCTGTAATAGGAGAAGGTACTCTTAAATCAAAAGGTTTAACATTTATAGAAATACAAACAGGAAAATTTATAATCCCTTTCAAATTCCAAATAGTTGATGACGACTTTCCAATACCCTAATGGTATAATAGGAATGGACCACCTTAAACATTTAATGGCTATCTTGATTTCCAAGCAGATCATGACTGGTTAATAGCTAGACCTTAAAACATCGATCAAGAGATCAACATTCCAATTATACATTCAATAGACAATAATCTAATAATACCTGCACATTTATATAAACACGTCTCACAAAGAAATACTTATTAAAAACCAATATATAGCCGATGGTGTAAAATTAACAAACACCATAGCTAATTCCAATAATTCATTTAGATTGAAGGATGACGTTCCTGTTTATATTACAAATTATAGATCACCAAAAGAAGAAATAGATAAAAGAGTTGAAAAATTTATTAAAGATGGTGGTGATGAATTAAATCGTTTAATTCCCGAGGTTTAGTGGACTGTATTATATTAATTTTAACCAGACGGTTTCTGCGTGTCCGACATGTTTGGCTGTAGTCTTATCACTAAAAAATATCAAGAGTGTGGCGCAGCACAAATGGTATATGACATTAAAATATACCAAAACTTAAATTGAATACAAATATATGAATTAAAAATAACGGCTGCAAAGCGTTCATCAACAGATGGCATAGCAGAACCCTCTGTATCAGAATACAATAGCCCATTACTTCTTGTACCCAAAAAATCACTTCCAGGAACAGAAGAAAAACGATGGAGAATAGTTATCGACTACCGACAAATTAACAAAAATTTATTAGCAGAAAAATTCCCATTACCTCGAATCGATGATATTCTCGATCAACTTGGCAGAGCAAAATTTTTTTCATGACTGAATTTAATGTCCGGATTCCATCAAATTAATTTAGATTAAGACTCCAGAGACATAACTTCATCTTCAACGAGCACTGGTTCATACCGTTTCAAACGATTACCATATGGCTTAAAGATAGTCCCTAATTCATTTCAAAGGATGAACACACAAGCCTTTTCGGGACTAGAACCATCACAAGCTTTCCTTTACATGGATGACCTGGTAGTTGTTCTTAAAATCATATGATCATATGCCGAAAACACAATCTCAAACTACACAGGGAAAAATGTCACATTCTTGGGACATAAATTCACAAATAAAGGAATTTTACCTGATTATAAAAAATATAACGTAATAATTAAATACCCTGTCCCTTCTAATGCAGATGAATCAAGAAGATTCGTAGCTTTTTGCAACTATTACAGACGTTTATACCAAATTTTTCTCACTACTCAAGACACTTAACTCACCTTTGCAAGAAAAATGTTACATTTAATTGGACACCTGAATATCAACAAGCCTTTGAATGCCTTAAAAACGCATTAATTCAACCAACTCTCTTACAATACCCAGATTTCAATAACGAATTCAGTATAACAACAGATGCCAGATGCAAGCTTGCGGAGCAGTTTTAACCCAGTCATATTATGGGGTAAACCTCCCAATAGCATACGCCTCTAGAACATTTACAAAAGTCAAAAGTAATAAGTCAACAACTGAACAAGAATTAGAATCAATACATTGGGCTGTAAATCATTTGAGACCATTTTTACGCTAAACCCTTTACCTTTAAAACAGATCATAAGCCTTTAACATATTTATTTTCAATGAAAAACCCAACTTCGAAATTAACAAGAATGAGACTAGATCTAGAAGAATTTCATTTTACAGCAGAGTACCTTAAGGGGAAGAACCATTATGTGGCAGATGGCTTGCCAAGGATATGCATCGAAGAACTTAAAGATATTAATAGACAAATTTTAAGTCTCTAAAAGATTACAAAGTAGACAGAAAATTAAAAACATCGCAGTTTCAAAATCAGATTCGGATTTGCAAAAGCAACCGACAGCTTCTAAGCACAACATTTTTAACGTCATTCGCAATGAAGATGTTATAAAGTAGTTACCTTGCATTTAATAGCATCAAATTGTTCCCTTAAAAAAGGAAAATAGATATATGCAAGAATAAAAGTTGAAGATCTATATACCAATGGAATATTCGATTTAGATCAAATTTTCCAAAGGCTTGAAAAAACAGCCGGTATAAATAAGATAAGCCAACTTAAGATGGCACCGAGCGAGAAAATCTTCGATATTATTTCAATAGATATATTCAAAAATATGGGCAACAAAATATTAATGGATTTAAAAAAACTGCTACTTAAGCCAGTGACCACAATAAATAACAAAAATGAAAAAGAAGCTATACTGTCTAGAGTACACAATGATCCAATACAAGGTGGGCATACAGGAATTACGAAAACGCTGACAAAAATAAAACAACATTTAATATTGGAAAAACATGACACTTGACGTTGCAAACCACGTGAAAAAATTTATTCAATGCCATCAGGCCAAAACAACGAAACATACAAAAACGCCCTTGACCATTACAGAAACACCTCTTAAGGCATTTGAAAGAGTGTTAGTGGATACGATCGGTCCATTACCTAAATCAGAGCAAGGAAATGAATACGCAGTCACCTTATTTTGTGACTAAACAAAATATGTACCTTGTTGATCAGGGGATCAATCCCCCTTGGGTCTGAGAATTATAAGATGATATAATCTCAAAATTGAAATAGAAACACATTTTTACGCCATGACTGTGCAATACAGCATATCAAATGCCCGAGTTATGTTATCAATACTGTTGACTTCTTATCAACCGACAAATTCTTCCTGGAATCTTTTAGCTTGCCAGCGGTCGTTTCCTGCGTTTCACAGGATTTACGCAGTTTTGGCGTCTGCCTGCCGGTTTATTGTTCATCAGGAGGGTTCGTGGAAAATATGATTACTCCAGCGCTTCTAACAGACCGACCAATCATGCGACCTCCAAGTGATACCTCAGTCAGTCACAGTGCCTCTCAGTTTACCGCGTGCTGCGGCGCTGCATCAGCTGCATATAATAGTTTCAAGCAGTTTCGAGTATGCATTTCGTTTATATTTTATTAAAATGAAGCGATTTTTAGTACCTGTAAAACCATTTTGCAAACCTCCAAAAACTGAAGACAATGAAGAAGCGCAATCATCTGTCGAAACAGCCGTGAAAAAACCTCGGTATGTTGCATCGGGTAATGAAATATGCTCTAACCACCATAGCTAATTCCAATAATTCATTTAGATTGAAGGATGACGTTCCTGTTTATATTACAAATTATAGATCACCAAAAGAAGAAATAGATAAAAGAGTTGAAAAATTTATTAAAGATGGTGGTGATGAATTAAATCGTTTAATTCCCGAGGTTTAGTGGACTGTATTATATTAATTTTAACCAGACGGTTTCTGCGTGTCCGACATGTTTGGCTGTAGTCTTATCACTAAAAAATATCAAGAGTGTGGCGCAGCACAAATGGTATATGACATTAAAATATACCAAAACTTAAATTGAATACAAATATATGAATTAAAAATAACGGCTGCAAAGCGTTCATCAACAGATGGCATAGCAGAACCCTCTGTATCAGAATACAATAGCCCATTACTTCTTGTACCCAAAAAATCACTTCCAGGAACAGAAGAAAAACGATGGAGAATAGTTATCGACTACCGACAAATTAACAAAAATTTATTAGCAGAAAAATTCCCATTACCTCGAATTGATGATATTCTCGATCAACTTGGCAGAGCAAAATTTTTTTCATGACTGAATTTAATGTCCGGATTCCATCAAATTAATTTAGATTAAGACTCCAGAGACATAACTTCATCTTCAACGAGCACTGGTTCATACCGTTTCAAACGATTACCATATGGCTTAAAAATAGTCCCTAATTCATTTCAAAGGATGAACACACAAGCCTTTTCGGGACTAGAACCATCACAAGCTTTCCTTTACATGGATGCCGAAAACACAATCTCAAACTACACAGGGAAAAATGTCACATTCTTGGGACATAAATTCACAAATAAAGGAATTTTACCTGATTATAAAAAATATAACGTAATAATTAAATACCCTGTCCCTTCTAATGCAGATGAATCAAGAAGATTCGTAGCTTTTTGCAACTATTACAGACGTTTATACCAAATTTTTCTCACTACTCAAGACACTTAACTCACCTTTGCAAGAAAAATGTTACATTTAATTGGACACCTGAATATCAACAAGCCTTTGAATGCCTTAAAAACGCATTAATTCAACCAACTCTCTTACAATACCCAGATTTCAATAACGAATTCAGTATAACAACAGATGCCAGATGCAAGCTTGCGGAGCAGTTTTAACCCAGTCATATTATGGGGTAAACCTCCCAATAGCATACGCCTCTAGAACATTTACAAAAGTCAAAAGTAATAAGTCAACAACTGAACAAGAATTAGAATCAATACATTGGGCTGTAAATCATTTGAGACCATTTTTACGATAAACCCTTTACCTTTAAAACAGATCATAAGCCTTTAACATATTTATTTTCAATGAAAAACCCAACTTCGAAATTAACAAGAATGAGACTAGATCTAGAAGAATTTCATTTTACAGCAGAGTACCTTAAGGGGAAGAACCATTATGTGGCAGATGGCTTGCCAAGGATATGCATCGAAGAACTTAAAGATATTAATAGACAAATTTTAAGTCTCTAAAAGATTACAAAGTAGACAGAAAATTAAAAACATCGCAGTTTCAAAATCAGATTCGGATTTGCAAAAGCAACCGACAGCTTCTAAGCACAACATTTTTAACGTCATTCGCAATGTAGATGTTATAAAGTAGTTACCTTGCATTTAATAGCATCAAATTGTTCCCTTAAAAAAGGAAAATAGATATATGCAAGAATAAAAGTTGAAGATCTATATACCAATGGAATATTCGATTTAGATCAATTTTTCCAAAGGCTTGAAAAAACAGCCGGTATAAATAAGATAAGCCAACTTAAGATGGCACCGAGCGAGAAAATCTTCGATATTATTTCAATAGATATATTCAAAAATATGGGCAACAAAATATTAATGGATTTAAAAAAACTGCTACTCAAGCCAGTGACCACAATAAATAACAAAAATGAAAAAGAAGCTATACTGTCTAGAGTACACAATGATCCAATACAAGGTGGGCATACAGGAATTACGAAAACGCTGACAAAAATAAAACAACATTTAATATTGGAAAAACATGACACTTGACGTTGCAAACCACGTGAAAAAATTTATTCAATGCCATCAGGCCAAAACAACGAAACATACAAAAACGCCCTTGACCATTACAGAAACACCTCTTAAGGCATTTGAAAGAGTGTTAGTGGATACGATCGGTCCATTACCTAAATCAGAGCAAGGAAATGAATACGCAGTCACCTTATTTTGTGACTAAACAAAATATGTACCTTGTTGATCAGGGGATCAATCCCCCCTTGGGTCTGAGAATTATAAGATGATATAATCTCAAAATTGAAATAGAAACACATTTTTACGCCATGACTGTGCAATACAGCATATCAAATGCCCGAGTTATGTTATCAATACTGTTGACTTCTTATCAACCGACAAATTCTTCCTGGAATCTTTTAGCTTGCCAGCGGTCGTTTCCTGCGTTTCACAGGATTTACGCAGTTTTGGCGTCTGCCTGCCGGTTTATTGTTCATCAGGAGGGTTCGTGGAAAATATGATTACTCCAGCGCTTCTAACAGACCGACCAATCATGCGACCTCCAAGTGATACCTCAGTCAGTCACAGTGCCTCTCAGTTTACCGCGTGCTGCGGCGCTGCATCAGCTGCATATAATAGTTTCAAGCAGTTTCGAGTATGCATTTCGTTTATATTTTATTAAAATGAAGCGATTTTTAGTACCTGTAAAACCATTTTGCAAACCTCCAAAAACTGAAGACAATGAAGAAGCGCAATCATCTGTCGAAACAGCCGTGAAAAAACCTCGGTATGCTGCATCGGGTAATGAAATATGCTCTAACCACCATAGCTAATTCCAATAATTCATTTAGATTGAAGGATGACGTTCCTGTTTATATTACAAATTATAGATCACCAAAAGAAGAAATAGATAAAAGAGTTGAAAAATTTATTAAAGATGGTGGTGATGAATTAAATCGTTTAATTCCCGAGGTTTAGTGGACTGTATTATATTAATTTTAACCAGACGGTTTCTGCGTGTCCGACATGTTTGGCTGTAGTCTTATCACTAAAAAATATCAAGAGTGTGGCGCAGCACAAATGGTATATGACATTAAAATATACCAAAACTTAAATTGAATACAAATATATGAATTAAAAATAACGGCTGCAAAGCGTTCATCAACAGATGGCATAGCAGAACCCTCTGTATCAGAATACAATAGCCCATTACTTCTTGTACCCAAAAAATCACTTCCAGGAACAGAAGAAAAACGATGGAGAATAGTTATCGACTACCGACAAATTAACAAAAATTTATTAGCAGAAAAATTCCCATTACCTCGAATTGATGATATTCTCGATCAACTTGGCAGAGCAAAATTTTTTTCATGACTGAATTTAATGTCCGGATTCCATCAAATTAATTTAGATTAAGACTCCAGAGACATAACTTCATCTTCAACGAGCACTGGTTCATACCGTTTCAAACGATTACCATATGGCTTAAAAATAGTCCCTAATTCATTTCAAAGGATGAACACACAAGCCTTTTCGGAACCATCACAAGCTTTCCTTTACATGGATGCCGAAAACACAATCTCAAACTACACAGGGAAAAATGTCACATTCTTGGGACATAAATTCACAAATAAAGGAATTTTACCTGATTATAAAAAATATAACGTAATAATTAAATACCCTGTCCCTTCTAATGCAGATGAATCAAGAAGATTCGTAGCTTTTTGCAACTATTACAGACGTTTATACCAAATTTTTCTCACTACTCAAGACACTTAACTCACCTTTGCAAGAAAAATGTTACATTTAATTGGACACCTGAATATCAACAAGCCTTTGAATGCCTTAAAAACGCATTAATTCAACCAACTCTCTTACAATACCCAGATTTCAATAACGAATTCAGTATAACAACAGATGCCAGATGCAAGCTTGCGGAGCAGTTTTAACCCAGTCATATTATGGGGTAAACCTCCCAATAGCATACGCTTCTAGAACATTTACAAAAGTCAAAAGTAATAAGTCAACAACTGAACAAGAATTAGAATCAATACATTGGGCTGTAAATCATTTGAGACCATTTTTACGCTAAACCCTTTACCTTTAAAACAGATCATAAGCCTTTAACATATTTATTTTCAATGAAAAACCCAACTTCGAAATTAACAAGAACGAGACTAGATCTAGAAGAATTTCATTTTACAGCAGAGTACCTTAAGGGGAAGAACCATTATGTGGCAGATGGCTTGCCAAGGATATGCATCGAAGAACTTAAAGATATTAATAGACAAATTTTAAGTCTCTAAAAGATTACAAAGTAGACAGAAAATTAAAAACATCGCAGTTTCAAAATCAGATTCGGATTTGCAAAAGCAACCGACAGCTTCTAAGCACAACATTTTTAACGTCATTCGCAATGAAGATGTTATAAAGTAGTTACCTTGCATTTAATAGCATCAAATTGTTCCCTTAAAAAGGAAAATAGATATATGCAAGAATAAAAGTTGAAGATCTATATACCAATGGAATATTCGATTTAGATCAATTTTTCCAAAGGCTTGAAAAAACAGCCGGTATAAATAAGATAAGCCAACTTAAGATGGCACCGAGCGAGAAAATCTTCGATATTATTTCAATAGATATATTCAAAAATATGGGCAACAAAATATTAATGGATTTAAAAAAACTGCTACTCAAGCCAGTGACCACAATAAATAACAAAAATGAAAAAAGAAGCTATACTGTCTAGAGTACACAATGATCCAATACAAGGTGGGCATACAGGAATTACGAAAACGCTGACAAAAATAAAACAACATTTAATATTGGAAAAACATGACACTTGACGTTGCAAACCACGTGAAAAAATTTATTCAATGCCATCAGGCCAAAACAACGAAACATACAAAAACGCCCTTGACCATTACAGAAACACCTCTTAAGGCATTTGAAAGAGTGTTAGTGGATACGATCGGTCCATTACCTAAATCAGAGCAAGGAAATGAATACGCAGTCACCTTATTTTGTGACTAAACAAAATATGTACCTTGTTGATCAGGGGATCAATCCCCCTTGGGTCTGAGAATTATAAGATGATATAATCTCAAAATTGAAATAGAAACACATTTTTACGCCATGACTGTGCAATACAGCATATCAAATGCCCGAGTTATGTTATCAATACTGTTGACTTCTTATCAACCGACAAATTCTTCCTGGAATCTTTTAGCTTGCCAGCGGTCGTTTCCTGCGTTTCACAGGATTTACGCAGTTTTGGCGTCTGCCTGCCGGTTTATTGTTCATCAGGAGGGTTCGTGGAAAATATGATTACTCCAGCGCTTCTAACAGACCGACCAATCATGCGACCTCCAAGTGATACCTCAGTCAGTCACAGTGCCTCTCAGTTGACCGCGTGCTGCGGCGCTGCATCAGCTGCATATAATAGTTTCAAGCAGTTTCGAGTATGCATTTCGTTTATATTTTATTAAAATGAAGCGATTTTTAGTACCTGTAAAACCATTTTGCAAACCTCCAAAAACTGAAGACAATGAAGAAGCGCAATCATCTGTCGAAACAGCCGTGAAAAAACCTCGGTATGCTGCATCGGGTAATGAAAATACGGGCGATCACAGCTCATGTAGTGAAGGCAACAAAAACGTTAAGCAACATAACCCTCATCCGCCTTATCGGAACATAAATAAACACGACGTCGGAAATTTTATTGGCATCAGACTTAGTGAATCTCAGAGGCTGGCCTTATTAACAAATGCTAGGGTTTCGCCGAAAAATTACTTTTTTCCATTGCTGCAAAAATTCGAAACTCGAAAATTAAAATGTTGTTACAAATGGTTTGATGAATTTTCCTGGCTTGCTTAATCAGAATTGCATCATGGTGCATTTTGTGTTCCGTGTGTAGCATTTGCTGTAAGCGGTGGCAAAGGGTCACAACCTTTAAGTCATTTGGTGAAAGTGAAACTCGATAATTGGAAGAAAGCAAAAGAGGTGTCTACCATTATTATCATCCGAGCCAGAAATCGAACCCGGGACCTCTCAATTTCGCGTGGAGTGCTCTAACCAACTGAGCTACTTCGGAATCCTAATTTGCTCGCTGAAAACCTCCAATTTATGTTTGAAGTTACTTTTTGTCTAACTAGAGATCGACATTATCACGAATTTGTTTATCCGTCAAAAAACCTTTGACGTTGACGTTCAATAAATTGAGTGGAAATATTGAAAAAATCAATTTATCTTGAAATTGAATTTTCACCCACTGAAAAAGCTGAAAAGCTTGAATTTCTTCTTCGATAAGAGAATTTTTTTATAATGCAACTTATCAATGTGTAAAATGTGACCAACTTCTGTACACGACTGTGCAACGCGGATTATTATCGCAGTGTAAATTAAAACTTACGAAAAAACAGGATATTATTCTGAGTCATATATTGCCATATTGCCAATGAATCAAAGTTCAGACTCGGGAATGCATATAAAAGAGCACGATCAATGATTGAACAAAATAAAAAACGGCAAAAGCAAATATATGACAAGCATACTAAAGATTTTAAATTAGAAGTAGGACATAAGGTTTTATTAAAAAACGAAACAGATCATAAATTAGATTACCAGTATTTAGGACCCTATGTAGTATTTGAAATCAATCCAAAAGATAATATAAAAATAAAAGACAATTAGAATAAACAGCAGATAGTATCAAAGGACAGGTTAAAAGTGAAGTAATAAAATTCTTGTAATTGAAACAAATACCTTTGAAAAAATCTAATAATCAGGGAAGATACGAAGTATACAAAAAGTCTAGAAATGTTAATAAATCAAGCGGATAAGCACTTTGAACTACGAAATGGTGTCGTGTATAAGAAAACACGAAACCCAACCAACGACAACCAGGACAACCCAAGGATATTAGAGAGGAACCAGAAACAACATTGAACAATCGCAACGGAACAATTTCCCAAACATTGGTTCACGATCCACACGACAAATACCAGGGACAGGTACAAAGCGCCACCAACTAACCGACAACCAACTACCTCAGACAGCATGGGTGACCCCGAGGAGACTATCGGACCTCTACAAGAAATTCGGGGTAGGGCCGGTGGACCTATCAGAGGAAATCCACGAAGAATGGGAGCCCAAACCGCCCAAAAGTGACACCCAGCACGAGCATAAGGTGGCGGGAGCCGTAGCCCTCCTCAAGCCACTTGGCGTCCAGGAAGCCGAGCGACGCAAAGGGTATCTTTGGGGGACATAGCAACCCGAGTCCGAACCGGGCGAAAAGGATACATACACGTTACAACCACGAAGTCCTCGACCTCCAAAACGGGGGGGAAGTGTGACGACCCACCGTCACAACAACTCATACAACTAAATACAATGTTATTAAAATTAAACATAAGAACATTCAAAATACTGGCCTTTTATTTTGAAAATTTATTCACGCGCGCTCAAAGCCAACAACACCCGGTCACACTTATTCGACGAAGTTATCGATCGCCGAGAATTATCGCCTAATAACCCGATTACCCAAAGCGGGATTAACGTCATCGTCCGATCTGGTCACACTAACCGGCACCTATATTAGCGGAGACACAGCCCCGGACCAGTCACTTGCGTTCCGACGACTCTCGAGGAAACATCGCTAAGGAAGAATATGCGGCTAACTTTTCTGGTAGATAGTCTTGGTAGTGTTGGTGGATCCGTAATAGTCTCGGCTCTGCGACCTGGTGATGTGGCTTACGGATACGCACCCAGGCCCGGTCGTGATCATTGAGCCCGGCCCGGCTTACGAATTTGAGTTCCTCCCAAAAGTCACGTTTCCGGCTTCCGACCCGGAAACGATACGGAATAAACGGCAGGTCAAAACTAACGATACCTGGCAGGTCCAAACTAACGATGCCCTACACTCCCACATCCCACTAGAAAGACCAAGTAGATCGTAGTAGAAAGTGATATACTTGGCCCTTCTACAGCGCCTACATCAATTCAGCAGGCAGTGCTACCCACGGCCAGCAGGGCCGACATCAACCCAGCAAATAGTACCACACACGGTCCTCCCATAGCGCCGAGATAATTATAATTAGAGCCGTAGCCCTAACCAATCGTATTAAATTTGTTTAAGAGATGCGCTTCTTTTAATATGTTGCTGTTCATGTCTCCAGTATAACATCCGTATAACGTCTGAAATTACATCTAACAAGAACTTTTAAGGACATATGTTTGTTTGATACTTCTACAAAAAGATACTTAATGAGGCTTTCCGCTGGATGTATACGAATGACTTGTCACCTAACTTATTTTGTACATATATAATAACACCACCATTATGACAAGCACGATTAGAACGATACAACACATAACCAACATAGGCAATAGACGGATCACTAATTTCAGCTGTTAACCAGGATTCTGACACACAATTAATATCAATCTCGGATCTAGGAAAAATATATATGAACTCTTCCATTTTGTTTCCCATGTCCGCGATGGAGATACTTATTATAATAGGAAACAAAATAACTAACAAAGGGGCTAATCTCAGTTGGCATAATGTGAAAAACTCTACAATTTTATAAGGTACAAGATCAGATTGCTTACCAACTAAAGTTATGATTAAGATACGTTCAGAGTACATACAAATTATAGACCACTAAATTACCAGAGACATATAATTGTTATTGTGGTTCTCAAAATGACAGCTCAGTTGATAGAAAGGCCTCCGTGAACTGCTGCATTCTTTAGAAGAAATGAAATGTTTCATCTCCAGCACACTTTACATGAACCAGGCCGCGACTCGTAAATAATGCAGTCACTTTCTTCGCCTTTTTTAGGTGCATAGCTTTTTTGAAGATGGTATATTGATCCTTGAATAGCTGCTGGTTTATATAGAACGGCTCGTCAGAGTCGAGTTCCATTAGATTCGCCGTAAGTGGTTGTTAATTTCAAGGTCCTTAGTATCAATATTTTGTCCCTCTGTGTTTTACGAGCACGAAAAATTCTACGATCCTTGGTGGTGGTGTTAGGCTTAAGGAGTAACAGTGGGAGTTTTAGAGTGTATTTACATTCTTGCCTTCTGTATAAGGACCTCCGTCCTGCACAGCCTGCTTCTTCTCAATGTTTACAACCTGGTCACGTAACCGAGCCATCTTAAGGTTTGAGTTGGAAACCCATTAAAAAGATTTCGAGGGATTAAATTAAAAATTGTAACTGATTGCATTTCGCATAGCGAGAAAGGCTTTCGAACTTCAAAACTATGACTACGATCTTGAGCACATATGTGGACTCACTTAATCGAAGTAATAACATTCTTGTATTTGAAAAAATACATTTAAAGAAAATCTAATAATCAGGTAAGAAAGAAGTATACAAAAATCAAGGAAAAATTAATAAATCAAGAGGATGGGCACTTTTTAAGTCACTAGTTGTAGATCGAGAGCAGGAGCCAATAAAGCTTACGTCCGTTCGCTCTTGCGAATTCGCCCCATCGCTCGCCACCTTAGCGTAAGTTAGGTTCTAAGAGAATTATTGGAACATTAAATTTACACAAGTTATTATCGCAAATAAATCATCCGAATGACTACTGCACACACACAAGTTTCGCGTTCGTTAATACAAACTAGTATTAAATTTTCATGGTCACCCCAACGTGATCACAGTAGAGTTCGCTATTTCTTTACTAATTTTTTCTGTAAAAAAGTAGAAGAATTACCAACAAACACACCAGCAAATTATTCGTGTCGGTCCGGCTAAAAAATTAACAAGTTTAATCTTCCGAAATCAATTTCGTCGCTGGAAGTTTTCTCCCGTTCCTTTGGTGGTTGCCCAAGCCGTTCTTCGTCGTCGCTGCAACTTTAATTATTTAATTTGCTGCTTCCGCTGGAACATGGATTCAAAAAAAGAAGTTGCAATTGTCGGGTCGGCCAACCAGGTAAAGAGTGCTAAAAGTTGAAAGTTAATCTGTGGCGTTTTGCTAATTGTGTTTTAGCCCATCTTACAACTTTTTGCATTCGTGTAAAAATCGGTAGATAGTGAGCATTCTAACCAAGAAATAAAAATTTGCATGCACTAACAACCAAAATTCTGCAATAATCATTATATTTTCGAATTATATGTGAATCGCTTTGGCCCATAGACAAGCAATTCCCCCAATTTTCGTCGTAGTGACCACCAATTTAGGGTATAAATAAAAAAGCTGGGAAAAAGTGCAAATTGTGAAAAGTGTAGTTCTAAAAAATAAGCGGCAAACACTTTCGCCGCAGTTTGTCTAAACATTTTCCCGCGCTTTTCATAATTTTTGCGCGTTCTTCGGCATCAGGCTTATATATTCGTTGCCCTTAGTTATCTGTCAGTGTATCATTCTCCGTTAAAATTTGCCTAGGAAGAGCCGCTAGCCTCGTACACATACTCAGGCACACCGACACCGCTGCCGCTATTTCGAGATATCTTTGCTCGTTTTCGTTCTCGATCGGTGCAGCAGTGCAATTTTCGGTCTGCTTAAATATTTGTTCGTTTTTTCGGTATGCTTGAGCGTTAGCTCACCTACAGTGCGTGCATGCGGCATATTACTGTCGCAGGGTTTATATAAAAAATACAAAAACTTAGCACTTAGCTCCCCTAAAACCGCATGCGATCGGTGTATAACTCGTTGTTTTTTTTTTAGACTATTGAACAAATAAATAATATTAATATAAATAAATATTTATCACATCTTCGATACCAAAAAAAAAAAAAAAAAAAAAAAACAAATAAACGCAATTGCAACCAAAGATATCGAAGAGCTTAAACACCAACGAGATGTTTGCATGAAAATTATGAATCGTACGTATCGCTATTTAAATGAAGCGAAATTATCTGTGAATCGGGTTGAGCTTAAGTGTCGATTAGAGATTCTAAATACGAACATTGAAAATGCTTCACTCTTTCAAAACCCAAAGATGTGTTCCGCTAAGAGTTGGAAGAGAGAGCACCCTCTTCTCAGCCTACGCTCATGTAGGAGATTACATCCACTTTGCATTTTTTGCATGCGACTGCATCGAATCGATTCATTCCTGCAACTGCTGTTGTGAGCGTTCAAACCAAAAGTGGAAAGTTTGTATTAGCTCGAGCGTTGCTCGACTCTGGTTCACAAACAAATTTTGTGACCGACGAACACGCTCAGAGGCTCAAAATTACAAGAGAGAACGTGTGCATGAGCTTGCGAGGCATTGGTGGAACTAATGACCAAGCCACAAAAAAAATACACACGATTGTGAAGTCGCGAGTACGGAACAGCCAGTTGTCGTCCGATTTTTGGATCACATTAAATATTTCTGGACATCATCCGGATCAAGTGGTGAACACCAGCGGGTGGAGGGTGCCTGAATATATTCAGTTTGCAGATCCATTCTTCTTCAAGCCTCAAAAAATAGATAAGCTTATCGGCGCCAGATAAAGCAGGGGCCTAAACTCCCCATCTTACAAAAGACAGTTCTCGGCTGGATAGTGTCATGGAGATGTGCCTCTGAAAATAATGTAACGGCTGAAAAAATGGTACATCTCAGCTGCCAGGAGCTAGCGTTGAAGTTAATCGACACAACCCTGCAGAAGTTTTGGTCTGTGGAGGACTGGCCGCCCAAAGCCCATAATCCTAAGCAACAACTCTGTCAACAACATTTTGAGAAAAATACTCAAAGATTGTCGTCCAGTATATTTTCGGTTCGTTTGCCGTTCAAATCTAACCCAAATTCTCTTGGTTCATCATATGAAGTTGCGAAACGTAGATTTTTGCCGCTAGAAAGGCAACTGTCAAAGGACCCTTCTGAAGAATATGTATCTTGAATTCATGAAGAAATATGTTTCAATGGGCCACTTGTCCTCCACAAATGACAAAATTCACCCTTTTTGGCGATTCGAGGTTTAATACGGCTAGGAGAGATGGCGCAAACAACTCATCCAAAAGCCGCAAAGATTATTCACAATGATTTTTATGTTGACGATTTGTTGACTGGCGCCGGATGCGTTGAGGACCTGCAAAGTCTTCGAGACGAAGTTTCTCAGGTCTTGCAAGAGGCAGGATTTGAATTGTCAAAGTAGTTTTCAAACTGCCTAGAGTTATCCGCATCTGATAGCGCTGTAATGCCACTTATGGCAGACTCAGACGTATGGTCTTACCATTGGCATGGATTGGTTACCGGTTAAAGATTACTTTCAATTTCGCGACAAAGCGAAATATTTTGGTCTTGGCCTCTTGTATCCTTTGGTCACAAGGGCAAAGATGTTGTTGCAGGAACTGTGGCTTCGTAAATTAGACGAGACGCTACCGATGCCGTTGCTTACATCGTGGGAGACGTTTTAAGCGACGCTTCTGCAGCTGCCGAAAATTAAGGTATCGCGATTAGTCAACACAGATCCACAAGTCCCGATTCAAATACATGGTTTTCCATGCGAGCGTATGGAGCGTGCATCTACGTTCGGACTTAAACTGCTGAAGGTTTGAAAGTGTCTTTATTGACCGCCAAATCGAAAGTAGCTCTCCTCAAGACGAAAACTTTGCCTCGCCTTGAGCTGTGGGCAGCTCACCTTTTAGCAGATCTCTATAATCGTGTCAGGCCATTGCAAAATTGTCCCATTGAGAATGTTTTCCTGTGTCTCTCGTCGTTGTCGGTTTTTATTTTGAACTGGGTTGCAGAAATGCAGGAGTGGTCGGAGAAAGCAATTTGGAGACACGTTCCCACGAAAGTCAACCCAGCAGACATGGTGTCCCGAGGATGTGACGTAGAGAAGCTTACAACGTCCATTTGGTTCGGTGGGCCTTCGTTCTTGCTAAACTCAAAATAATTGGCCTGTAAATAGACATTTCGAACTGCTACGATAATCGGCACTAGCTCTCGTAGTCAGCCAAATTGTTTGCTTTAGAAAATAGAGTCCTTTTCGTCGCACCTGAAGCTTTTTTTATTCAAAGGTGTAGAAAGGTGTCGAAGCCGTTTGAAAAGTATTTCGAAAAGAGAACTGGATTTCACTTTTGAGAAAATTGTTGAAGTTATCCAATTTCACGAATTCAGGAACGACATAAGTACAATTCGGAAAAATAAACCGGTGACAAAGAATATTCAAAAGCTAAACCCTTTTCTTCAGGAAAATAAATAAGATTAGTGTTCTTCGACATTGCTACGAGTTGGGGGTTTTGAATGCTCCTATCTGGTACGAAGCCAAATTCCCGTTGTTGCTGTCTAAAAGCTCACAGTTCTTCAGATCCTATGTGTCATACCTGCACCTTACGAATTGTCACGCTGGCCCACGAGCTCTCATAAGTCGTCTGCACGAGAATATGGCTAGTTAATGCTGAAAAAGTCGGTCGTGCATGCGCTGCAAGCCGCAACTCTTGATGCAGATTATGGGAAACATGCCAGCAGATAGACTTCGAGCTCTCCGCCCTTTCAATATCTGTGGCTTTGGTTTTTGTGGTCCCTTCAGCACAACGTATCGTGTTCGTGGTAAGCCTTGTTCGTCTGTTTTGTCCAAAGCGGTCCACTTAGAATTAGTGTCTGATCTAACCACTGATGCGTTCTTGTTAGCATTTCAAAGGTTCGTGAGTCGTCGCGGGATTCCGGATACGAGTTTGCGTTCATACCGCCCAGAGCACCGCACTTCGGCGGACTAAGGCAGGCGTGAAGTCTGCCAAGCACCTGTTCCTTCGGACGGTAGGCCAAGACCTCTTGACAATTCGCTCCCGCAGCGAACTTGCATCTGCACTGCCCGCACCAGCCCTTAGCAATGGGAGCGAGCAGTTCAGCTTCAGAAAGTCACCGCGGGACCGAATTACAAGTTCGAATCGAACCGTGAGAGACTGAAATATTCCCCTTTTTTAGTCTAGGTGGCATCACTGGAAAAGTCACTCGAGAGAGCGGCCTCTATATAGTTTCTTATTCTATGCCGACGACTATCGAGGAAACATCGCTAAGGAAGAATATCCGCTAAGATAATAATATACTCGGCCCTTCTACAGCGTCGGTATCACTCAACAAGCAGTCCTGTACTCGGGCCTTCTACAGCGCCGAAAATTCAGCAAGCAGTGCTACCCACGGCACTTCAGCAACGCCGGCAGCAACCCAGCAAGTAGTACCTCACTCGGCCCTCCCATAGCGCCGTGATAATTATAATTAGAAACGTATCCCTAATCAACCGTATTATCAAATATAACCATACGCTGTAGCATTAGATTGGTTTCATTCTTTAGGGAAAGGGAAGTAAATTGATCCAAAGAGGATATACATTTCTGTCTCGAACCCTGTCCACGGCGTGCTATACCGCTTTCGGGTCGTTTCAAAGTCATTTAAAAAGATCACGTCAAGTAATGTATCACAGTTGTTAGACAAGTGTGTAGGTATTACACTATTAATTATATTTAATCCGAGTGATTTAAAGTTGTTTAAGAGATGCGCTTCTTTTAATGTGTTGCTGTTCATGTCTCCAGTGAATATAACATCTGTATAACGTCTGAAATTACATCTAAGAATAACCTTTAAATGCATAAGTTTGTTTGATACTTCCACAAAAAGATGGAATTATTTCGACTTGAATCAAAAGGCAATAAAATAAGTAACAAAATGGCTTATCTCAGTTGGCATAATGTAAAAAACTATACAATTTTATAAGGTAGAGGAAAAATAGTAATAAAAGCGAAAAGTACAATATCAGATTGCTTAACAACTAAAGTTATGGTTGAGATACGTTGAGAATACATACAAATTATAGACCATTATAATACCAAAGACAAATAATTGCTATTGTGGTTCTCAAAATGACAACTAAGTTGATAGAAAGGCCTCCGTAAGCTGCTGCATTCCTTCCAAGAAATGGAATGTTTCATCTTCAGCACACTTCACATGAACCAGGCCGCGACTCATAAATACTGCAGTCACTTTTTTCGCCTTTTAAGGTGCATAGCTTTTTTGAAGATGGTATATTGCTCCTTGAATAGCTGCTAGTTTATATAGAACGTATTTCAGAGTCGACTCCCATTTGATTCAGCGTAAGTGGTTGTTATCCTTCGCGGCGATACATTTACAGGGTCCTCAGTAACAATATTTTTTCACGTAGATTTTTCATTTTTTATATTATTACAGGATCCACATTACCGTGCTGCGTTTTACGAGCACGGAAAATCTCACTGATCCTTGGTGGTGGTGTTAGGCTTAAGGAGTAATAGTGGGAGTTTTAGAGTGTATTTACATTCTTGCCTTCTGTATAAGGACCTCCGTCCTGCACAGCCTGCTTCTTCTCAATGTTTACAACCTGGTCACGTAACCGAGCAATCTTAAGATTTGAGTTGGAAACCCATTAAAAAGATTTCGAGGGATTAAATTAAAAATTGTAACTGATTGCATTTCGCATAGCGAGAAAGGCTTTCGAACTTCAAAACTATGACTACGATCTTGAGCACATATGTGGACTCACTTAATCGAAGTAATAACATTCTTGTATTTGAAAAAAATACATTTAAAGAAAATCTAATAATCAGGTAAGAAAGAAGTATACAAAAATCAAGGAAAAATTAATAAATCAAGAGGATGGGCACTTTTTAATTCACTAGTTGTAGGTCGAGAGCAGGAGCCAATAAAGCTTACGTCCGTTCGCTCTTGCGAATTCGCCCCATCGCTCGCCACCTTAGCGTAAGTTAGGTTCTAAGAGAATTATTGGAACATTAAATTTACAAAAGTTATTATCGCAAATAAATCATCCGAATGACTACTGCAGTCACACAAGTTTCGCGTTCGTTAATACAAACTAGTATTAAATTTTCATGGTGACCCCAACGTGATCACAGTAGAGTTCGCTATTTCTTTACTAATTTTTTCTGTAAAAAAGTAGAAGAATTACCAACAAACACACCAGCAAATTATTCGTGTCGGTTCGGCTAAAAAATTAACAAGTTTAATCTTCCGAAATCAATTTCGTCGCTGGAAGTTTTCTGCCGTTCCTTTGGTGGTTGCCCAAGCCGTTCTTCGTCGTCGCTGCAACTTTAATTATTTAATTTGTTGCTTCTGCTGGAACATGGATTCAAAAAAAGAAGTTGCAATTGTCGGGTCGGCCAACCAGGTATAGAGTGCTAAAAGTTGAAAGTTAATCTGTGGCGTTTTGCTAATTGTGTTTTAGCCCATCTTACAACTTTTTGCATTCGTGTAAAAATCGGTAAATAGTGAGCATTCTAACCAAGAAATAAAAATTTGCATGCACTAACAACCAAAATTCTGCAATAATCATTATATATTTCGAATTATATGTGAATCGCTTTGGCCCATAGACAAGCAAGTGAAATACTCGTCGTCGACCCAATTAGTGCAAACTTAATTCCCCCAATTTTCGTCGTAGTGACCACCAATTTAGGGTATAAATAAAAAAGCTGGGAAAAAGTGCAAATTGTGAAAAGTGTAGTTCTAAAAAATAAGCGGCAAAAACTTTCGCCGCAGTTTGTCTGAACATTTTCCCGCGCTTTTCATAATTTTTGCGCGTTCTTCTGCATCAGGCTTATATATTCGTTGCCCTTAGTTATCTGTCAGTGTATCATTCTCCGTTAGAATTTGCCTAGGAAGAGCCGCTAGCCTCGTACACATACTCAGGCACACCGACACCGCTGCCGCTATTTCGAGATATCTTTGCTCGTTTTCGTTCTCGATCGGTGCAGCAGTGCAATTTTCGGTCTACTTAAATATTTGTTCGTTTTTTCGGTATGCTTGAGCGTTAGCTCACCTACAGTGCGTGCATGCGGCATATTACTGTCGCAGGGTTTATATAAAAAATACAAAAACTTAGCACTTAGCTCCCCTAAAATCGCATGCGATCGGTGTATAACTCGTTGTTTTTTTTTTAGACTATTGAACAAATAAATAATATTAATATAAATAAATATTTATCACATCTTCGATACCAAAAAAAAAAAAAAAAAAAAAAAAAAACAAATAAACGCAATTGCAACCAAAGATATCGAAGAGCTTAAACACCAACGAGATGTTTGCATGAAAATTATGAATCGAACGTATCGCTATTTAAATGAAGCTAAATTATCTGTGAATCCGGTCGAGCTTGAGTGTCGATTAGAGATTCTAATTACGCACATTGAAAATGCTTCACTCTTTCAAAACCAAAGATGTGTTCCGCTAAGAGTTGGAAGAGAGAGCACCCTCTTCTCAGCCTACGCTCATGTAGGAGACTACATCTGCTGTTGTGAGCGTTCAAACCAAAAGTGGAAAGTTTGTATTAGCTCGAGCGTTGCTCGACTCTGGTTCACAAACAAATTTTGTGACCGACGAACACGCTCAGAGGCTCAAAATTACAAGAGAGGACGTGTGCATGAGCTTGCGAGGCATTGGTGGAACTAATGACCAAGCCACAAAAAAAATACACACGATTTTGAAGTCGAGTAGGGAACAGCCAGTTGTCGTCCGATTTTTGGAACACATAAAATATTTCTGGACATCATCCGGATCAAGTGGTGAACACCAGCGGGTGGAGGGTGCCTGAAAATATTCAGTTTGCAGATCCATTCTTCTTCAAGCCTCAAAAAATAGATAAGCTTATCGGCGCCAGATAAAGCAGGGGCCTGAACTCCCCATCTTACAAAAGACAGTTCTCGGCTAAATAGTGTCATGGAGATGTGCCTCTGAAAATAATGTAAAGGCTGAAAAAATGGTACATCTCAGCTGCCAGGAGGTAGCGTTGAAGTTAATCGACACAACCCTGCAGAAATTTTGGTCTGTGGAGGACTGGCCGCCCAAGACCCATAATCCTAAGCAACAACACTTTGAGAAAAATACTCAAAGATTGTCGTCCAGTATATTTTCGGTTCGTTTGCCGTTCAAATCTGACCCAAATTCTCTTGGTTCATCATATGAAGTTGCGAAACGTAGATTTTTGCCGCTAGAAAGGCAACTGTCGAAGGACCCTTCTGAAGAATATGTATCTTGAATTCATGGAGGAATATGTTTCACTGGGCCACATGTCCTCCACCAATGACAAAATTCCGAATACTCCGTACTATTTCATTCCGCACCAATGCGTTTTACGGCCACAAAGTACTTCAACTAAGTTGAGAGTAGTTTTCGATGCTTCGAGCCGTACTTCTACGCAGGTAGCGTTGAATGACATCTTGATGGTAGGCCCAACTATTCAAGAGGAGCTGTACTCGACTCTGCTTCGGTTTAGATTGCATAAGTTTGCCCTTGCGGCCGACGTCAAAAAGATGTATCGCCAAGTGATGGTGGACGAAGCTGATCGTAACTTCCAGCTCATAGTATGGAGACGAGATCCTTCCGAGTTCCTGAAAATCTTTAAGTTGAACACCGTTACATATGGAACTTCGCCACATTACCGTGATGCGTTTTACGAGCACGGAAAATCTCACTGATCCTTGGTGGTGGTGTTAGGCTTAAGGAGTAACAGAGGGAGTTTTAGAGTGTTTTTACATTCTTGCCTTCTGTATAAGGAACTTCGTCCTGCACAGCCTGCTTCTTCTCGACGTTTACAGCCTGGTCACGCAGCCGAGCCATCTTAAGGTTTGAGTTGGAAACCCATTAAAAAGATTTCGAGGGATTAAATGAAAAATTGTAATTGATTCGCTAACTTTAACTCTAAATAAAAAAGTTATAAATCCCCGCATAGCGAAATAGGCTTTAGAGCTTCAAAACTATGACTATGAGCTTGAGCACATATGGGAAAAAAATGCAACTTATAGCGTATTACCACAGAGATTAATCCACCTTCCACCATCCGTTCATGGGATAGTCCGTAAGATTTTGCCGTTCCAGTTGGTCCGCCGGTAAAATTTGACGGACTTTCACGGACTAATGTATGCGATAGTAAGCCGGTGTTTTTGCAGTGCAACCCTCTTTCCATCCCTGATAAACCGTTGATATTTTTGAAAAAAAGTGAAATTTCGGTTATCACAGAGCACATCCACCTTCCCATTTCAGCTGATCTTAACAGCTGTAGCTCATCAAAACATTAACAAAGATGGTTGACCTGTTGACCTTGTTAACGTTTTGACGAGCCAGCTGTTCAGATCAGCTGAAATCGGAAGGTGGAAGGTGGATGTGCTCTGTGCAAATTGGAGTTTCACATTTGTTAAAAATTCCAACCGTTTCCAACGATGGACTGTGTGGAAAGACGGCATTGATCGAAGTAATAACATTCTTATAATTGAAACAAATACTTTTGAAGATAATCTCATAATCAGGGAAGATATGAGGTATACAAAAAGTCAAGGAAATGTTAATTAATCAAGAGGATGAGCACTATGAACAACGAAATGATATCGTGTATAAAAAAATAATGGAAGGCTGCTGTTTTGTGTCCCACAGTCAATGGAAGAAAATGTTATGTACAAGTACAATGACGAAATGGGGCATGTAGGGATTGAGAAAGTTACATACTTAATAAGTAAAAGTTATGGGTTCCCATCTGTAAGAAAAAAGTGTATAGCGTTTTCTAATAAAACAGATAAAACTGAGGATTTTTACATTCTATTCCGAAAGGAACAAGTCCGTTTGAAGTCCTTCATTTCGTTCACTATGATCCGATAAATAGCAAGGAAACGAACACATACTAGTAGTACAAAATTTACCAAGTTATATCCAACCAAAACAACTAGTTCCAAGGATGTTTTACATCAAAGGAATTTAAGAAATTTGTTAAACAAAACAAACAAGCTAACGAACACCTAGAAAGAGTCAATAGAGATTTAGTTATACAATGAATAGTATACAATTAATGAAACAACACAGATTGAATCAATACCCAAGTATAATGTTGTCTGGAATTAGGCAGGATGGTTTTTATGTTGACAGTCTAAAAGAAAATATTATTCATGAAAGTCAAGAAATTTTAGACACAAACTTAAACGAAAATACGACAACAAGCATAAGAAAAAAGCATAAGAGAATAACAAAAACTATGTTGATTTGGCAATTTAACAAAAACATCAACAGTTTTTGGAGGGAGTTCTAAGTTTTAACACGCAGCAAGGTGTGTCTAGTAAGTTCATTGTCCAAGGTGTTAGATAATGATAGTTATTTTATTGAAGATTTAGAGAACTTTCAGCAGTCCCAAATGCCATATTCTGGTATATATGCAGTGCATAATATAAAACCCTGGCTTAACGAAAAAAAAAATGTTAATGAAAATTCAAACTTAGAAGATAAGGAATTAGATGATGCGGATTATTTTGGCAATACGAATAAAATTAATGTAAATAAAAACGAAACTAGTTATACAGAAAATAATAGTACAAATATAGATGTAAAGACACTTTGAGAAAAAATAAATATGGCCAAAGTAGCATAATTACTAGAAGTAAGTTAACGAGTAGCAGGAGATCCTCGTAGTCAGGACGGCCGAATTTTAAGCTAGTATATCACTGAAATTGAAGTATCCGTGTATATATTGTATCCCTGAAAATGTGCCAGCCCTGGGATGAAAAGAAGGGAAGAAAAGAACATTCCAAGAAACGTGGTCGGTGTAAACTGTTTAAAAACTGTACTATAATAGTCAAAAATATACCTATGGCTAGATCTTATGTTTGGTGGCCCAAACTTGACAAGGATATACCAAATTAGTAATTTTTTTTTTTGTTCTCAAAATTATTTTTTAAGGTGGGTTGAAGTTTTCAAAATCAAGAACAAAGTTAAGAGAATTATTTTGTAGTTTTGGAATAGTAAACTCAATTGCCAGTGACAATAGTAGACAATTTACTTCGGATGGAGAGAGATAGAGAGCAATAACAACAAGTCAGACGCGTCTGACAGCGAAAAACTTTATTATAATTCGGCTTTTTTTGTACCATTCACTTGGCGTAGTTGAGAATTATTCAAAACTTCACTTGTGGGCCACTTTCTTTAAAACAAAACTTAAATTCTTATTGGCAAAGTAGAACCGCCAACAACTCAAAAACGATAGATAAGCAGAGAAAGAAGTGAACTGGGAGCTGCAAAACAAAAATAAAACCTCATAATGTCTTCTTCTTCGACGACAAACAAGTACAACCGCAACAACGCTGGGACTGTCAGTGAGCGCAGCTCTGAGGCCTCTTCGCCCCAGCTTATGGCCTTACTCACCTTACGCTTTAAGGAACACTCCGATTTGATGTCCACATCACTACGCGAAAGCCTGCAGGAGCACATCAATAAAATTGCTACCCTGGTGCGGGAGGTGGAGACGCGCATCCTCAGCAAACCTGTAGATTGCGGACATGCGTGCAATGAAGGAGAAGCAAAACTTGCAGCACTCAGCATGACAAAAAATTTGGCTGACCTCCGTATGCATGGCGTGCCGTACATGGAAGGAGAAAACCTTAGAACCCTGTTCAACCAGCTCTGCTTTTCATTGCAGCTCACTGCATACAGTTTAAATTAGTCAGAGGCAAAGTTTCTAAAACAATTACAAATGCTAGGCGCGATCACTTTTAAAATAAATTTGAAAACTCTGCCTCCGCTAGACAAACTTTGAGGGAAATTAATAACCTTGGAATAGAGAAATTTAAACAAATGAATGACCACTACGTTGATATTGAGGTACTTTGCCGACCATTTTCACAGTACCTGAGGCTATGTGCAATAATTACCTGACATATCAACCCTACTGTGATATTAGATTTAGCTTTGTGTGCGTCAATGAATGTGGTGTCTTAGGGTGTATCCTTAAAATAAAATCGAATGCTGAAGGTTTAGACAATATTAGCCCTAAATTGCTCAAAATTCATTAAAAAAAATTTTAACACATCCATTAAAACGTCAGTTTTTCCTTCAATTTGGAAGAAAGCTAAAGTTATCCCACTTATTAAACCTACAGGTCCATTTCCATTCTACCCTTCCTAGCCAATGCTCTCGAAAATTAAATGTTCTTATATATACAGACTTTTCTTGAACGGATCTCGTTGCTTTCGCAATAGCAGTCTGGGTTTAGACAAAAAAAAAGCTGTATAAGTGCAAAAATAGACATCGTTGAAGACATTCGCTGCCAACTTGGAAATAATTGTGCAACATTCTTAACTCTTCTTGACCATAGCAAAACATTTCACTCGGAGAACCACTACATTCTTAGAAGTATATCTGTACAAACAGATACAGATACTGCTGTACACTTTAATTCTTCATATCTTGCTGGCGGGCAACAAGCAGTGGAATCTGGGAGTTCTATGTCCAGCTTTAGAGATTTAACTAGGGGAGTTCCTCAGAGATCTGTCCTAGGAGCTCTATTGTTTTCAATATAAGTCAATGATTTACCTAGTGTATTGTCCGGTTGTGAAGTCCATTTATATGCAGATGATGTCCAAGTTTATGTTAGTAGTCCGATAAATCAAATAAATGTCTGTGTTAGTAAGAGTAATAATGTTCTGTGTCTTGTTGACAATTGGGCGAAAGACAATGGCTTAAGCATAAATCCATCCAAGTCAAAATGTATATTAATTAGCAAATTATCTTTGGATAACAGATGCTTAGAGAGCCTGGTATATAATAACATGCCTATAAAAGTTGAGGAGTATGCAACAAATCTAGGTATCAGATTTTGCAACACCTTGAGCTGGAGTAAACACATTTTCAAAGCAACTGGACGTCAGCTTTCGGCTTCAAAAGACTATCTGCCACAGCATATTAGGATGCTAGTATCTAAAATAATCCTAATTTCCACACTTTTTTATGGTGTTGACATTTTTGGTCACTGTGATACTAGAGATTTACACAAGTTAAAAGTAACGTAAAATTCTATAGACAGATATGTACATATATAACCTGAAACGACTTGACCATGTTTCGCACTTGATCATTAAACTTCTAGGCCTTCTCTTGACCACATGGATAGATATAGGTCTCTTGTTTATTTCCATAACATTGTAAATTCTCAGCAACCAATTTTATATGCCCAAGATTTAAATCACTTTGTTCAAATAGACAATTTTTTATGAATGCTATACGACTCTGGAACAGCCTACCACATAACTTAAAAACAATTAGGTGCAACTCAGTTAAAGTGCAACATTAAGAAATATTTAAAATAAAACAGAATATATTTAAAATAAAAAGTATCAAAAACAAAATTATTAAATTAAACAAACAAACAGAATTAAAATTAGTTATATCAGAAATGTTAATGCAACTTATTAATATTAACAATAAATAACAAATATATATAATATAATATCATTTTTTTTAGAATAACATAGATCTAAAGTAATCAAACAAAATTTTAACATTTTCAACCCATTTTGACTAATGCAATAAATATAAGCATAACCTTGTCGCACTGGGATAGGAAGTAAATAAAGTTAAATTAAAAAAATTGCGGAAATAATGTATTTTTAGGACGATACAGTGGCTAAGGAAAACCGAGAGCAATAAAACTACTTCGGGAAAATCATCAACAACCACCAACCGAAGAGCAATCTAGTAGACTGAGGGCGCACTATGGTTTTTTTCGCGTTTTTTTGGCATGAAGTCAATTTTTTTTTTTTGTATATTAAATTCTTTTTTATTTCTAATTTTAAAACACCCTAGACAAATAAAAAAAACCTCGAACTTTAACAAATGGAGCAAAACTGTTCTGCTGACGAGCTGTTAAAGTCAGCTGATTATGTACCATCTGTTTTGTATGAAATTGGCGTGAAAAATTGTGTGACTTTGATCGTTTGTTGTTGCAAAAGTTTACGAAAAAGTTTGATGAATAAATATGGAAAACGATTGTCCATGTATGTAAAACTAAAGTTTACCAATGTTCGTTATTATGTGTTTTTGTCCAATTGTACCGTGTTTTGTTTAACAAGTGTAGTTGTGTTTCGTGGATCAGTACTTTTGCATGGCAAAGTGTTGCAAAAAGTTATAAACGAGAAACTATTGACCAAAGTGTGCATATTAATGAGAATCTAACCGTTTTTGTCCGAATCCACTCGTTTTTGAAAAAATCAAAATTTTCTAGTACAATATGTGTCCAGTCGTGCTGAACTGGTTGACATTTGGAGCAACAACAATCGCTCAGGAGACGCCGTACAACAGCACATATTGAGAGTGATCGCACAAAAACATTTAGAAAACGAAACCATAAAATCGATTAAGGAAAAAGTGAAAGACTTTGTCAGTTATTTAAATAAACTCTTGCCTAAATGTAATTCATACGAAAGCGCTGGTCCTCGTCTGAAAAGAAAATTGGCACGGAACTTTCAGAGGAGAATAACAACTTATCTCCCTTACTCATACATGCTGCCACAGTTTCAGCTAAAAAATCGAACGAAAAAGACTTGGCTGTTGTTTTAAAAGCAGCTGCAAGTTCTAAGAGCATTAAGAAAAAAAGAAGCATTTTGCGGATGAGCCTAAACAAATGTCAGATGACAGTGCCCTTGAATTTTTAATAGAAAATGGATTTACAAAACGTTAGTATATAAATATACAACGAAATGGAAAAATGCACGAATGTGATATATACCCGGCATATCCGGCCGTACTTAATTCTAAATTAAAACTCAGGCCAAAAAGAAAAGAATATTTTGAAAATAAGGCACTTGTATCATTGCAAAATCTTTTGGATCATACATCATCCCGCATTCATGAACACGAGGTCTTAGAAACACTTCCCAACGTGGTACAAGTTATTCTTCAGCTATGAATATGATGGTTCGTCCGGTCAGAGTTTATACAAACAGAGTTTTCAGATCCACGATAGTCATTCACTGTTTGTTACAACTGTCCCATTGAAATTGACAAATGAAACGCAACAAATTATTTGGCTTAATAAGACTCCGCAATCTGTTAGATTTTGCCGCCCCTTGAAGATTGAATTCATTAAGGAAATTACCTCGCTTATATTAAAGAAAATGAAAATTTGGATGCCCAGATTCGCAACATGCAAATATATTTGTATAAATTTAAGGAAAAAAAATATATGTCGAGTATTTTGGTGACTTGACACTAATAGATGGTAAAGTCTTAAACATATTAACAGACACTCTTGTCAGTCTTGCCCAATCTGTGGAGCAAAGCCAAAACAATTGCTCAACATTAAAGACATAAGCTCGAAGGCTTTTATGGCTAAGGCACACGCTCTTCAATATGGAATCAGTCCTTTACACACAGAAAAGTTATAATTTTTTTCATTTATTATACCCTTGCAGAGGGTATTATAATTTCAGTCAGAAGTTTGCAACGCAGTGAAGGAGACGTTTCCGACCCTATAAAGTATATATATTCTTGATCAGCATCACTAGTAGAGTCGATCTAGCCATGTCCGTCTGTCCGTCCGTCTGTCCGTCCGTCTGTCCGTCTGTCCGTCCGTTTATATGCAAACTAGTCTCTCAGTTTTAAAGCTATCTGCATGAAACTTTCCCAAAAGTTGTCTTTCTATTGCAGGTAGTATATAAGTCGGAACGAGCCGGATCGGACAACTATAGCATATAGCTCCCATAGGAACAATCGGAAAAATAATTGAAAAAAAATTATAACTTTGCTGTTTTTTAATTTTTTGTTTAGTTCTTCGACATATAGCAATGGTTAAATAATTCATAATTATGGTTTAAATTTCATCAAAATCGGACGACTATAGCATATAGCTCCCATAGGAACAATCGGAAAAATAATTGGAAAAAAATTATAGCTTTGTTGTTTTTTAATTTTTTGTTTTGTTCTTCGACATAAAGCAATGGTTAAATATTTCAGAATTATGGTTAAAATTTCATCAAAATCGGAAGACTATAGCATATAGCTCCCATAGGAACAATCGGAAAAATAATTGAAAAAAAAATATATCTTTGCTGTTTTTTAATTTTTTGTTTAGTTCTTCGACATATAGCAATGGTTAAATAATTCAGAATTATGGTTTAAATTTCATCAAAATCGGACGACTATAGCATATAGCTCCCATAGGAACAATCGGAAAAATAATTGAAAAAAAATTATAACTTTGCTGTTTTTTAATTTTTTGTTTAGTTCTTCGACATATAGCAATGGTTAAATATTTCAGAATTATGGTTTAAATACGCAAGTAAATCATAATTTTAATGTTTTCAAAAATATTTAATTCTTGGGATAGCTGCAAGGGTATATGAACTTCGGCTTGCCGAAGTTTGCTTTCTTTCTGGTTTTTCCGATTGTTCCTATGGGAGCTATATGCTATAGTCGTCCGATTTTGATACAACTTAAACCGTAAGTCGAAAATATTTAACCATTACTAAGTGTCGAAGGACTTAACAAAAAATTAAAAAACAGCAAAGTTATAATTTTTTTCATATATTTTTACGATTGTTCCTATGGGAGCTTTATGCTATAGTCGTCCGATTTTGATATAATTTAAACCGTAATTCGGAAATATTTATCCATTACTAAATGTCGAAGGACTAAACAAAAAATTAAAAAACAGAAAAATAATTGAAAAAAAATTATAACTTTGCTGTTTTTTAATTTTTTGTTTAGTTCTTCGACATATAGCAATGGTTAAATATTTCAGAATTATGGTTTAAATACGCAAGTAAATCATAATTTTAATGTTTTCAAAAATATTTAATTCTTGGGATAGCTGCAAGGGTATATGAACTTCGGCTTGCCGAAGTTTGCTTTCTTTCTGGTTTTTCCGATCGTTCCTATGGGAGCTATATGCTATAGTCGTCCGATTTTGATACAACTTAAACCGTAAGTCGAAAATATTTAACCATTACTAAGTGTCGAAGGACTTAACAAAAAATTAAAAAAACAGCAAAGTTATAATTTTTTTCATATATTTTTACGATTGTTCCTATGGGAGCTTTATGCTATAGTCGTCCGATTTTGATATAATTTAAACCGTAAATCGGAAATATTTATCCATTACTAAATGTCGAAGGACTAAACAAAAAATTAAAAAAACAGAAAAGTTATAATTTTTATACCCTTGCAGAGGGTATTATAATTTCAGTCAGAAGTTTGCAACGCAGTGAAGGAGACATCTCCGACCCTATAAAGTATATATATTCTTGATCAGCATCACTAGGCGAGTCGATCTAGCCATGTCCGTCTGTCCGTCCGTCTGTCCGTCCGTCTGTCCGTCTGTCCGTCCGTTTATATGCAAACTAGTCTCTCAGTTTTAAAGCTATCTGCATGAAACTTTCCCAAAAGTTGTCTTTCTATTGCAGGTAGTATATAAGTCGGAACGAGCCGGATCGGACGACTATAGCATATAGCTCCCATAAGAACAATCGGAAAAATAAATGAAAAAAAATTATAACTTTGCTGTTTTTTAATTTTTTGTTTAGTTCTTCGACGTTTAGTGTTGGTTAAATATTTCCGATTTACGGTTTAAATTTAATCAAAATCGGACGACTATAGCATATAGCTCCCATAGGAACAATCGGAAAAATAAATGAAAAATATTATAACTTTGCTGTTTTTTAATTTTTTGTTTAGTCCTTCGACACTTAGTAATGGTTAAATAATTTCGATTTACGGTTTAAATTATATCAAAATCGGACGACTACAGCATATAGCTCCCATAGGAACAATCGGAAAAATAAATGAAAAAAATTATAACTTTTCTGTTTTTTACTTTTTTGTTCAGTTCTTCGACATATAACAATGGTTAAATATTTCAGAATTATGGTTTAGATTTTATCAAAATCGGACGTCTATATCATATAGCCCCCATAGAAATAATAAAAACATATAAAATAACTATCAAATAATTGAGCTGCTAATCATCATAGCTTCAATGTTTTTAAACATATACGCAGTAAATCATAATTTTAATGTTTTTCAAAATGTTAAATTCTTGCAATAGCTGCAAGGGTATATGAACTTCCGCTTGCCGAAGTTTGCTTTCTTTCTTGTTTTCATTTATTTTTCCGATTGTTCCTATGGGAGCTATATGCTATAGTCGTCCGATTTTGATGAAATTTAAACCGTAAATCGGAAATATTTAACCATTACTAAAAGTCGAAGAACTAAACAAAAAATTTAAAAACAACAAAGCTATAATTTTTGTATACCCTTGCAGAGGGTATTATAATTTCAGTCAGAAGTTTGCAACGCAGTATAGGAGACGTTTCCGACCCTATAAAGTATATATATTCTTGATCAGCATCACTAGTAGAGTCGATCTAGCCATGTCCGTCTGTCCGTCCGTCTGTCCGTCTGTCCGTCCGTTTATATGCAAACTAGTCTCTCAGTTTTAAAGCTATCTGCATGAAACTTTCCCAAAAGTTGTCTTTCTACTGCAGGTAGTATATAAGTCGGAACGAGCCGGATCGGACGACTATAGCATATAGCTCCCATAGGAACAATCGGAAAAATAAATGAAAAAAAAATATAACTTTGCTGTTTTTTAATTTTTTGTTTAGTTCTTCGACATATAGCAATGGTTAAATAATTCAGAATTATGGTTTAAATTTCATCAAAATCGGACGACTATAGCATATAGCTCCCATAGGAACAATCGGAAAACTAATTGAAAAAAAATTATAACTTTGCTGTTTTTTAATTTTTTGTTTAGTTCTTCGACATATAGCAATGGTTAAATATTTCAGAATTATGGTTTAAATACGCAAGTAAATCATAATTTTAATGTTTTCAAAAATATTTAATTCTTGCGATAGCTGCAAGGGTATATGAACTTCGGCTTGCCGAAGTTTGCTTTCTTTCTTGTTTTCATTTATTTTTCCGATTGTTCCTATGGGAGCTATATGCTATAGTCGTCCGATCCGGCTCGTTCCGACTTATATACTACCTGCAATAGAAAGACATCTTTTGGGAAAGTTTCATGCAGATAGCTTTAAAACTGAGAGACTAGTTTGCATATAAACGGACGGACAGACGGACAGACTGACAGACGGACAGACGGACGGACAGACGGACATGGCTAGATCGACTCTACTAGTGATGCTGATCAAGAATATATATACTTTATAGGGTCGGAGATGTCTCCTTCACTGCGTTGCAAACTTCTGACTGAAATTATAATACCCTCTGCAAAGGTATAATGATGATCCAGATTCCACACAGAATTCGTCCGACGATTATTTTGAAGAACTGGACGGACTTGAGGTTATTGCTTCAGAAGATGAATACTTTGAGCTAGAAGAAAATTGAGTAACTTCTATAGTAAGTAACATAACCATACTTATTTAAAATTTTGTAAAATGTATCTTTACTTTCAGAATTAAGCACTAATAATGGAGATGAATACTAAAATGTGATCTATGATAATTATTTTTTTTTCATTTGATATATAGAAAATTTGAAATAAAAATGTTTAATGGAGCTTTTTTGCATGTCGGCCAGACCGGTTATATGGCAGCTATATGAAATAGTGCCCCAAATCATTTGAAACTTAGTAGGCCATATTGGGAGCTTAAAAAATGTATGCAAACCAAATTTCAATTCAAAAGGTTTACAATTAGAGTTTATTTAAAAAAAAAAACGGAATAAAACCATAGTGGGGCTGCTAAAATACATCAGCCAACTCTAAAATAATCTTCTGCTGGTATCTAGCATACCAAGAACGTTCCTGTCTTCTGATTGCAGAGAACCATTATACTTTGAAAACACAGCTAAACTACATAAACTACAATGGCAGCGTCAAGTTCGGACTCTACTAGAGTTTAAATTATATGAGCGTGATAAAGTTAAATATATTTGTCGCAGAGAACACAGAACGGATCAAAACGGGAGTACTTTGATCTGCACACCGGTAGTAATGGACGGAATTGACGAACATTCCAATTCAATGAGCTTATCAGTTGAGATGAGTCCACAACGCCAGTAATAAAGGAAATTCACTCCGCAACAAATACGACGATCCTTAATGTTGGCAGGTCCAAAAGAAGCAGTCTGTCACTGTAGGAAGGAAGTCGGCGTCCTGATTCCCAGTTTAAGCCTCGGAATGGAAATAAAAGGAACTGTTTCTGGACTGATTCTACCATATCTGGATAAGGTTAATATTGTGGAGACCATATGCTTGAGCGTTGGGCGAACTAATGAAACATAATGGAGCTTTATGATACAAGGATCATCAAATTCCTTGGACCAGACTCTTAGCTTTGTTGGAAATGGTAATGTGTCGATTAAAGCATATCAAAAATAAATAAATAGAATAAATATGAAATTAAAATTAGTTAAATTATTGCAACACTGTAATTATAGCAATAAATAAATGTAAAAGTAATAATAACATTTTTGTTAGATTAAGAAATATCTTAAGTTATCAAACAAATTTTAATATGTTCAATATAAATATAAATATATATTATGATCGAACAAGTCACCTAGATCTTGGATAGTTTCAATACGTTCGAGCACGGATTTTCCAATAGAGTATGTGTGAACAATTGGATTGAATCTATAAAGTGACATGGATTTACATTTATCTCGATTGAGCAGTAGCTTATCGACTTGGCACCAGGATTGAAGGATTGAATTTAAGTCGAGCTGGAGCTTTATGTAAGAACCAGACGATGCCATTTGCATACTCAACCTTAATCATCCGCATACATCAAAACTTAGCAGGACCCGATTATGTGAGGAAGATCATAAATAAATAAGCCAAATAATAATGGACCAAGGTCACTACCCTTTGGGATACATAAAAAAAAGACTGTTTTAGAATGTATGCCATTGTATTGGACCTATTAGGTCCATCAAAAGAGCTGGATGGAATCTAAGGATGAGGCGCCTATGGCAGGCTTTGCTGAAGTCAGTAAAAATCACATAAGTTTGTTTTGAAGATAAGAACCCTTGACAAATGAAGGTAGTGAATTCTAGTTGGTTATTTGTTATGCTGGAGTTCTTCACAAATAAGTTTTTCAAAAAGCTATGGAATAAGTTTGGTTAAGGAATAGCGCTAAGTTTGGCTATGCTTTGGTAGTTACTAATAGTCCGATGCCTCTTTTATGGAGTGGAATAATGAAGGATTCCTTCAAAATTGCTGAATGGATGCATAGATCGATGGACTTTTGGAAAGACAATGGTTAATGGAACTGAAAGTGGACAGACTTATCATTGGTAGACGGTTCTCTTTCGTAAAAAGGATCGGTTGCTTACTTTTTAATGACTCACTTAATGACCTCACTCACTTTGTTCACTTACTTGTTCAACTTCTCAGTTGTTTAGTTATTAAGTCGCTCACTTGTTAAGTTTCTCACTTGGTCAGTTGCCCAGTTTTTCGGTTCCTGACTTAATTAATCTTAGCTCGCCTTTTTGTAAATACTTCGCCAAGTGCAGAAAAAAGGCTTTCGCAAAAAACAGACGTTGCTAGCAAACAAACATGATATAAGCGACGATAAAGGAAATTAATTCGAAAGATTATTTGGCCCGCTTGCTTATTCCATCAAGTTTTTATGACTTTGTGCCTTTGAATCAGTGGGCCATATCGTTTTGCAAATCCTCAACAACCACTGCAACCGAAATATTTAAGGATGATAATTTTTCTAGAGAGAGTAAGAAAGAGAGTAGCATTTTTATTAGGACGTGTTTCTAGAGTTACTTGATAAATCGTTTTCAGTAATGGTAATCGATTTTCAACTATTATTTTTATTAACTTGTTTTTCATTATTTAAAAAAATTATAAAGGAAATCAAAATTTGAAGGAACAAAGGAACAAAGTCGGCAACTCGCAGCCAGGGCAATGGGACACGTTTTGGACAAATTTCTCTAAATTGGGTTCCTCAACTATTTTTAAGGCATGAAGTCCCGCTGCCACCATTTGAACTTCACATTAGCGTGCCAGTGGGGGTCGATGCACGAAATCAACGATCAACGAACCAACGAACCACTGAGTAAAAAAACATTGAGAAATAAAGAACAAGAACAATAAAGCAATTAAAGTGAGTGGACAACGGAGCAATTGTGCGAGCAAAAGCAGTTAGGAGCTCAAGTCTATTAAATAGTTAATTTATTGAAATTTTAGAATACCAATACAAGAATAATAAACCAAAATATTATTAATAAAAAAAAAATATTAGTTAAATTAAAATTTATGATAACTTATCAGAAAATTTAGTTTACAAACTTAATATTAGTGTACAGGCAACCAACAGCAACCAAACTGTTCTAATCACTATTCAACCTACAGCATTTTCGCCGCTCTAACCATAAATATTTTGAAGCAATCTCATTTAGACGCAGTCACATAATTAAATTCACAATTTGAGTCTTTGTACTCAAAGAGGTGAGGATTTGAAAAATTAGATAGTTAAATGCAAATGGGGAAACTTTTAAACATAAAATTCCACTGGACTTTACTGGTAAGGGATTTCTGTTCTATATATTTCAATGAATTCCTTTTTAAGGTAGTTTACCGGATCAAAAATTCGGTCATCCATAAATATTCCAATTCTTTATTCAATTTAAACGAGCTCTAGCATACGGTCGAAAATTTTATGAATCTTTTTAGACATTGGTTTTTTCCTCAGCTGTTGCCAAGGTATTTTAAAATATTTATTGTGAAAAAATACGCAAAACGGTAAAACAGCTGATTGCAATTTTAAAATATGTATTTGTAACCGCATAAGCCATTGATATGATTTTATGGATTAAATTGGTACACAAATATAAAGAGTGCAACACGAAAAATATGCTTATCAAAATGGGAATAAAAAAGAGGATTGATACTTTGTAAATATTCTTTTGTATTGGATAGCCCAAACATTGCGGTTTACTTGTGCAAGAACACTTCATTCGTTTTCAGTTCGCGCAATAGGCAAAAGAGTGCTTGCTGGAAGGAGATAATTTTTTGGCCCGTTTGTGTTTGAAAAAGAATCAGTCAGTGGTAAGCGCTATCATGTCATCCGCCTCACAGCTGCGAATTTATCCCGTTTAATTTTTTTTTTGGCGGGGTGCCGTCAAGAATACGTGCTAAGCCAACCACCTTGAGACGATTGACTATCTAAAGTACAAGGTTAAAGTCGTCATTAATGCCATTAAGGATCTTTTTATAGAAAATGTGCTGAAAAATTGGTTCGATGGGATGACCTAAGGCCTCCCGGGGCAGCCACATTAACGAAGTGCCCATCTAAAAATAAAACGCAATGTTGGGGCTATTCAATAAAAAAATTGTTTTAAAAAAACCAAAGAAACTCAAGAAACTACAATATTCAATTTATAAAGTCTTTATTTAGGGTTTTATAAGTTAAGCATATAAATTTACTAGCTTGTGTAGTCGAACACCAGCTTGGTTTCGAAAACGCTCTGCTTTAATTTGGTGCAGTTCGTGTCCTTTTGTAAAAGCATAGAATGGTAAGATAGCTTTTTGTTTTAAAACAATTTTATTTCCTAAGGTAAAATGCATATAGTCAGCAATTTGGGTATGAACGGAAGTTGAATTGTAAGACGGGATTCCTTTTACTTCTGCGTATCCATTCCTCGTCTTTTGCTGTTCAACAATGTTAAAATTGGTTTTATTAGCAATGTCTTGATAAGACCTTTGACTCATTAGACCAATAAAAAATGCCTTTACAATGTGCTGAAGGTTCGTTGACCCCTCAATTTTGGCATACAAATCTTTTATACCTATAACTTTACAAATTGTTTGTATTGACCGATGGCAAACTAATCCATATCCATAAGGTTTTTGAAAACAATAAATTTTGGTTTGTCCAAAGTCTGTACGAAAATCATGGTAAATAGTCCTGTTTTCACAAAGGTTTATGTTGATTAGTTTTTGTCCTGCTCGATTCTTAGACTTTCGAAGAGCCGTTCGAACTTCTGGCGCTTTAGCAGTAGCAAATCCTGCCAAGCCCTTACCATTTCCTGTGACCGACAAGACAGAATACCTTCGTTTTCTTCCCATATTTCCTTTCATAATAAAAACAATTTTGTTTTCCAAGACTCGAGTATCAAATGAAATAAATTCTTCTTCACCAACAAGGTCAGGCGACCCAATACTTCGTCCAGACATTTTACTTCCAGACCAACCTCGATCTATTGGATTTAACTTCATTAATCTGAAATTTCCCATTGAATCACGTATTTTCATAACTCCATTTTCAATATCTTAATTTTTGTCAAGCTTCTGACATATATTCCAATTCTTCATTCAATTTAAACGAGCTATAGCATACGGTCGAAAATTTTATGAATCTATTTAGACATTGGTTTTTTCCTCAGCTGTTGCCAAGGTATTTTGAAATATTTATTGTGAAAAAACACGCAAAACGGTAAAACAGCTGCTTGCAATTTTAAAATATGTATTTGTAACCGCATAAGCCATTGATATGATTTTATGGATTAAATTGGTACACAAATATAAAGAGTGCAACACGAAAAATATGCTTATCAAAATGGGAATAAACAAGAAAGAAAGCAAACTTCGGCAATCCGAAGTTCATATACCCTTGCAGCTATTGCAAGAATTAAACATTTTTGAAAACATTAAAATTATGATTTACTTTCGTATATGTTTAAAAACATTGAAGCTGTGATGATTTGCAGCTCAATTATTTGATAGTTATTTTATATATTTTTATTATTTCTAAGGGAGCTATATGATATAGACGTCCGATTTTGATAAAATTTAAACCATAATTCTGAAATATTTAACCATTGCTATATGTCGAAGAACTAAACAAAAAATTAAAAAACCGAAAAGTTATAATTTTTATACCCTTGCAGAGGGTATTATAATTTCAGTCAGAAGTTTGCAACGCAGTGAAGGAGACGCTTCCGACCCTATAAAGTATATATATTCTTGATCAGCATCACTAGTAGAGTCGATCTAGCCATGTCCGTCTGTCCGTCCGTCTGTCCGTCTGTCCGTCCGTTTATATGCAAACTAGTCTCTCAGTTTTAAAGCTATCTGCATGAAACTTTCCCAAAAGTTGTCTTTCTATTGCAGGTAGTATATAAGTCGGAACGAGACGGATCGGATGACTATAGCATATAGCTCCCATAGGAACAATCAGAAAAATAATTGAAAAAAAATTATAACTTTGCTGTTTTTTAATTTTTTGTTTAGTTCTTCGACATATAGCAATGGTTCAATAATTCAGAATTATGGTTTAAATTTCATCAAAATCGGACGACTATAGCATATAGCTCCCATAGGAACAATCGGAAAAATAATTGAAAAAAAATTATAACTTTGCTGTTTTTTAATTTTTTGTTTTGTTCTTCGACATAAAGCAATGGTTAAATATTTCAGAATTATGGTTAAAATTTCATCAAAATCGGAAGACTATAGCATATAGCTCCCATAGGAACAATCGGAAAAATAATTGAAAAAAATTATAACTTTGCTGTTTTTTAATTTTTTGTTTAGTTCTTCGACATATAGCAATGGTTAAATATTTCAGAATTATGGTTAAAATTTCATCAAAATCGGACGACTATAGCATATAGCTCCCATAGGAACAATCGGAAAAATAATTGAAAAAAATTATAACTTTGCTGTTTTTTAATTTTTTTTTAGTTCTTCGACATATAGCAATTGTTAAATATTTCAGAATTATGGTTTAAATACGCAAGTAAATCATAATTTTAATGTTTTCAAAAATATTTAATTCTTGCGATAGCTGCAAGGGTATATGAACTTCGGCTTGCCGAAGTTTGCTTTCTTTCTTGTTTTCATTTATTTTTCCGATTGTTCCTATGGGAGCTATATGATATAGTCGTCCGACTTTGATGAAATTTAAACCGTAAATCGGAAATATGTAACCATTACTAAATGTCGAAGAACTAAACAAAAAATTGAAAAACAACAAAGCTATAATTTTTTTTCAATTATTTTTCCGATTGTTCCTATGGGAGCTATATGCTATAGTCGTCCGATCCGGCTCGTTCCGACTTATATACTACCTGCAATAGAAAGACAACTTTTGGGAAAGTTTCATGCAGATAGCTTTAAAACTGAGAGACTAGTTTGCATATAAACGGACGGACAGACGGACGGACAGACGGACAAACGGACATGGCTAGATCGACTCGCCTAGTGATGCTGATCAAGAATATATATACTTTATAGGGTCGGAAACGTCTCCTTCACTGCGTTGCAAACTTCTGACTGAAATTATAATACCCTCTGCAAGGGTATAAAAAGAGGATTGATACTTTGTAAATATTTTTTTGTATTGGATAGCCCAAACATTGCGGTTTACTTGTGGAAGAACACTTCATTCGTTTTCAGTTCGCGCAATAGGCAAAAGAGTGCTTGGTGGAAGGATATAATTTTTTATCAAAAAATAATCTTTTCAGATCATTTTTACCTCGATGGTTGCTTCAATACTTACCGCATTTGGGGATCGAAAACCCGCAAGTGGTCTAGGAAAAGCCAATGCATCCACAACGAGTTACTGTTTGGTGCGGTATGTGGTCAGGCGGCATTATTGGCCCGTTTGTGTTTGAAAAAGAATCAGTCAGTGGTAAGCGCTATCACGTCATCCGCCTCACAGCTGCGATTTCATCCCGTTTGATTTTTTTTTTTTTTGCGGGGTGCCGTCAAGAATACGTGCTAAGCCAACCATCTTGAGACGATTGACTATCTAAAGTACAAGGTTAAAGTCGTCATTAATGCCATTAAGGATCTTTTTATAGAAAATGTGCTGAAAAATTGGTTCGATGGGATGACCTAGGCCTCCCGGGGCAGCCACATTAACGAAGTGCCCATCTAAAAATAAAACGCAATGTCGGGGCTATTCAATAAAAAAATGGTTTTAAAAAAACCAAAGAAACTCAAGAAACTACAATATTCAATTTATAAAGTCTTTATTTAGGGTTTTATAAGTTAAGCATATAAATTTACTAGCTTGTGTAGTCGAACACCAGCTTGGTTTCGAAAACGCTCTGCTTTAATTTGGTGCAGTTCGTGTCCTTTTGTAAAAGCATAGAATGGTAAGATAGCTTTTTGTTTTAAAACAATTTTATTTCCTAAGGTAAAATGCATATAGTCAGCAATTTGGGTATGAACGGAAGTTGAATTGTAAGACGGGATTCCTTTTACTTCTGCGTATCCATTCCTCGTCTTTTGCTGTTCAACAATGTTAAAATTGGTTTTATTAGCAATGTCTTGATAAGACCTTTGACTCATTAGACCAATAAAAAATGCCTTTACAATGTGCTGAAGGTTCGTTGACCCCTCAATTTTGGCATACAAATCTTTTATACCTATAACTTTACAAATTGTTTGTATTGACCGATGGCAAACTAATCCATATCCATAAGGTTTTTGAAAACAATAAATTTTGGTTTGTCCAAAGTCTGTACGAAAATCATGGTAAATAGTCCTGTTTTCACAAAGGTTTATGTTGATTAGTTTTTGTCCTGCTCGATTCTTAGACTTTCGAAGAGCCGTTCGAACTTCTGGCGCTTTAGCAGTAGCAAATCCTGCCAAGCCCTTACCATTTCCTGTGACCGACAAGACAGAATACCTTCGTTTTCTTCCCATATTTCCTTTCATAATAAAAACAATTTTGTTTTCCAAGACTCGAGTATCAAATGAAATAAATTCTTCTTCACCAATAGGGTCAGGCGACCCAATACTTCGTCCAGGCATTTTACTTCCAGACCAACCTCGATCTATTGGATTTAACTTCATTAATCTGAAATTTCCCATTGAATCACGTATTTTCATAACTCCATTTTCTATATCTAAATTTTTGTCAAGCTTCTGCTGGTGAATAACTTCATTTCCACGTATAACAGGTGAATTTAGTCCAGGCCATATGCGACTGCTTTTTCCGAGGCCGATGGTTTGTCCTTTGTTTAGATCCTTTGCAACTTTCTTTCCACTTCCTTTTCCGCGGCCTCTTTTCTTTCCAGCATTGCTAACCGCTGTTACTCCACGCCAAATGTCTTCAGCAGGAACTAAAATTAAAGAAAAATAATTCCCATAAGTGATTTTCACAGTTACCCTTGAATACTATATTATAATTTTAGTCTGAAGTTTGCAACGCAAGGAAACATATAAGCATCATTAGGCAAGTCAAAAATTATGTATGGTTGCCTGTGCGATACTACGCAAATTTATCTCACAATTGAAATGTTTTTAAGATGAAACTTTCCTTGCAGGGGGTATATATACATAGGAACGGCGGAATTTAATTAAATTGGACAACATCATACAGCTGTCAATTCCTTAAAGGGTCGGAAATGTATGTTTCACTGCTTGAAAAATTTGTAAAAACAAGGTTGTACATGTATTCTTCATCAGAATAATTTGACCAGTTGATATAGACAATTGTTTTTGTAAATGCACAATGCTAATGGAGATGTGAGAGACGGCACAATATGTTTGCTGGGCACAATTAGCTATACTCTAAAAATGTTTCGTTTCTTTCTTGCGGTCCAATTCGTTACTGATAAGTCTTAATGGATACACTCACTTTGTTACTTGTGTTCGTGATCTATTTTAAATGTGTTGGTAAATGCACAGCCACGAGACAGCTTTGAGCATCCCTGATCTTAATAGTTAAACACAATACTCATTAACAAATTTGTTTTTAGGTCGAACTTGTTTGTTGCCAACATAGCATAAATTCGGTAAAAATTTAAATTTTTGATGAGCGGGACATGGCTATAAGGCTATAGAAATCAATGTCATGATACTTTTTGTTGAGGTGACAATCAACCGATAATTAAAATAACTTTGTGTTTTTTATTGTACAATACATTTTGGTAATTTCGGACGCGACTTAAATATCTTTTAAACATGTAGGCGGTCATATGATTTGTCCGTCTGACTGTCCGTCAGTCCGTATAAACGTCGAGACTCCGGAAACTACAAAAGCTAGAAATTAAAGATTTGTCATGCAGATTCTATTAATACTTTCTTACGCAGCGCAAGTGCATTTTAAAACGAGGCCTCGAAAATTCTAATCCCCAAAAATCGCGAAAACTCTGTCATTCCACTCTGAGACAAGTTAGACCTTGGGTTTTGGGCTCTGCGTGTGTTTTTCGGTCATATCTATCGGTAGACACAAAATTTTTCAAGATCAAGGTTTTTATACCCTTGCAGATGGTATTATAATTTCAGCCAGAAGTTTGCAACGCAGTGAAGGAGACATCTCCGACCCTATAAAGTATATATATTCTTGATCAGCATCACTAGCAGAGTCGATCTAGCCATGTCCGTCTGTCCGTCCGTTTCTACGCAAACTAGTTTCTCAGTTTTAAAGCTATCTGCATGAAACTTTCCCAAAAGTTGTCTTTCTATTGCAGGTAGTATATAAGTCGGAACGAGCCGGATCGGACGACTATAGCATATAGCTATATAGCTTTGCTGTTTTTTAATTTTTTTTATTTCTTCGACATATAGTAATGGTTAACTATTTCAGAATTACGTTTTAAATTTCATCAAAATCGGACGACTATATCATATAGCTCCCATAGGAACAATCGGAAAAAATACAAAAAAAATTATAACTTTGCTGTTTTTTAATTTTTTTTATTAGTCCTTCGACACTTAGTAATGGTTAAATATTTTCGATTTACGGTTTAAATTATATCAAAATCGGACGACTATAGCATATAGCTCCTATATGAACAATCGGAAAAATAAATGAAAAAAATTATAACTTTTCTGTTTTTTAATTTTTTGTTCAGTTCTTCGACATATAGCAATGGTTAAATATTTCAGAATTATGGTTTAGATTTTATCAAAATCGGACGACTATATTATATAGCTCCCATAGAAATAATATAAATATATAAAATAACTATCTAATAATTGAGCTGCAAATCATCATAGCTTCAATGTTTTTAAACATATACGCAAGTAAATCTTAATTTTAATGTTTTCAAAAATATTTAATTCTTGCTGCAAGGGTATAAGAACTTCGGCTTGCCGAAGTTTGCTTCCTTCCTTGTTAGTTATAAAGTCCTACGCCGCTGATCTGCCGCTAAAAACTATCCTTTGCTCATTAGATAGGGCCGTGGTGATCGCTGATGTAAAGACAGAACGGAAAAACTGTAAGCGGGGGTGGGGGTACCACACGCTCTTAGTTTTAATGTTGGGAAAGCAGTTTGACAGATGGCGTCACCGAGACCCCAATTGTTTTTGAAGGCCATATTTAGTTTGAAGCTTATAAGCTGATGAAAGGTTATTTAATAATCGGTTATCTAATTGTCATTAAATATGTTTCTTTCAGATATACAGGAAAGCGAATTTATTAACACTATCGTAATTATCTTCAACATAATCGAATTTCCCTTCTTCAATTGGTTCCTTTGTGTTCCCCAACACAATCAGCTGACTGGCCTCCCTAGGGCTGATTGAAATGCCCGCTGGCATTTCGGAGATACAGTTAAAAGATACCTTAATATGAAAAAATTTTTAGGTCAATAAATTGAGATGTTTTCTTAAAAAATATTCTGAAAAATTCGTTTTTTTCGGTCTTCCAACATTTTATAACCCAAACGCATTAAATCGAAGGAACTGGCATTGGCGGCCACAAATACTCATCTTCTAAAATTTGTAATTGTGACAGCAGCTTTCTAGCCATTACTGAAAACTTCTGGTGGCAGTGTTGTGAAAGAGTTGCCGAAGAAAATAAAAAAAAGTAAAAAAAAAAACTTCCCGCACAAATAGTACATTTAATTAAGTGGTAAAAAGAAAAAAAAAATCTTAAAAATTTTACTTACATTAAAGATCTTTCCACATTTAAAGAGCACAAAGGGACTTGCTTGTACCAAGACAACCCTTGTCTTAAATTCGTTTTGAAAGTAGAACAAAGACGGCGGATTTACAAAAATGATGAAGGCTAATACAAAACTGATTCTGAGAGCAAAATGTTAAGTCATCAAAAATATAAAATAAAAATAACATTTATCTTATCGCAATGCATTTTTCAATAATTAACTTATCTTCTTGCGGAATTGAGTCCAGACAATTGCTTGGCACAAAGCTTCAGTGTTTTTTTTTTCGAAAGAATTAACAGAGAATTAACAGAGGGAATTTAGATTCCGTATGAATCTTTCGGAAGTGAAAACTGGAACGGGTCTGGGAATCCGTGTGAATCTTTGAATGTGCCGCTAGTAATGTTTTAATATTTCAGAACCTAGAGTTCTAACTTTATTAAAATCGGACGATAATATCATATAGCCCCCAGAAAAAAAAGAAGTCCGCTGTTTTTCAATTGATTTGAATAATCTTCGATATATGATGTTTGCTCCCTTTCTTGTTATATATTATTTAATAAAACGAATAAACAAATGAAGTGACATATATATGTTAAAATACTGCTGCAAAAAACGCATTTGTTTAAAATTTAGGTTTGGAAAGATATAATAGCAGAGTCGTAGAAGTTTATTTTTTTTTTAACAAAACATTAATTGGTTGCGATACACAAAAAACATATACACATAATATCCAAAAAGACCTCCTGCGAACGGTCACAGAATTTCTTTAGCTATATCACTCTTATCGCACTTTAGAATGTTTCCCAAGTTATGGATAAACAAGCCACTTCGTGGGACATTAGAAATAAGATAATAATCACTATTATAAGATTCACAGATTGCCAATGGATCTAGAACCATAATTTACGATCTGTTGCTTAAACCACTTGTTATCTGTCAGAGCAGGCCACACGAGCCTTCAAATTATTATCTCTTAAAATGTTTCCCATTCTGCACAAAGGACTTGTGCGGTGGTCAAAGTTGCGGTCTCTGCGTAGGTCATATATAGGACTAGAATACGAATCTCACCGATGTTTTCTGCTAAGAAACTTAATGAAATAAAACACTTTGAAATTATAACTGCGCAAATAAAGATGTCTTATTATTTGGTTGTTCTTTTCAGCCCTAATTGTATTGAAAAAAGTATTTCGAAAAAAGTTGAACGGTTATTAACATATGTTTTTTTTTGTAACTCTAAGGAAATAGGATTTAAAATGTACGAATAAAATATTAGCACGTCTTAAGTAAAAAAACTAAAAAAGGTGCCTATTACAGGGTGGTCCACGAAAAAGTTGCGTTTTAAAATGGCTGTAAAAAACGGGTTGATATTTTGGAAATATTTCCTTTTTATTGAAAAGCCCCAGCATTGCTGTTTATTTGTCAAAGACCATTTTATACGTTCAGTTTGCGCAATGGGTCGAAGAGCTCTTGGTTAAAGATGGTAATTTTATTCTAAAATAAATTTTTTTAGATGAAGCTCATTTCAAACTTGGTGGTTACGTCAATAAGCAGAATGCCGTGTTTGTTATTCGTCTTAGAGAAGCCACTACATCCACAACGAGTGTCAGTATGTGGTCAGGACGCATCATTGGCCCGTTTTTCTTCGAAAACGAATCAGAAGCCGTAACCGTAAATTTTTGAAGACATCGACGGCATAAGGTTCTAGCAGGCCGGCGCTACGTGCCACATTGCCAACTTTACAGCCGAACTTCTGCGCGGAAACGTTCAAAAACGAATAATCAGCCAAAAAAGCGTAATCCTTTACTATACCTTGAAGTATCTATATATAAGTAAATAAAACAAAATTTTTTTTCTATTTTTCCCTTGGAAGCTGTGCTATACATATACTTATATATATAGTCGTACGATTTGGCCCGTTGCAAATTATATACTCGTTAGCGTATAAGCGGACGGACGTACGGAAAGACAAGCCATTACAATGTACAGTTCGTCCTCCTTTGCACAAAGAAGATAAATCCACCCTTCAGAAACTATAGGAAAACTAACTGGGAAAAGTTCTATAGCTATTCTCACTCGCCAGCTTGAGTAGCTACCAGTCAAAATAGTGATGGCATTCAAAAAGCTCACAATAGACCTTACGATTCTACCTAAAATTCTGTACTATAAGTCGGCCTAAGGTCCAAGCATGGTGGACACCGGACAAATAAGAAAGGAAACGACCAGTTTATTTAACAGAGCAAAGTGTAGAAACTGTCAAGATGATTGGGACGCCCACAATAGCTTAGACCTCACTAGCACCACTTAAGCTTCCAGACTTTAAAGTCTGTTAGTCAGGCCTTGTTTGCTATGCTAGAAAAGATATTATAGCTGAAGAAAATACCCATCAAATCTTTCCACACCTACAAAACGCCAGTATCGGAGCACATAAGGCCGGCAATGCTAGAAGCGATGTGGAACGACAACCTGGCTGATGTAGAGGCCTACGTACCGATTTTACAATGATCCTGGCTGGAAAGATAAACCAAACATACTACTGACCCATCAGTCTATCCTCGTTTTTGTTGATGTATATTCCTGAAAGCTAAGCATTCATTTGTAAGAGTCCGCGAAAGAAAAGGGGCAGTAAATGAATGGACGGACTAATTCAAAATAAATACCAATAAGATAAGATTAATGCTTTTAAAATTGGTAAAGAATCACTAGTATAAATAATATGGTAGAGTTTATTATAGTCATTAGTTTGATCTATTGTACATTGTTTCAAAATAAGAGAAATCTAGTTTCTTGTGATACGATTAGGCACTGAGAAATGTAGGCGGCCTAGTAACTCGGTACTCCCCACATCCCCCAGAATAAGTTTACAATTAAAAGTAATACCAAGCGTCGTTCTACGGATGGATAAACATGGTAAATAAATTAGGTGAAGTATACTAGGGTTAAATGGTAAAATTAGGTTTTCATCTCAATTAAGGCCCTAAGGACAAAACAGTAAGAAGTTCTTTTGCACAGACTCTATCCAGTCTATATACACACATATTGGGGACTACAAACTGGAGAGCTATACTCCAGGATTGGACCAACTAGTGAAATGAACAAAGTCTTTGTGTCATCATCAAATTATTCCTTTTTATAAATCCAAGCACTACCCTGGCTTTATTTACTATGGAAGTAAAATGCTCAGGAAACTAACGTTTTGGGACCAGAAGGACGCCAAGGTCATCAATTTGTCAAATTCTAGTCAACTCATAACCAACCAAAGTATACGTGGCATACTGTGTATTGGCCCGAAAGAAGTGGGCCAAGGTGGCTTTCTGCGGCACGCCTGAAGTAACTTGGATCAACTTAGAGACCGAGCTCTTAAAAAGGACTCGTTTTATAAGAAGATCGCTAATAAGTCTAACTTCCGTTCAAGAAGCGAATGATTTACGGAATAAAATCGATCTACAAAGATGTTGCAAATGGGGGATAATAACGTTTTCGAAAAGCTTTGGGACAGTGGACAACATGCAGATACCTCTATAATTGCTAGTTTTTGATTTATTTTTCTTTTTTTGAAGGGGAACAACAAATGATTGGGTAATCAATTTTTAGTGGGTCTGCACAGAGTCTCTGCGCAGTATCTAAGCACACAGCCAGGAACACCGTCAGGACCCGGTGAGTAAACTGGCTTTACGCTAGAAGAAGGGAGCTTTCACTCAGACTCGGACAAAAAATTAAGTTAGACTTCGACATTCCTTCTGAATAGGACTGCGCAAAAAGATGGGCAATTGCCTGATCAGTGTTTGCCGAAGAATTTGCAAATGGTAGCGATGCTGGGTAAGATTGAGTATCTAAAATGGCAGCAATATAAATTGGAACTAGCCTCCTATAAGAAGGCCATAAGAAAAGGAAAACAATCAGCTTGGCAGACCTTCTGCTCAATCATAGAGGAAACAACCGATGCAGCTCGGCTTAAGAAGATCCTCTCCGTAAGCAACCCCTTTCTTGGGATGGCTCATGGTCAGACTCTAGTGAGGAGACATTAAGCCTACTTCTAGAATCACACTTTCCGGGTCCGGCTTTGTGTTAACAAAATTATTAAACTGTTTTGGATCTTTTGAAAATGGATCCTTCAGCGAGTTAAATAAGCCCTATAACAATGGGCGTTAAGAACGGTAAAATTAGACCGAGCACTTATGTATCTGGAAACGCAGCTTGTGATCCACACATTTTATATTTATTATAAACATTTCTTAGGCGAGATAACTCCTTGTTAAACCATGGGGGTTTGTTGGAGTTCGATGGATTTTGTAACGGAACGGAAAATAAAGATTTTAATGCACTATGAAAGATATAAACGGCCGCAGCCATGATAGTGCATAAAGTTAGTCTTGCGAAAGCAGTGGATTCGTTCAACAGACTTTTCAGATTTATCTTAAAGCTCTGATCCTGCAGTGGTGACATTCTTAATAAAAACACCTTTTCTGGATTTCACACAAAGTAAGCGGGCAAAAGAATTCTTAACATGGATCACTTGAGATAGCGCAATGTCAAGCCAACCGTCTAAAGTCTTGCTGTCATTCAGGTTTTTGTCTACAAAAGCATTTTTATCTTAGCGTGCCGAATGGAATCATTTAAAAAGAGTTTTTATTTAGTCGAATTCTTTATCAATTTTCGTCAGAAAATTGTATTTCAGATATTTTGTATCGTCACGACTTTTTAACCTTGTTAAGAGGTGTTTTTAATTGATATCAGAAGATTTTGTTCGAAATATAGTCAAAGTACCCCAATATTGTGACCATGGTTTACAAAAAAACCTATACCTATACTTCAGTACTAATTTTATTTTTTAACAAATTATGTTTGACAAGACTTTAAAGCTTAACTAACAAGTTTTAGGTAATCACAAAATAAAATCCTTTGATGATTAACATTCAACTATCAGGCCTGTTCCAGTTTTCACTCGGAAGTGAATCCCTTGACATTGGCGGATTTCCGTTTAACATGTTTAACATAATCAAAGTTCCCTTGCTTGATAGCAAAATTCCTGGAGAAGTTACTATTTGGAGGGAAATAAAACAGCTGACTGCCGCTACTGCTCTTAACAAAAGCCTATGATTTGCCTAAGTTTTCCAGCCAAATTACTGATCAACATTTTCTGGCCCGGTGCTGCTCCTAATTTATATGCATTGTTGGTGCTCACATTTAATGTCTAAAATTAGTCAAAAAATCATTGGTAGCCAAAAATAACAAATTCTACTTATTTTGAAGGCAGTGATGGATTCTAACCAACAAAAGTGTTGAACAAGTCGTTTGTAAATCAGCTGTGTTGCCCGAAATAATTCAAAGATTGTTGGATTGATTTTAACAATGCTTTTGCAATTTTTGCCAAATAACGAGTTGAGAGGACAAAATCTGTTGGACATTAAACGCAATAAATTTAAAATGCAATGCGAACATTTTTTATTTGCCAGATCGCCAGTAATAAACTATTATTTTGAAATTACTTTAACTGAAAGTTGCGCATATTTTTGCAGTCTTACCGGATCTACAATGATCTATTTCATTTCCTTATTGAAAAAATTGGACCCGACTTAGAGCATCACTGGATTGCACATGTTACCCAGCTTGCGGCAGTCCTTTGTTTCCTGGCGACCGGGTCGTACATCATCGTGAATCATCTGCTTGGTACCAGTGCTGCAAACTTTTCAAAAGTTGTGTTCGGTATCGAAGTTGCCAAAGACGATGAAAAAGGTCCCAAAACAAAACGCTTTGCACAATATGTACATTTAATTAAAGGGTAATAGGAAAAACAAAACTAAACTTAGATAATTTACATTTCTAACCATACAAAAACAAACCGAAAAGCGCTTGCTAAATAAGTCCGAAGAGTATAATTTTTTTTTTCGTACCATGACAACACTTGCTTTGTTTCTATCAAATTTCTGAGGTCCCATCGGAAAATAATTTTTAAAAAGTCAAATATGTTACGATCAAGCAAATCTTTTAAACTTTTATAACTTTTTTTTCAAACATCAAAGAATAAGGTAAAAATTTCATTTGCACTTTAAGTTATCGCAAATGCTTGGCGAAAAGTTTTCGTGAGTTTTTTGCTGAAGTTAACGGAGAATTAACTTAGATTCCGTGCAAATCTTTTGGAAGAAAAATTGGAACAGTATATGATATTTTGCATCGAAGTGTATTTAAATCAATTGAAAAACAAAAAAAGAAAGCAAACTTCGGCAATAGGGGAAGCAAACTTCGGCAAGCCGAAGTCCTTGCAGCTATTGCAAAAACAAAACTGTCAAATATTGAAATATTTAACCATTACTATATGTCGATGAACTAAAAAAAAATAAAAAACAGCAAAACTATAATTTTTTGTATACTTATTTTCCGATTTATCCTATGGGAGCTATATGATATAGTCGTCCGATTTTGATGAAATTTAAAGCGTAGTTCTGAACTATTTAACATTAAATGTTCCGTCATTAAAATCGTACGACTATACCATAAAGCTCCAATGGCAACCATAAAAATATTAGAAAAATGTTTGTTATATTTTTTCGATTTTTCCCATGGGAACATCACTGTGGACGGCCTTCCACGTAGTGACGATAAGCACCGGGAAGTGTGCTATATATAGCCGCAATATTCAAAATCAGCAAAGAATAGTCCGATCTTAATTAATGATATAGCAATTAAAAAAGTATCGCTTTTAAAAGAGTCTTTGAATACTAAGAGTTTTAGAAAGTCATTTGGTTCTGGAGAAATGGGGGTGAAAGTGCGAAAAATATGTTTCTTTATTGGAGCAGTTGGAGCCGGTGGGCCAAAAAGTCTGACCATAAATACGCTTCCAGATACACCTCAATCAACTCAATACTACGTTAAATGACTGCATTTTTAAAAATTAAATCTTGCTTAAATAAATTTTTTAAAATTAATTTTAAAAAAAAGTTATTATTATTTTTAAAATATATTTTAAAAAAGTTATTAATATTTTACAAATATTTAGTGAAAATTTGTATACATTTAACTTGAAATTGTGTTTCTTAAAACATTTTATCACAAAATGGTGGTGCACACTTGTAGTAGAAAATTCTTTCCTAGGCAGCGATAGCTTGTCTGAGCTGAGAAAAAGTTGCCGTTTCTGTTGAATACTTCATTCATTTTGCCTACAAAGCCATTTTTTTCTCGGCGTGCCGAATGGAAACATTTAAAAAGTGTATTTATTTAGTCGAATGCTTCACAAAATTTGTTATCAGATATTTTTTATATTGAACGTGCGATCGTCACAATTTTGTACCTCGTTTTTGTTTGATATCAGAAGCTTTTGTTAAAATATAGTCAAAGTACCCCAATATTATTGTCATGATTTAAAAAAAACTTTTAGCTATACTTCAGTACTATTACAAACTACGTTTGGCAAGACTTTAAAGCTTAACTAACAAGAAGGGAATCACACTTGAGCAAGACAAATTTTACATACCCTTGCAGCTATTCCAAAAATTTAATATTTCTTAAAACAGCAATATTCCGTTTTTATGATTTTATGACCTATAAGCAGCTATTTGACATCGTTGTCCAAATTAAATAAAATTGGATAAGTAATTCTGAAACAAAAACCATTTATTTCTATCGAAGTATATTCAAACCAATTAAAAAACAGCAGTCGTTATAATTTGTTCATTTATTTTTGTTTCGATTGTTCCCATGGGAGCTGGAGTCTTTCGATTCCGCTTGATTTAACTACTACTATTAGCTTTATAACTGATATGGCAATATCAACCGATCCGGCTCGTTCCGGAAAGTTTCATGCAGATAAGTGTAAAACTGAGAGACTAGTTTGCATATAAACGGACGGACATACGGACAGACGGACGGACATGGCTAGATCGACTCTACTAATGATGCTGATCAAGAATATATATACTTTATAGGGTCGGAGATGTCTCCTTCACTGCGTTGCAAACTTCTGACTGAAATTATAATACCCTCTGCAAGGGTATAAAAATAATTAATATTTTACAATTATTCTTTCACGAAATAAGCTTCGAGTCACTGTATAAATATGAGAACTGATACTTTGTTCTTCAGCACTCCATATTTCCAGGCTCATTGGTTTTGGGCAATACCTGTCGATTTCGCCAAAGCCTTTTGAAATTCTTTTGTTTCACCCCGAACCTTCTGCATCCGAGTCTGAATTGTGTTTTCAGAAACTGTTAGTTGCAAATTTTACATCCCGACAAATTTGTTTCTATATACAAATTTTGAATAGTTACACTTTGTCTGCGACCCATATTGAGACCTGTATCACCCTAACAGTTTAAAATTACAAAATTTATACCATAAATGTCCATTTGATATAAAATTTCATTTATAAGATTATTAGGCAAATAAAATAAAAAAGAAATGTACCTCACACAATAGCGAACTTTAAATACATAAGTTTTAATATATTGTAAGGGCTTGTTATTGAAATCTGAAATATTTTTCTTGTATGGGTATTTAGCGTGAAGTCGGTTGAAATAGCTAATCTAAGCACGACCATTTTAAAATGTTCCAATTCGGCACGATGAGATGGCAAAAATCAAAACACCTGGCCTTAGCGTGCCGAATAGAAACATTTTTGTAGTGTATACATTTAGTTGAATGCTTTATTTTTTTTAACCAAGAAAATTGGAATCAGAAATTTTGTTTGTTGTAGGTGCGTTCGTCACGTCTTTTTTACCTGGTTAAGAAGTTTTTTGTTTGATATAGCATACCCATGTAAATATGGGGGGAAAAAGTTTAAGTGCACTGTGTACTGAAGTTTACATAACTTGTTTGCTACTTATTTGCCCACTGTACTTATTTACCTTTTTAGGCACTTACGTTTGTTAAAAAAACTAGTATTGCGTAAGCAGAAGTAGTTTGGTGTAACCTGTTGTTTGGGATTAAAAAACTGTTGACCACAATATAATATTTGCGACCTCCAAGCCTTCACAAAAAATCGTCCAACAAAATTCTGATTCATTTTGATGAACTTTTGTATACCGAAGAATACTTAAAACATCGGAATTGAGTAGCCCGGAATAAATCGCAGCGTAAACGGAAAAATTAACCGGTTCATTAAATAGATATGCGTCAAAATACCATCAGCCGGTTAGCAACGAAAGTGAAACGATGGAACTTGGAAAACGTTTCTAATTTTGTCAATAATCACATCGAGCTACCTTCAAAATATAAATGAATTAAACAGTCACAACGGCGTAGGAAAAATTTTGAAAACTTAATTTCAACTAAATCAATCTGTTTTTGATATTCATATCCCTTCTTATATATTTTGAAGTATTATGGAATAATTATATAAAAATGTCAGTTTTAAATAATTTTGTATACAAATCGCTGCGTCAGATAGCTTTCTTTTCGACCACGCCTCTGGTTTAAATTGTTTCGCATTAAGTGCTGCAGGGAACAACCCTGAGCAAAAATGCAGTACGGAACGTAAATCCAATTTGTAATACCATCTTCCCACACAGTCCATCCGAGGAAAACAGGTTGAATTTTTGGCATATGTAAATAGATGGTGGCTCCATGAGAACACAAGTCTTACATCAGTCAAAAGTCCAGAAAGCAAAATGATCTTGTAAATAGTGCAAATGTTCAACTTAAAATTTGCAATATATGCAATTAAAGTTCAATTTGTTATGTTAGTTTTAATTCAAACAGGACCCTTATAAACTATATGTTTGGTATCTTTGGAAGGATAAAATAACATTTTCTTTAGGAAATAACCAGTATTTGTTTATAAAGACTAGCTTAGTGGCTGCGATATGCCCTCTTTCCATACATTCTTGCCGTTGGAAACGGTTGGAATTTTTAAGAAATGTGAAACTCCGATTACCACAGAGCACATCCACCTTCACTTTTTGTCAAAACGTAAACACGGTCAACAGATCAACCATCTTTGAGCCACAGCTGTTCAGATCAGCTGAAATCGGAAGGTGGAAGTCGGATCGGAGTTTCACTTTTATCTAAAATCTTAACGGTTTTTCAGGATGGGACTGCGTTGGAACAGGACTGCACCTCAAAAACATCGTCTAAATATCGCATAAATTAGACCGGCAAATCTTAGCGACGGACTAATTGGGATCCCTTGAACGGATGGTGGAAGGTGGATGGATCTCTGTGGAAATAGGCTATTAGACTTTATTTAAGCCCGTCGTTCCGAAATTGTATTTTGAACCCAACAATCGTTTCTATCGATGGTACCATAGATTTTTTTGCAACTCTAATCCAAGCCGTTTCACTTTTCTTAGTTTCAGCATCTAGGACCAACTGAAAAATTGTGGGCACGGCAAAACCTTATGGAAATAGTTTTCTATCCCTATTTCAACAAAGTCCGATTTTATTGGCAGATAATTTAGAGGAGTTGAATGACGATGAATTTCAATTAAACATATAATAGCAAACTTAGTTTTGCACTCCTCTCTCTTTGGACCCTTCCAATTTCCAATTGTTCCTTGTCATTATTGAAAACGATTTCGTAGGGAATGCTCAAAAATAGAAAAAAAAAAACATTTACAATCTGTCGCAAAAATAAGTCCTTCAAATTTGGATGGCGGACTTATAGCCCAGTCCCACAGAGCCCATCCAAACGAAACGGTGGGGATTTTTGATGAATAATTGACTGGAGCTCCCACAGATCAACCTTCCACCATCCACCGTCCATCAAAAATTACAACGGCGTATGCAGAATTTTTTTAGGGGGTCTTTCACTCTATTAAACTGTTTTAGAAGTACTTTTTTCGGCTCTTATATTATTTTATTGCTACGGATTAGTTGATAAATTGTTACAATTGTTTACATAATGGCTACAATCTCCTAGGGGAGCGATAACCTCCAAAGCCCCCCGTCAAGGTATAACCGGAAAATTTTTGGCACGGCAAAACCTTACGGACCATCTTTGAAAAAGATGGGTGCTAGTGCTCTGTCGGACAAAAATGATTAATTATTGTAAGGAAAACCTCGACATTGATAAATAGCTTTATTTACAACAAAGGAACAAAGCCAAAGTTTGTAAAATGTTATGGGCAAAAAATTTATCTTTTACCAAATTTTGAGCCATTACCGACCACTCAACAACTCAAATAACAGTTTTAACATGAAAATTTGCTTGCATATGACAATATTATAATATAGACATCTGTCTATATTATAGCTTGTTGTAAGAGGTGATTCACGATTTTTGAAGCAATCACTATATCGGACTAAACTCATTTTATTCTTCCCACGCAGTCCATCCCTGATCTTCTGTAGGGATTTTTGAAAAATGTGAAGCCCGATATGTTCGCTATTGCTTCTTCTCCTGTTTCTTTTTCTTGTGAACTTAGAACAAATCGGGCGACTAAATCTCTGAATTGCTGACAGTTCAACAAACAGCTGTTTCATCGAAAAGCCGTTACAGCTCCTGTTTGCAAATTGTCTTGGCTTGGTTTGTCTAAGCATTTGCTTGAATGCTACGAAATGACGTGGGTAGCGTAGAGGCAAAACTTGTCGCACAAAGCATGACAAATAATTTGGCGGACTTCCGTATGCATGGCGTGCTGTACATGGAGGGAGGAAACCTTTGAACTCTGTTCAACCAGCCCTGCTTTTCATTGCATCTCACGCATTGCGCATTGAGAGTATGGAGGAGACCTTAAGCTCCAATTGCGATGATCTCACTAGTGCTACTCAGTCTTCTCTCACCTCTGATAACAATGATGCGGATGTTTTTGAAGGTGGTTCTGCGGCACTGGAGAGCTTTCGCTCGTTAATGTATATCTTGGCTCTCTTTATTAGATATAAGTTTATGTAATTTATTTACATATTTCTTAATTATTTCCTGGTGCTACAAGGATTTCCTTAAAATTAACTAAAACAAGCAAAATGTATAGATCCCTACTTAACTTAACATATCAGATTATGAAATTTTATAGTCAACAAGTTGAGTTAATCGCTTACATCTAACATTTAATACATAATTTTGGTATTTTAAATTTAATTTATTTGATTATTTTAATTGGTACTTTGTGATTTTAAAAAGGTAAATAAATTCTAAGTTGCGTTGTGCTTGTGATCGTTTTGTGGCGTTGTGGCAGTTCGTTCCACAACCGAATAGTGTGAATAAAGAATTGACGGTCTGGGGATGCCAGCTTAGTTAAATTGATCACATATGTAAGTTAACTGTGGCCAGCAAAACCAAAGTTGTTGACCACAGTTTACGTAAACATCGCGCCGGCCAAACTGCTGACACAGCGTCTGGCCGGATGCTCGTGCATAGCCGGCAAGCACTGCCCATTGGAGTGGCCGTTATGAAGTTCAATTATGTTAGCTTTAAGTTTTAGTTCTGATTCGACTTTCGAATAATAAAGAGCCATCGCTCGTAAACCTAACTCCGACCAACAGTCGTTAACTGCGTATAATTTATTCACTGTCTGAGTCCATAGATCAGCAGGTAAGAGGGGCAGACACCCCTCCAACGTAATCATCCTAATTCAGCATTGGGACACCTTCGGCCAGCCGGCCAGCAATCAACAGCGGACATACCGTTCGCCTGAGAGGAAGGAAAGGAACTTCCTGATACCGACGGCGACTCATCACCCACCGGATCAACAACAAAACTAATTGGCGCTCAACTAGCGGTAACAGATTACCCGACCGAATAAAACTAAAGCTTGGAAATTAAAAGTGACGGCGGCTCGGGAAAAACGTAGCTGCAAAACGGCACAAAATTCACAAAACATGTAAGTGGGCCCTTCGGCCAAAACTTTTATGTCTTCAATCAAAGTTATCTATATAATTCGGACCACTGTCTCAAGAAAAACAATTAATTCTGCCCATTTAATTCTTGTAACAACAAAAAAAAAAAAAAGAAAAATCGAATAAATAAATAAACGAGTGCGAAGTGAATTTTTAAAAAATCTCAGTATTTAGAATTTTATAATTTACAATTTGACAGCAGCAGTTAAGTTAAAAGGAAATACGACCCCCAAAGTCTTGGGTTTCTGTGCAGTTGAATTCAACTGCCCATGAGTGATCCGTTTCTCCAATATAGGAACAGAAAACAATACTCAAGCGACTCAGAATCCGAGAGTATAGGGCAAGTCCACGCCTCAACCCCAAAACGCAAGCCCCCCGTCCCTCCTACAGACGTCATGGAGGTCCGTTATACAGGCAGCGGTTAATAATGCCCTAACAGAACAGGCCGTTCAGAGCCACATAAGAGAGCAGGGGTTAAGACAACAAATCGAGGAGTTGGCTGGCAGGGTGGCAGCAATAAATACTTCACCAGCAACGGCCGCAGAAATAAAAACATACACGGCTATTCAAATAGATGATAATATACAATGTAGCGAACCTTTAGATGCTGTAAAATGCTTGCCCGAATTTGCGGGTGCACAGGAAACATACGTCTCCTGGCGACAGGCGGCCACGACCGCTTACTATATTTTCAGATGGTATGATGGTAGCTCGCGCCACTACCAGGCAGTTATCATCATTAGAAGTAAGATTAGGGGCCCTGCCGACGCCGTGCTGTCCTCATTCGGCACGGTACTAAATTTCGACGCGATAATAAGTCGTCTTGACTACACGTTCAGTGACAAGCGACCAATGCATGTAATTGAACAAGAGCTGGGAACCCTAAGACAGGGTGGCATGACCCTTCTACAGTATTACGATGATTGACAAATAAAGTCAATATGTCGTACGACACGTCAATGGCAACAATTTTGTGTGCCAAATTCCGCGAGGACGCTTTACGCGTGTTCATTTCAGGCCTCCAGCGAAACCTCACGGATTTGCTCTTCTCGGCAAAGCCGAAAGACATGCCATCGGCTTTGGCCCTGGCACAAGAAGTGGAATCGAACCACGAAAGGTATATTTTCGCAACTGCGTTTGCAAGAAGACAGGAGGACAAAGATCGTCGGCAAAATCCAAAGCCACAAGATCGTCAACAGGACAAGCCCTTCCCGCAGCCTAATCAGCGGTAAAAACCCGCACTTTAGCAAACCACATAAGGCCCAAGTGCATTCTGCACCGCAAAATAATACTCCGGAGCCAATAGTTGTTGACTCATCCATTTCTAAAATTGTACAACCGACCCAAGCACAGGCTTACCAAAACGGGAGACCGGCTCCGTCCGGCCGTTCAGGCCCTATTAAAAGACAAAGAGTTAATCATGTCGCTCAAAGCGGCGAGCAGGCCGACAAAAATTATTCTAGCGCAGCCTCCAGTGCAGCGGCAAAAATTGATGACGATGCCATTGAAGATTATGATTCGGATGCCATCAATTTTTTAGGGGAAAATCCCTGCTACCCGTCCTCAGACGAAGAGAAGCGGGGCTTCCATGAAATTCCTCATAGACACGGGCGCGTCTAAAAACTTACAAGGGGCTAAAAGGCGTCCGCCCGGTAGAAGCCCCTTTCAATATTCATTCAATCCATGGCGCAACACAAATAACACAGAAATGCCTTGTCTCAATTTTCAATATAAAAGCAACATTCTTTATTCTATCGGACCTATCAACGTTCGATGGAATAATCGGTCTCGACCTGTTAGCACAGGCTGGGGCATCGCTTTGCTTAAAATCTGAGAGTCTTAAATGTGGTACGGAAGTCGAAGAAATTTCCTTCCATACCTGTGCTGATGTCAATTTTACTAGCGTAGATTGCTCTGATGCACCCCTTGTAATCAAAGATGCCTTTATAAAAATGCTTAAAAACAGAAAAAGGGCATTTGCAGACCCCAATGAGGCACTACCATATAACACTTCGGTAGTAGCCACAATACGAACAATGGATGAAGATCCTATTTATGCAAAACTGCATCCGTACCCCATGGGGGCGGCCGATTTTGTTAACAAGGAAATCCAAAATCTATTGGGCAACGGCATAATCCAAAAACCAGTGTCTCCGTACAACAACCCAATATGGGTAGTGGACAAGAAGGGCACTGATGAAATGGGCAACAAAAACATGCGACTAGTAATTGACTTTCGCAAGCTAAATGAAAGAACGGTACCTGACAAGTACCCCATGCCAAATATCTCCATGATATTGGGAAACCTAGGCAAGGCCAAATATTTTACAACTTTGGACCTTAAGTCAGGATACCACCAGATCATGCTCGCAGAGTGTGATCGCGAAAAAACTTCCTTTTCGGTAAACGGAGGGAAATATGAATTTCGCAGACTCCCTTTTGGTCTGAAAAATGCTGCCAGCATTTTTCAAAGGACAATCGACGACATTTTGCGAGAGCAAATCGGCAAATTTTGTCCCGTATACGTGAAGAAATGAAGAATCACATGTCACACACGTAGATTGGGTTCTAAAGAACCCCTACGAAGCAAACATGAGGGTATCTGTAGAAAAATCACGCCTCTTTAAAAAGGCGTAAGCTTCTTCGGATTCATAGTCACCAGCAATGGTGCAACAACTGACCCAGAGAAGGTCAAAGCCATTAAAGACTTCCCGGAACCATAATCCGTGTTTGAAGTCAGATCATTCCTTGGCCTGGCGAGCTACTACAGATGTTTCATAAAGGACTTTGCAGCAATAGCAAGACCCATTTCGGACATCTTGAAAGGGGAAAACGAAACGGTTAGTAGACATAGGTCACGGAACATTTTGGTCCAGTTCTCTGAGGCGCAGCAACAAGCGTTTCAGAAGCTGCGAAATATCTTGGCATCTGAAGACGTCATGCTAAGATACCCCGATTTTAAAAAAGCATTTGATCTAACGACAGATGCATCGGCCTATGGCATTGGCGCGGTATTGTCCCAAGAGGGTCGTCCTATCACAATGATCTCAAGGACATTGAAGGACAGGGAAAGAAATTTGCTACAAATGAAAGGGAATTGTTAGCTATTATTTGGGCATTAGCCAAATTACGGCACTATCTGTACGCAGTAAAAGTCATAAATATCTTTACTGATCATCAGCCCTTGACCTTTGCGGTCTCGGAGTCAAATCCGAACGCTAAAATCAAGAGGTGGAAGGCGCGCATCGATGAGTCAGGTGCGCGTATTTTTTATAAGTCTGGCAAAGAGAACTTGGTCGCGGACGCGCTGTCCACACAACAACTCAATGCCATGGATGAGCAGGAAGCTGAATCATGCATAGCCACGATACACAGCGAACTCTCCCTGACCCACACCATTGATTCTACGGACAAAGCACTGAATTGCTTCCAGAACCAATTGGTTCTCGAAGAGGCGCGCTCCCCATTGAAACGCAGCTTCATACTGTTTGGGAACAAAAGGCGTCACTTAGTTAGCTTCTCTTGCAAAGAATCATTGCTCAGAGAAATCGTAGATATTATCGTTCCTAATGGCGTAAACGCCATCCATTGTGACCTACACACGTTGGCCATGGTACAGGACCAGCTGGTTCGACAATTTCCAGCAACAAAATTCTGGCACTGCAAAAACCGAGTAACAGACATTTTTGCAGTTGATGAGAGGCGAGAAATTATCACAGCTGAGCATAATAGGGCCCATAGATCGGCCCAGGAAAATGTGAAGCAAGTGCTCTCCGAGTACTACTTCCCGAAGATGGCAAAATTGGCCAGTGAAATCGTCTAAAACTGCAAGACATGCGCGAGAGCCAAATATGACAGACATTAAAAAAAACAGGAGCTGGGTGAGACACCGATCCCCTCTCATATAGGAGAAATATTGCACATAGACATATACTCCACCGACAGGAAATATTTTCTCACTTGCATCGCCAAATTTTCAACATTTGCTGTCGCGCAACACGTCCACTCAAGGACCATTGAGGATCTTTAGCCAGCTTTACTTCAGCTGATGAATTATTTTCCAAAAGCTAGAGTAATCTATTGCGACAACGAACCATCGTTGAAGTCGCAGACAATCTCAACCTTGCTCAATAAGCATTTTGGCGTTAGCATTGCAAATGCACCGCCTCTACATAGTGTTTCAAACGGGCAGGTAGAGCGGTTCCATAGTACCCTATCGGAACTCAGTCGATGTTTAAAAATCGACACCGGAATAACCGACACCGTGGAAATAATTCTATTAGCCACTACCAGGTACTACAAATCAATCCACACGGTCATTGACAAAAGACCAGCTGATGTTGTGCAGGCGAACTCGGACGACTTACAAACAGAAGTCCGGGAAAAGATAAAAAACGCACGGGACTCGCTAAGAAACAGGGAGAACGCGACTCGGCAGAATAGGGTCTTCGAAGTTGGAGAAAAAGTTTTCGTAAAGTCCAACAAAAGACTAGGAAATAAACTCACACCCTTGTGTGAGGAAAGAGCTGTAGAAGTGGACCTGGGGACCACGGTCCTCATTAAGGGGAGGGTGGTCCACAAGGACAATCTTAAATAGTACAATCAGATAATGTCCTTCTTTAACCGTTTTTTATTACACTTTTAAGCCACTTGGCGCAAATTCGTACTAGCCATAAGTTTCATAGCCACCGGCATGCCTTTTAGTTAAAGTTTATTTATATGGTGGTGGGATACCTCTCGATGAACAAAAAAAATAGCTAAAGTTCAATTCCACAGGTTCGGACTCATACCTTATTTTTTCCTATCCTTGGCGTCGGCTCACATAACTGATTATTCCCAGGCTAAGTATATCCCCATCGTTGACGGCCAAATACTAGTGTGGGAAGAGTTCGCGTTTGTCACTCACACAGCGAACCTCTCGGAGTATGCGCGCGTAGTGGAAGAAACAGACAACATGATAAACATGTTTCCACTATCCCACATGAAAAAGCTTCTAAGCCTAGATACCGCCCACCTCCAGGACTTGTTGGAGTCGTTGGGCATTCATCATCGAGTAGCTAGGAGTTTAGATTTCTTAGGGTCAGCGCTAAAGGTCGTAGCAGGGACACCAGACGCCGGTGATTTAGAGAAAATTAGATTCACCGAAATGAAGTTAGTTGAGTCAAGCAATAGGCAAATTCAAATAAACACTAAAATTCAAAATCAAATTAATCAGCTAACATCGACCGTTAATCAAATTCTGAGATCCGCCAAAAATTCACAAGTAGACACTGGACACCTATATGAGACACTACTTGCTAGAAACAGAATGTTGATGATGGAATTACAGAATTTAATGCTTGCAATAAACCTTGCCAAAATTAATATTGTTAGTCCGAACATTTTAGACCACGAAGACTTAAAATCAGTTTGGCTTGAGGAACCCACCAACACTCCCATAGGGGATCTTTTGTCCGTTTCGTCCGTGAAGGTTCTGCAGTCCGTGAAGGTTCTGCATGGCACTCACCTTATCACCTTCGATAAACAGGCCATGATAAATGAAACCCTCTTCGTCAATCACGCTAACGCCCAGAAGAGAACTCCAGGGGCGGCCAGCTGCTCCCCGGTTGTTGCTTTGGTCTTACTTACCAGCGACTTAGTAGGGAAAAAAGATCTGCCATCCAAATAAAAAAAGTGATTGCAGATTTAGGATCGACCGGCCGTAACTTAAAAGGGGGAGTAGTTAACTGTGGCCAGCAAAACCAAAGTTTTTGACCACAGTTTACGTAAACATCGCGCCGGCCAAACTGCTGACACAGCGTCTGGCCGGATGCTCGTGCATAGCCGGCAAGCACTGCCCATTGGAGTGGCCGCTATGAAGTTCAATTATGTTAGCTTTAAGTTTTAGTTCTGATTCGACTTTCGAATAATAACTCCGACCAACAGTCGTTAACTGCGTATAATTTATTCACTGTCTGAGTCCATAGATCAGCAGGTAAGAGGGGCAGTCACCCCTCCAACGTAATCATCCTAATTCAGTATTGGGACACCTTCGGCCAGCCGGCCAGCAATCAACAGCGGACATATCGTTCGCCTGAGAGGAAGAAAAGGAACTTCCTGATACCGACGGCGACTCATCACCCACCGGATCAACAACAAAACTAACTAACAGCGGACATACCGTTCGCCTGAGAGGAAGAAAAGGAACTTCCTGATACCGACGGCGACTCATCACCCACCGGATCAACAACAAAACATATTTGTACATATGTAGGTTATTTTTTGTTTTTTAATTCCTTTACTTTTACTGAGGTTGCGTACCTAAAATGTCATCATTAAATCAATGCAGGATAATAAAGAAGGTTCCACCGCTATTAGCATTGTAAAAATACGAGCAAATAATTAAAGCCTGAAAGTAGTTCATATAAATGCACAGGGCCTATTGAAGAAAGTCGATGAGTTTACGTGTATGTTTAAACAGTCTAAAGTTGATGTTATATGCGTTTCTGAAACATGATTTATGTATGTCTGATATGAATGACCTGCTGGCAGCTTGTGATGGTTAAGTCTTACACCGTTCTGATCGCGATTGTCATGCTGGGGGTGTAGCCATATATGTTAATAGTAAACTTAAATGTAAAGAAAAATATATACATCAAAGACAGTGCAATAGAAATATAGATTCAGAGAGGTGGACAGCAAATTTCAAAGCAACAAAGCACTTATTGGCTGTATATGCCCACCAAATCGGTAAATAGACTATGCGCCTTTACTGGACTTTATAAGTGAGTTATCAGTTGCCACGTGGGTATTAATATTGCTGGCGACTTCAATAGTAATCTTCTTAGCGAAAGTCGGCTTTTTGATAGTTTTGCAGCAACTGGACTGAATGAGTTTAATATCACGACTCCGACGGATTTTAGTAATTCCTGTGATACTCTTGACATATTTATTTTTCAGTGACATTAGAAATCTTCTATTGCATGTTAATGCACCAGTATTTTCAAAAGATGACCTAATTTTTTTAACATATGGCATAAGACTTGACTAAATCGAAGGATCGTTTACTTATAGGGACTATTAAGGGATTGAAAATAATGAACTTTAGAATGAATACAGTGCTTGTGACTGGTTTCCTATTTGTCAAAGCCCTTATGTTGAATGTCAACTTAATTTACTTAACAATAACTTGTAATATATGTTGAATATGTGTCAGCTTAAAAGAAAAATGTTAAGACCTAAACAAAACCATAGTAACGAACGAATATACGATGAAGCTGATTACAGCTGGGACATTTCGGTTTCAAATTTCCACTTTGATCATCTTCAATGCCATTATTTTTTAAGAAATTATTTTCGACAATTTTATCCCAACACACGGTCATTGACAAAAGACCAGCTGATGTTGTGCAGGCGAACTCGGACGACTTACAAACAGAAGTCCGGGAAAAGATAAAAAACGCACAGGACGCGCTAAGAAACAGGGAGAACGCGACTCGGCAGAATAGGGTCTTCGAAGTTGGAGAAAAAGTTTTCGTAAAGTCCAACAAAAGACTAGGAAATAAACTCACACCCTTGTGTGAGGAAAGAGCTGTAGAAGTGGACCTGGGGACCACGGTCCTCATTAAGGGGAGGGTGGTCCACAAGGACAATCTTAAATAGTACAATTAGATAATGTCCTTCTTTAACCGTTTTTTATTACACTTTTAAGCCACTTGGCGCAAATTCGTACTAGCCATAAGTTTCATAGCCACCGGCATGCCTTTTAGTTAATGTTTATTTATATGGTGGTGGGATACCTCTCGATGAACAAAAAAAATAGCTAAAGTTCAATTCCACAGGTTCGGACTCATACCTTATTTTTTCCTATCCTTGGCGTCGGCTCACATAACTGATTATTCCCAGGCTAAGTATATCCCCATCGTTGACGGCCAAATACTAGTGTGGGAAGAGTTCGCGTTTGTCACTCACACAGCGAACCTCCCGGAGTGTGCGCGCGTGGTGGAAGAAACAGACAACATGATAAACATGTTTCCACTATCCCACATGAAAAAGCTTCTAAGCCTAGATACCGCCCACCTCCAGGACTTGTTGGAGTCGTTGGGCATTCATCATCGAGTAGCTAGGAGTTTAGATTTCTTAGGGTCAGCGCTAAAGGTCGTAGCAGGGACACCAGACGCCGGTGATTTAGAGAAAATTAGATTCACCGAAATGAAGTTAGTTGAGTCAAGCAATAGGCAAATTAAAATTAACACTAAAATTCAAAATCAAATTAATCAGCTAACATCGACCGTTAATCAAATTCTGAGATCCGCCAAAAATTCACAAGTAGACACTGGACACCTATATGAGACACTACTTGCTAGAAACAGAATGTTGATGATGGAATTACAGAATTTAATGCTTGCAATAAACCTTGCCAAAATTAATATTGTTAGTCCGAACATTTTAGACCACGAAGACTTAAAATCAGTTTGGCTTGAGGAACCCACCAACACTCCCATAGGGGATCTTTTGTCCGTTTCGTCCGTGAAGGTTCTGCAGTCCGTTAACGTTTTACATTTTATCATAAAATTTCCTAAAATAAAATTAGCATGCAAAAAGATAACTATTTTTCCAGTAGCTCATAGTGAGACAATGCTGCAGATAACAGACAACATTATAGCGGAATGCGGCGGAGAAATTCACGCCATTAAAATTGCTCCGTGTCACCGGGAGCCACATTCTGCCGTTTGGCAGAGAGTTCATGCGCCAAAGAACTGCATGCTGGTGGGATGGCGCATTGCCGAACACAACAGAGCGACCTGCACCCAATCACATACGTGGACGAAGGGATCGTAATCATCAACGACAGGTCTGCCAATGTTCGAGTGGACAATGGGACAGAAGTCTGGACACATGGCACTCACCTTTTCACCTTCGATAAACAGGCCATGATAAATGAAACCCTCTTCGTCAATCACGCTAACGCCCAGAAGAGAACTCCAGGGGCAGCCAGCTCCCCCCTGTTGAACATCACTGCCAACCAAGATGTTCTCAGCCTCCCGTATCTTCACCGCTTGAGTGAACGAAACTTGGAGTTTATCAAGGAGTTCCGAGACGAAATTGACGACAACCAAATGTATCTCGCAGCAATTATTGTAGGAACAATATGCTGTGCGCTCATCTGCATTAGTCTTACTTACCAGCGACTTAGTAGGGCAAAAAGATCTGCCATCCAAATAAAAGAAGTGATTGCAGATTTAGGATCGACCGAGTGCGGCCTTAACTTAAAAGAGGGAGTAGTTAACTGTGGCCAGCAAAACCAAAGTTGTTGACCACAGTTTACGTAAACATCGCGCCGGCCAAACTGCTGACACAGCGTCTGGCCGGATGCTCGTGCCGGCAAGCACTGCCCATTGAAGTGGCCGCTATGAAGTTCAATTATGTTAGCTTTAAGTTTTAGTTCTGATTCGACTTTCGAATAATAAAGAGCCATCGCTCGTAAACCTAACTCCGACCAACAGTCGTTAACTGCGTATAATTTATTCACTGTCTGAGTCCATAGCTCAGCAGGTAAGAGGGGCAGTCACCCCTCCAACGTAATCATCCTAATTCAACAGCGGACATATCGTTCGCCTGAGAGGAAGAAAAGGAACTTCCTGATACCGACGGCGACTCTTCACCCACCGGATCAACAACAAAACTAACTAACAGCGGACATACCGTTCGCCTGAGAGGAAGAAAAGGAACTTCCTGATACCGACGGGGACTCATCACCCACCGGATCAACAACAAAACATATTTGTAAAAATACGAGCAAATAATTAAAGCCTGAAAGTAGTTCATATAAATGCACAGGGCCTATTGAAGAAAGTCGATGAGTTTACGTGTATGTTTAAACAGTCTAAAGTTGATGTTATATGCGTTTCTGAAACATGATTTATGTATGTCTGATATGAATGACCTGATGGCAGCTTGTGATGGTTAAGTCTTACACCGTTCTGATCGCGATTGTCATGCTGGGGGTGTAGCCATATATGTTAATAGTTAACTTAAATGTAAAGACAAATATATACATCAAAGACAGTGCAATAGAAATATATTCTATTCTGAGAGGTGGACAGCAAATTTCAAAGCAACAATGCACTTATTGGCTGTATATGCCCACCAAATCGGTTAATAGACTATGCGCCTTTAGTTGACTTTATAAGTGAGTTATCAGTTGCCACGTGGGTATTAATATTGCTGGCGACTTCAATAGTAATCTTCTTAGCGAAAGTCGGCTTTTTGATAGTTTTGCAGCAACTGGACTGAATGAGTTTAATATCACGACTCCGACGGATTTTAGTAATTCCTGTGATACTCTTGACATATTTATTTTTCAGTGACATTAGAAAACTTCTATTGCATGTTAATGCACCAGTATTTTCAAAACATGACCTAATTTTTTGACATATGGCATAAGACTTGACTAAATCGAAGGATCGTTTACTTATAGGGACTATTAAGGGATTGAAAACAATGAACTTTAGAATGAATACAGTGCTTGTGACTGGTTTCCTATTTGTCAAAGCCCTTATGTTGAATGTCAACTTAATTTACTTAACAATAACTTGTAATATATGTTGAATATGTGTCAGCTTAAAAGAAAATTGTTAAGACCTAAACAAAATCATAGTAACGAACAAATATACGATGAAGCTGATTATAGGTGGGACATTTCGGTTTCAAATTTCCACTTTGATCATCTTCAATGCCATGATTTTTTAAGAAATTATTTTCGACAATTGTATCCCAACACACGGTCATTGACAAAAGACCAGCTGATGTTGTGCAGGCGAACTCAGACGACTTACAAACAGAAGTCCGGGAAAAGATAAAAAACGCACAGGACGCGCTAAGAAACAGGGAGAACGCGACTCGGCAGAATAGGGTCTTCGAAGTTGGAGAAAAAGTTTTCGTAAAGTCCAACAAAAGACTAGGAAATAAACTCACACCCTTGTGTGAGGAAAGAGCTGTAGAAGCGGACCTGGGGACCACGGTCCTGATTAAGGGGAGGGTGGTCCACAAGGACAATCTTAAATAGTACAATCAGATAATGTCCTTTAACCGTTTTTTATTACACTTTTAAGCCACTTGGCGCAAATTCGTACTAGCCATAAGTTTCATAGCCACCGGCATGCCTTTTAGTTGAAGTTTATTTATATGGTGGTGGGATACCTCTCGATGAACAAAAAAAATAGCTAAAGTTCAATTCCACAGGTTCGGACTCATACCTTATTTTTTCCTATCCTTGGCGTCGGCTCACATAACTGATTATTCCCAGGCTAAGTATATCCCCATCGTTGACGGCCAAATACTAGTGTGGGAAGAGTTCGCGTTTGTCACTCACACAGCGAACCTCCCGGAGTGTGCGCGCGTGGTGGAAGAAACAGACAACATGATAAACATGTTTCCACTATCCCACATGAAAAAGCTTCTAAGCGTAGATACCGCCCACCTCCAGGACTTGTTGGAGTCGTTGGGCATTCATCATCGAGTAGCTAGGAGTTTAGATTTCTTAGGGTCAGCGCTAAAAGTCGTAGCAGGGACACCAGACGCCGGTGATTTAGAGAAAATCAGATTCACCGAAATGAAGTTAGTTGAGTCAAGCAATAGGCAAATTAAAATTAACACTAAAATTCAAAATCAAATTAATCAGCTAACATCGACCGTTAATCAAATTCTGAGATCCGCCAAAAATTCACAAGTAGACACTGGACACCTATATGAGACACTACTTGCTAGAAACAGAATGTTGATGATGGAATTACAGAATTTAATGCTTGCAATAAACCTTGCCAAAATTAATATTGTTAGTCCGAACATTTTAGACCACGAAGACTTAAAATCAGTTTGGCTTGAGGAACCCACCAACACTCCCATAGGGGATCTTTTGTCCGTTTCGTCCGTGAAGGTTCTGCAGTCCGTTAACGTTTTACATTTTATCATAAAATTGCCTAAAATAAAATTAGCATGCAAAAAGATAACTATTTTTCCAGTAGCTCATAGTGAGACAATGCTGCAGATAACAGACAACATTATAGCGGAATGCGGCGGAGAAATTCACGCCATTAAAATTGCTCCGTGTCACCGGGAGCCACATTCTGCCGTTTGGTAGAGAGTTCATGCGCCAAAGAACTGCATGCTGGTGGGATGGCGCATTGCCGAACACAACAGAGCGACCTGCACCCAATCACATACGTGGACGAAGGGATCGTAATCATCAACGACAGGTCTGCCAATGTTCGAGTGGACAATGGGACAGAAGTCTGGACACATGGCACTCACCTTTTCACCTTCGATAAACAGGCCATGATAAATGAAACCCTCTTCGTCAATCACGCTAACGCCCAGAAGAGAACTCCAGGGGCAGCCAGCTCCCCCCTGTTGAACATCACTGCCAACCAAGATGTTCTCAGCCTCCCGTACCTTCACCGCTTGAGTGAACGAAACTTGGAGTTTATCAAGGAGTTCCGAGACGAAATTGACGACAACCAAATGTATCTCGCAGCAATTATTGTAGGAACAATATGCTGTGCGCTCATCTGCATTAGTCTTACTTACCAGCGACTTAGTAGGGCAAAAAGATCTGCCATCCAAATAAAAGAAGTGATTGCAGATTTAGGATCGACCGAGTGCGGCCTTAACTTAAAAGAGGGAGTAGTTAACTGTGGCCAGCAAAACCAAAGTTGTTGACCACAGTTTACGTAAACATCGCGCCGACATACCGTTCGCCTGAGAGGAAGAAAAGGAACTTCCTGATACCGACGGCGACTCATCACCCACCGGATCAACAACAAAACTAACTAACAGTGGACATACCGTTCGCCTGAGAGAAGAAAAGGAACTTCCTGATACCGACGGCGACTCATCACCCACCGGATCAACAACAAAACATATTTGTACACATGTAGGTTATTTTTTGTTTTTTAATTCCTTTACTTTTACTGAGGTTGCGTACTTAAAATGTCATCATTAAATCAATGCAGGATAATAAAGAAGGTTCCACCGCTATTAGCATTGTAAAAATACGAGCAAATAATTAAAGCCTGAAAGTAGTTCATATAAATGCACAGAGCTTATTGAAGAAAATCGATGAGTTTACGTGTATGTTTAAACAGTCTAAAGTTGATGTTATATGCGTTTCTGAAACATGATTTATGTATGTCTGATATGAATAACCTGCTGGCAGCTTGTGATGGTTAAGTCTTACACCATTCTGATCGCGATTGTCATGCTGGGGGTGTAGCCATATATGTTAATAGTAAACTTAAATGTAAAAACAAATATATACATCAAAGACAGTGCAATAGAAAATATAGATTCTGAGAGGTGGACAGCAAATTTTAAAGCAACAAAGCACTTATTGGCTGTATATGCCCACCAAATCGGTTAATAGACTATGCGCCTTTAGTTGTTTTTTAAGTTATAAGTGAGTTAACAGTTGCCACGTGGGTATTAATATTGCTGGCGACTTCAATAGTAATCTTCTTAGCGAAAGTCGGCTTTTGGATAGTTTTGCAGCAATTGGACTGAATGATTTTAATACCACGACTCCGACGGATTTATGTAATTCCTGTGATACTCTTGACATATTTATTTTTTAGTGACATTAGAAAACTTCGATTGCATGTTAATGCACCAGTATTTTCAAAACATGACCTGATTTTTTTAACATATGGCATAAGACTTGACTAAATCGAAGGATTGTTTACTTATAGGGACTATTAAGGAATTGAAAACAATGAACTTTAGAATGAATACAGTGCTTGTGACTGGTTTCCTATTTATCAAAGCCCTTATGTTGAATGTCAACTTAATTTACTTAACAATAACTTGTAATATATGTTGAATATGTGTCTGCTTAAAAAAAATTGTTCAGACCTAAACAAAACCATAGTAACGAACGAATATACGATGAAGCTGATTACAGCTGGGACATTTCGGTTTCAAATTTCCACTTTGATCATCTTCAATGCCATTATTTTTTAAGAAATTATTTTCGACAATTTTATCCCAACATAAGCCGCAGTGATTTACATGATTACATGGTCGCAGCAACACAGATTTAGGCTTCAATAGGCACACATTACATGGGTTTATTTGGACAATAGCAGTATCCGACAACTGACTTAAATTGTAACCGTCTGAGGAAATAGATGATATTGAAGAATTAATCTCAGCCAAATTAGTTTCCGTGTCATCCACACTGTCAAAGATATCCTGCTTCTGAAGAGGATCGTTTAGCGAAACCGTGCGAGTTAAAAATCCCTGAATATATATTTCTCCGTTCTCAAACAACTCCATTGCATCCATGATTTTTTGAGCAAGATTCTGAAAAAAACAATTTTTCTTAGGTATAATTATCTCTTCATAGAATACTATCTTCTTACACGTAACTGTTTTGATATTGGTTGATTTCCAACACCTCTGTTTTGGAACAGAAGGGCGAATTCGGGGGTTTTCTCAATTTCTGCATCAATTTAACATTGTACAAATTTAAAAAAATGCCCTTTTCCATTATAATATACCAAAAAACTAAGAAAAACGCAAATTTATAAGTAATAGCTTATAATACAGAACCAACCTTTTTAAGCCACTGTTTCTCGAAATATGTTAAAAATGGAGAAAACATCTTCTAATCTAAAGATTGTGTTTGGCATTTCAGCATATTAAAAGCTTCGACTATTTTTTTTAGTCGAATGAGAAAGAGCACATATGCATGTTTATTGCATTTTATCATTTTTTCGAATCCGGAGGGTTTTTTGCATTTTTTTTTTTGCATGCTTGTGTAAAATAAAACCAACAAGCAAATAAGTTCATTGAGGCATGCAATTTTTAAGCTTTTAAGCAACAAATGCAATCAATATACATAAACAAGTGCTGGTAGCACAGCTCAGTTTTTCGCGTTATTAATACGAATATTAACGACGTTATCTAAAGCAATGCAAAAAAAAAATATTATCTATTTATATTATTTATATGACCTCAATTTCCTCCTCACCTTTTATATATCTTTATCAAAGAGAAAATTTAAGAAAGGAATAATTAAATTTTACTATCGAATTTTACTAAAAATACAAAAATATATAAGTGTGTAATACATTTTCTATATAAATGTATATTGTGCAACCAACTTTATCTACATAGTAGGTACATACACAAATATGCATGCAAGTTATATAACACATTACTTAGGGGCCCTTGCCCAATTTATAAACAACTTTGAGCCAAGAGCTTTTTTTCATTCTTTAAACAAAGCCTCCAATTGATTCCCACCCAGATCAGTTTCATACTCTCAGCTTCAAACGGATTCTGTCAACATCCAAGTCGATATTGTAAACACCAGAGCCCCAAAAAGGGAGACCCAAGTCCGCTAACGTAAACATCGATTTCCAGCAGAATTTTAATTCTGCAAAATTTCAATTTCAATTTTAATTGACTAATTTCATCATCCTATTTTCCGACTCTCTTGGATGAGTCTCTTAAGCCGACGTTTGATTATTGATTATTGAACCAAAGTCAGGCAGTCCATTTTGAATCCCAATTAACCGGTCGTCAAACAGAATATCGTGAGCAGTGTAAATTAAGTTCGGTATTAATGACAATTGTGTAAACTAGTGTGTTTGCGCACTCAGCGCTTGTATTTAAATCACTAGTTGTAGGGCGAGATCGGGAGCCAATAAAGCTTTTGTCTGTTCGCTCTTGCGAATTCGCCCCGTCTCTCGCCACCGTAGCATAAGTTAGGTTCTAAGAGAAATTATTGAAATATAATTGTTAGTGATCAATCGAACGTCATCGTAGCCACTCCTTTTCGTCGCGCTTTCGGCATAGTTTTCACAAAGTTTCGCAAATAAAAATCGTCTCGAACTACTGCGTTCACAAGTTTTCGCGTTATTAATACAAAATAGTATTACATTTTCATGGTGACCCCGACGTGATTAGCAGTAGAATTCGCGAGTTTTAATTTTTTTTTCGGTGAAAAACTATAAACATTACCAACATTACCAAAACCAATTTATTCGTGTCGGTTCGGCCAATAAATTACATTGAACAATATTTCGTCGCTGGAATTTTTCTGCCGTTCCTGAAGTTGCGCCTGACGTTTCGGCAAATTTAATTGCTTAATTTGCTGCTGCCGCCAAATTGAAGTTAAGAAGGAAGTTGCAATTATCAAGTCGGCCATCCAGGTATAGAGTGCCAAAAGTTGAAAGTCAATCTGTGGTGTTTTGTCTATTGTGTTTTGGTCCATCTTTCAACTAATTGCATTCGTGTAAAAATCGGTAGATAGTGAGCATTCTAACCAATAAATAAAAATTTGCATGTACTAACAACCAAAATTCTACAATAAACATAATATATTTCGAATTATATGTAAATCGCTTTGGCCAAAAAACAAGCAATAAAATACTCGTCGTCGACCCAATTAGTGCGAACTTAATTCCCCCAACTTTCGTCGTAGTGAGCACCTATTTAACCACCGAACTAAAGTGTTGGCACAGTTGCAAATGTCAACTTCAAATGATATTCCCAGGCGTATTCAGCATTTTTATGATACAGTTTTTTTTAATATATTTAAATTAAACATTTGTTTATTTAAAGGCACATTTGTTTTGGTATTTTTTTGGAACGTACTTAAAACTATTTAAGCTTAAACAAAAAAATAACTTATTTCGTGAAACAAAAGTCTTGGCACAGTTTCCTTTCTTATTTGAATTCTTTTTATCGTAAGCTTAATTTGGTCTCACTGTTCTATGAAATTTATAACGGAACTTCTCCTTAACTACATGGCGCCAAAAATTTTGCAACAAAGCGACGTTTTTCCCAATTTTTCTTGCCATTTGCCTAAATTTATACAAAATGGACCAAAAGCGGAAGGAAACTAATGCAGCTCAGCGAAAAATTGTCCTTCACCTGCACAGTGAAGGCAAATCTTATGGCAAAATAGCCCAGATAATGGAACTTAGCAGATTCACAATCAGGAACATCGTGCAGCGCTTTAAGGGAGCAGTAAGTTTGGAGAACGCTCCCAGATCAGGACGCCCGAGAGCCTTAACTGTCCGTGAATCTAACCAGGTGGTCCGAAAGGTTAAGCTGGACCCGAAAATATCTTCTTCCCAGATTGTCGCTGAGGTTAAAACTGAGTTTGGGAAGGAAATTCATCCCATAACAGTTAGAAGGACCCTTCACAAAGCCAATTACCATTGCCGTACTGCTAGAAGAAAGCCATTGATCTCTGAGATCAATAAAAAAAAGCGTTTAGCTTATGCCAAAGAGCACTTGACTAAGCCAATTGTATATTGGGATCAGGTTATCTTCTCTGATGAAAGCAAATTTAATATATTTCGATCCGATGGCCGTCAGCAAGTGTGGAGAAAGCCTAACACAGAATTAGATAAAAAGAACTTGGCACCTACAGTAAAACACGTCGGCGGAGGAGTCATGGTGTGGGGATGCATGTCATCGGCGGGTGTTGGAGAGCTTGTCTTCATCGAGGGAATCATGGACAAGGTATACTACCTCAACATTCTAAAGGAAAACCTAAAAAAAAGTGCACTAAAGCTGAATATGCCGAGTTCCTTCACATTTATGCAAGACAATGATCCGAAGCATACTGCCAAAGATGTGCGTATGTGGCTCGCTTATAACACCGCACATTTGTTGCCACATCCACCACAGTCACCTGACCTGAATCCGATCGAGCACCTTTGGGATGAACTGGATCGGCGGATGAGAAAACACGAAATGACCTTAAGAAGGCCTTATTGGAGGAATGGCGAAATATTTCTGATGAGACCACAAAAAAGTTGGTTCATTCCATGCCTAGGCGTCTTGAAGATGTTATAAAGCAAAAAGGACTGCCAACAAAATATTAATTTTTATGTAAAACGGGGAAAAAAAACGATTTTTGGTGAAGTGTGCCAAGACTTTTGTTTCACGAAATAAGTTATTTTTTTGTTTAAGCTTAAATAGTTTTAAGTACGTTCCAAGAAAATACCAAAACAAATGTACCTTTAAATAAACAAATGTTTAATTTAAATATATTAAAAAAAACTGTATCATAAAAATGCTGAATACGCCTGGGAATATCATTTGAAGTTGACATTTGCAACTGTGCCAACACTTTAGTTCGGCACTGTATATATTCGTTGCCCTTAGTTATCGGTCAGTGTATCATTCTCCGTTAGCATTTGCATAGGAAGAGCCGCTAGCCGCGTACACATACACACGCACACCGACACCGCTGCCGCTATTTCGAGTTATCTTTTGTCGCTTTCGTTCTCGATCGCTGCAGCAGTGCAATTTTCGGTCTGCCTAAACGTTTGTTCGTTTTTTCGGTACGCTTGAGCTTGAGCGGTAGCTCCCCTACAGTGCGTGCGTGCGGCATATACTGTCGCAGGGTTTATATAAAAAATATAAAAACCCTATTTAGATTTTTCGCTGTAATTCTCTCGGCACTTAGCTCCCTTACACCGTGTGCGATCAGTATATTACTCGTTAATTTTTATTATATTATTAACAAATAAATAATTTAATAAAAATAAATATTTAACACCTCTTCGATACCAACCAAATAAATACAAACAAACGCAATGGCAACTAAGGATATCGAAGAGCTTAAACACCAACGAGATGTTTGCATGAAAAGTATTGTTCGGTTAATCGTTATCGCCACTTAAAAGAAGCTAAATTTTCTATAAATCCGGTCGAGCTTGAGTGTCGATTAGAGATTCTAAATACGCACATTGAAAATGCTTCCCTTTTGCAAAACCAAATAGAAGTGAAAGATACAAAAGACGTATACCGCGAAGAGTTGGAAGAGAGGGCCGTAATGACAAAGTCATTGCTGATTTCAATTTTAAATAAGTGCAAACAAAATAATATCGAGAAATCCGCTCCGCCAGCAAATCGCCCGCCTCAATGCCGTCTGCCGAGCGTTGCTCTCCCAACTTTTAGCGGAAAACACTCCGAATTTAAAAATTTTATAAGCCTTTTCGAAATTTTCGTTGACAAAGATGACACTTTACACGATATTGAAAAATTCAATCATTTAATTTCGTGTTTAGCTGGAGACGCTTTAGGAACAGTTAGGGCCTTTCAAGTCACTGCGGAAAATTATCCCAAAGCCCTTGCTAGCCTGAAGCGGGTGTACGATAATGTTTGTCTTATTTGTTTTGACAACATATCGACACTTTTTAATCTGCAAAAAATTTCCCAGCCTTCAGCTGAGAACCCTCATCGACACGGTCACAGCCTTGTATGACTCCTTGCTGTCTATTGTGGATGATAGACGCATTACTAATGCTTTTTTTACATCTGGTAATGAGCAAGGTCGATGCAGGAAATAAAAGAAAATGGGAAGAACAGTTAGATTATACTTCGCTTCCACTTTGGAGCGAATGTGAGGCGGCCCTCAACACGCGATACCAACACATGGTAGCAGAAGAGGCTTCCAAGCCCAAAACTGTTCAGCAGACCCAATCGAACCCTAAGAAGAATGGAAATAGGAGTTTTTCGTTTGTCGCTGCCAGGAACGACTCTGTTCAATGCATGTATTGCAATTCAGCTGAACATCAGATTGGAAACTGCGCTTCCTTCGCAGCCCTAACAGTTCAGCAAAGATTCGATTTCGCTAAAAGAGCACCCTAATGCATTAACTGCTTAAGAAAGGGTCACACTGTCAAAAAATGCAAATCGAACAGATGTAGAGTGTGCAATTCCTCACATTACACTTTGCTACACATATATGCCCCAAACACAAATCTCGCGTTGCCACCTCCTTCTCAGCCCACGCTCATGCAGGAGTCTCCATCCACTTCGCATGTTTCGCATGCGAATGCATCGAATCGAGTTCGAGTTCCAGTTCTTGCAACTGATGTTTTGAGCGTCCAAACAAAAAGCGGCGAGTTTGTATTAGCTCGAGCGTTGCTCGACTCTGGTTCACAAATAAACTTTGTAACCGACGAGCTCGCTCAGAGGCTCAAAATTACAAGATAGGACGTGTGCATGAGATTGCGAGGCATTGGTGGAACTAATGCCCAAGCCACAAAAAAAATACACACGATTGTGAAGTCGCGAGTAGGGAACAGCCAATTGTCGTCCGATTTTTGGATTATGAAAAATATTTCTGGTTATCATCCGGATCAAGCGGTGAACACCAGCGGGTGGTGGGTGCCTGAAAATATTCAGTTGGCAGATCCATTCTTCTTCAAGCCCCAAAAAATAGATATGCTTATCGGCGCTGAAACATTCTTTGAACTTTTATCTATTGACCAGATAAAGCAGGGGCCTAAATCCCCCTCCTAAAAAAGACAGTTCTCGGCTGGATAGTGCCAGGAAGATGTGCCTCCGAAAATAATAAAAACGTTGAAAAAATGGTACATCTCAGCTGCCAGGAGGAAGCGTTGGAGTCAATTGACACAACCCTGCAGAAATTTTGGTCTGTGGAGGACTTGCTGCCCAAGGCTAAAGTCCATACTCCTGAGCAACAACTCTGTCAACAACACTTTGAGAAAAATACTCAAAGATTGTCGTCCGGTAGATTTTCGGTTCGTTTGCCGTTTAAATCTGACCCAAATACTCTTGGTTCGTCATACGAAGTTTCGAAACGTAGATTTTTGTCGCTAGAAAGGAAATTGTCAAAGGACCCTTCGCTGAAGAAGATGTATTTTGAATTCATGGAGGAATATGTTTCACTGGGCCACATGTCCCACCAATGACAAAATTCCGAATACTCCGCACTATTTCATTCCGCACCAATGCGTTTTACGGCCACAAAGTACTTCAACTAAGTTGAGAGTATTTTTCGATGCATCGAGCCGTACTTCTACGCAGGTAGCGTTGAATGACATCTTGATGGTAGGTCCAACTATTCAAGAGGAGCTGTACTCGACTCTGCTTCGGTTTAGATTGCATAAGTTTGCCCTTGCGGCCGACGTCAAAAAGATGTATCGCCAAGTGATGGTGGACGAAGCTGATCGTAACTTCCAGCTCATAGTATGGAGACGAGATCCTTCCGAGTCCCTGAAAATCTTTAAGTTGAACACCGTTACATATGGAACTTCGCCAGCCCCCTTTTTCGCGATTCGGTGTTTAATGCGGCTAGGAGAGATGGCGCAAGCAACTCATCCAAAAGCCGCAAAGGTTATTCAGAATGATTTTTATGTTGACGATTTGTTGACTGGCGCCGGATGCGTTGAGGACCTGCAAAGCCTTCGAGACGAAGTTTCTCAGGTCTTGCAAGAGGCAGGCTTTGAATTGGCAAAGTGGTTTTCAAACTGCCCAGAGTTATCCGCATCTGATAGCGCTGTAATGCTACTTATGGCAGACTCAGACGTAAACAAGACCCTTGGCGTGGTTTGGTTACCGGTTAAAGATTACTTTCAATTTCGGTTGGATGACTCTTTCCTGGATCTTCGCGCGACAAAACGAAATAATTTGTCGGTGACTGCTCGACTTTTCGACCCACTTGGCCTCTTGTGTCTTGTTTCAGGAACTATGGCTTCGAAAATTAGATTGGGACGAGTCGCTACCGATGCAGTTGCTCACGTCGTGGGACACATTTAAAGCGACGCTTCTGCAGCTGCCTAAAATTAAGGTATCGCGATTCGTCAACACAGATCCACAAGTCCCGATTCAAATACATGGTTTCGCTGACGCTTCCATGCGAGCGTATGGAACGTGCATCTACGTTCGGACTCAAACTTCTGAAGGTTTGAAAGTGCTGCTGTGTGCAGCTCACCTTTTAGCAGATCTCTATAATCGTGTCAGGCCATTGCTAAATTCTCCCATTGAGATTGTTTTCCTGTGGATAGACTCCGAGATCACTTTACACTGGATTAAAACCCATCCCTCGTCGTTGTCGGGTTTTGTTTCGAACCGGTTGCAGAAATTCAGGAGTGGTCGGAGAAAGCAATTTGGAGACACGTTCCCACGAAAGTCAACCCAGCAGACATAGTGTCCCGAGGATGTGACGTAGAAGAGCTTTCAACGTCCATTTGGTTTGGTGGGCCTTCGTTCTTGCTAGACTCAGAAAATAATTGGTGTAATGTCGATGGAGCTACGCAAATCGGCAATAGCTCTCGTAGTCAGCCCAGAACCAAATTATGTGCTTCAGAAAATAAAGTCCTTTTTGTCGCACTTGAAGCTTCTGAGAGTTTTCGTGTGGGTTTTTCGTTGTATTCAAAGGTGCAGAAAGGTGTCGAAGCCCTTTGAAAAAAGTATTTCGCCAAGAGAACTGGATTTCGCTTTTGATAAAATTGTCGAAGTTGTCCAATTTCACGAGTTCAGGGACGACATAAGTAAAATTCGGAAGAATAAACCGATAACAACGAATATTCAAAAGTTAAACCCTTTTCTTCAGGAAAATAAATTAGATTGGTGCTCCTCGACATTGCTACGAGTTGGGGTCGGTTATTGAATGCTCCTATCCCGTACGAAGCCAAATTCCCGTTGTTGCTGTCTAAAAGCTCACAGTTCGTCAGATCCTATGTGTGATACCTGCACGTTACGAACTGTCACGCTGGCCCACGAGCTCTCGTAAGTCGTCTGCGCGAGAAAATATGGCTAGTTAATGCTCAAGAAGTCTGCCGACGAACAGTTCGGTCGTGCATGCGCGGCTTTCGCTGTAAGCCGCAACTCTTGACGCAAATGATGGGAAACTTGCCAGCAGATAGACTTCGAGCTCTCCGCCCGTTCAATATTTGTGGCGTTGATTTTTGTGGTCCCTTCAGCACAACGTATCGTATCCGTGGTAAGCCACCGTACAAGTCGTACGTGGCCTTGTTCGTCTGTTTTGCGTCCAAAGCGGTCCACTTAGAATTAGTGTCTGACCTAACCACTGATGCGTTCTTGTTGGCATTTCAAAGGTTCGTGAGTTGTCGCGGGATTCCGGAGAAGGTGTGGTGCGACAACGCCACCAATTTCGTCGGCGCAGATCGCCACATGAGAGAGTTCCGAGCCCGTCTGGAGGAGCAGTGGGGCGGTATCGAAACATTCGCATCAAAAAAAGGATGCGAGTTTGCGTTCATACCGCCCAGAGCACCGCACTTCGGCGGACTATAGGAGGCAGGTGTGAAGTCTGCAAAGCACCTGTTCCTTCGGACGGTAGGCCAAGACCTCTTGACCGCGGAGGAGCTCGGAACTCTGCTCACCAGCGTGGAGCCCGTGCTCAACTCCAGGCCCCTCGGCGCTCTAAGCAACGACCCGACGACGGCGAGGCCCTGACCCCCGGGCACCTGCTCATCGGCGGCCCTCTTCTGGCCCCACCATCAGCGGCGCTCCCGGACCAGATCAGCCTGACCTACTTGCGACGATGGCGAAGTGTCTCGTCTCTCAGGCACAGGTTTTGGCAGCGATGGTCCCGGGAGTACATCTCCAGCCTCCAGCAGCGGTCCAAGTGGCACCAGGGGGAGCCCAACCTCGTCGTGGGAGCGCTCGTCGTCGTCGCAGAAGACAAAACCGCCCCAGCAGTGGAGGATTGGACGAGTGGTAGCGGTGCACGCCGGCGCCGATAGCAAGGTTCGCGTGGCGGACGTCACGACGCAGGACGGCGAATATCGGCGAGCTGTCCACCGACTGGCCCTGTTGCCCGTTCTGGGCTGAAGGACGTCGTCCCTTCAGAGGGGGCGGTGTTTGCGCACTCAGCGCTTGTATTTAAATCACTAGTTGTAGGGCGAGAGCGGGAGCCAATAAAGCTTTCGTCTGTTCGCTCTTGCGAATTCGCTCCGTCTCTCGCCACCGTAGCATAAGTTAGTTATTGAAATATAATTGTTAGTGATCAATTGAACGTCATCGTAGCCACTCCTTTTCGTCGCGCTTTCGACATAGTTTTCACAAAGTTTCGCAAATTAAATCGTCTCGAACTACTGCGTTCACAAGTTTTCGCGTTATTAATACAAAATAGTATTAAGTATTAATTATTAAGAAATACAAAATAATATTTTTTTCAAATTCACTAAGTGATTATTAAATTGGCGCATTGGGGTGGAGCTATTTAAAAAAAATTCCTGAAATAAGTTTTAAAACAAAACAGTTTTCGAAAACAAAAAAGGAATTCGCGCCGCTTAAAAGCCTATCCAATGACATTAGAAAAAGTGTTTACATCGTGAAAATAGCTTAAGGAGGAAATCAATAAATGCAATAATTCCCCTTTGTTTACAACAATCCTTTAATTAATGGCCGTAACAAAAACACACACTGTTCAAAAAAACTATTCCTCAATTAAACAAAAATAAAACAAAAAAGAAAGCAAACTTCGGCAAGCCGAAGTTCATATACCCTTGCAGCTATTGCATGAATTAAATACTTTTGAAAACATTTAAATTATGATTTACTTGAGTATATGCTGAAAAACATTGAAACTATGATGATTTGCAGCTCAATTATTAGATAGTTATTTTACATATTTTTATTATTTCTATGGGAGCAATATGCTATAGACGTCCGATTTTGATAAAATTTAAACCATAATTCTGAAATAATTAAACATTGCTATATGTCGAAGAACTAAACAAAAAATTAAAAAACAGAAAAGTTATAATATTTTTTCATTTATTTTTCGAATTGTTCCTATGGGAGCTATATGCTATAGTCGTCCGATTTTGATGAAATTTAAAACATAATTCTGAAATATTTAACCATTACTATATCTCGAAGAACTAAACAAAAAATTAAAAAACAGCAAAGTTATAATTTTTTTCATTTATTTTTCCGATTGTTCCTATAAAATTTAAACCATAATTCTGAAATAATTAAACATTGCTATATGTCGAAGAACTAAACAAACAAGAAAGAAAGCAAACTTCGGCAAGCCGAAGTTCATATACCCTTGCAGCTATTGCAAGAATTTAACATTTTTGAAAACATTAAAATTATGATTTACTGCGTATATGTTTAAAAACATTGAAGCTATGATGATTAGCAGCTCAATTATTTGATAATTATTTTATATATTTTTATTATTTCTATGGGAGCTATTTGATATAGACGTCCGATTTTGATAAAATCTAAACCATAATTCTGAAAAATTTAACCATTGCTATATGTCGAAGAACTGAACAGAAAATTAAAAAACAGAAAAGTTATAATTTTTTTCATTTATTTTTCCGATTGTTCCTATGGGAGCTATATGCTATAGTCGTCCGATTTTTATATAATTTAAACCGTTAATCGAAAATATTTAACCATTACTAAGTGTCGAAGGACTAAACAAAAAATTAAAAAAACAGAAAAGTTATAATTTTTTTCATTTATTTTTCCGATTGTTCCTATGGGAGCTATATGCTATAGTCGTCCGATTTTGATGAAACTTAAACCGTAAATCGGAAATATTTAACCATTACTAAACGTCGAAGAACTAAACAAAAAATTAAAAAACAGCAAAGTTATAATTTTTTTTCATTTATTTTTCCGATTGTTCCTATGGGAGCTATATGCTATAGTCGTCCGATCCGGCTCGTTCCGACTTATATACTACCTGCAATAGAAAGACAACTTTTGGGAAAGTTTCATGCAGATAGCTTTAAAACTGAGGGACTAGTTTATATATAAAGGGACGGACATACGGACAGACTGACAGACGGACAGACGGACGGACAGACGGACATGGCTAAAACGACTCTACTAGTGATGCTGATCAAGAATATATATACTTTATAGGGTCGGAGATGTTTCCTTCACTGCGTTGCAAACTTCTGACTGAAATTATAATACCCTCTGCAAGGGTATAAAAATCAAACGGACAAATAACAAATTAATTAAAAATCAAATACGAATTCAAGAGATAAAAGGAAGAGCCGAGAAATAAATTGAAGGAAGAGCTGAGGGCCATCCCTCGCTTTACGAAGACCCCAAACAGGATCATCAGGCAAAAAGAAGACATCCCATATCAAAGAAACTAAGAAGAACAATTAGTGAGCTGTTTAATACTTGTTTTATACATATAAGAAGTTACTTCAAAAAAATTTAAATAAAAACAAACAAGGTGGAAAAGTTAATCAACGACTTAAAAAAAATCTAATCATGACTCCACCCTTACCTGCATTGGCTTCTAGCAGCCAGACGGTTAATGTAAGCGATTTAATAACACAAATAGTAAATAAGGAATTGAGTCCTTTAAGGAATCTCAAGTTTAAAGACACAATTAAATCACAACATAAAGAAGGTTGAGGAATTCGAGGTGGAAGATATTGATTCAAACGTACGGTGCGATACTTCTTATGAAATATTAAGTCGGTTCTAGAATTTAAAGGAGAAGAAGATAGTTATGTTAGCTGGAGAGAATCGGCGGAAATAGCAATGGGACAATACAAAAGGGGAAGTGAAAAATACTTTTCGGCACTATCTATTCTTCGAAATAAAATAACGGGCATTGCCAATGATGCTTTAACTCATAATGGAACTGCATTGAATTTTTACGCCATAATGGCAAGACTAGATTTTGTTTTTATTGAGAAGCGACCTATACATATTTAAGAACAGGACTTAAGTATATTAAGTCAGGGGAAATTATCGATTATGGAATTTTATAATTTTATAAATAAAAAATTAAATCTTTTGATTAACAAAACCATTATGACACATGGGAGGAATAAGCCAATTACATCTGAACTTAATGAAAAACATAGAAAGACAGCAATACGAATGTTCATAACTGGCCTTAACGGCCATATCTCAGATTTAATATTTTCAGTGAATCAACCCGATTAACCGAACGCAATGTTAATAGTGCAAGAACTTGATAGCAACAATTTGAGGGCCCAATTCGCGAACAATTTTATATTATCACAACGCAAGACTAATGAGTCAAACTTATATGGGCAACAAAACTCAAATAATAAACCAAGACAATATAACAATAAAAATAATAATCAAATAAATACTAATAACTTAAGGTTTAATCAAGCAAATAATCAAAACAAATATAATTATAACAATTTCAATCAAAATAGAAATAATTCCTGGAATCAGGGAAGATTTAATAATATCCAACAAAATCAGTGGAACTCTTTTAGATCACAACAATGTTAGCCAGAGCCAATGGATGTTGATGAATCATTTCAGAGGCCAAATACATCCCAGAACAGTAATAATCAAGGATATAATAATTATCAAAATAACAAATACAATCAGAATAAATGGAATCAAACTAAAAGAATTGAAACACAAAACACACAACAGGAACAGCCTCAAAATAAAAGAGTAAAAACAGGAACTGTTAACCAACCTGCTAACAAGACTATGAGGTTTAACAACATTGAAGAGGACCATTTTTTAGGGCAAACTCAGGAGTAGGCCTACCTTACATAATAAGACATGATAATAAAATAAATAAAAAATTAAAGATATTGATTGATACAGGGGCAACTTCTTGTTATACTAAAATAGGAATTTATAAAAACAAAAACAAGAAAGAAAGCAAACTTCGGCAAGCCGAAGTTCATATACCCTTGCAGCTATTGCATGAATTAAATACTGTTGAAAACATTTAAATTATGATTTACTTGAGTATATGCTGAAAAACATTGAAACTATGATGATTTGCAGCTCAATTATTAGATAGTTATTTTACATATTTTTATTATTTCTATGGGAGCAATATGCTATAGACGTCCGATTTTGATAAAATTTAAACCATAACTCTGAAATAATTAAACATTTCTATATGTCGAAGAACTAAACAAAAAATTAAAAAACAGAAAAGTTATAATTTTTTTTCATTTATTTTTCCGATTGTTCCTATGGGAGCTATATGCTATAGTCGTCCGATTTTGATGAAATTTAAACCATAATTCTGAAATATTAAACCATTACTATATCTCGAAGAACTAAACAAAAAATTAAGAAACAGCAAAGTTATAATTTTTTTTCATTTATTTTTCCGATTGTTCCTATGGGAGCTATATGCTATAGTCGTCCGATTTTGATGAAATTTAAACCGTAACTCTGAAATAACTAACCAATACAATATGTCGAAGAACTAAACAAAAAATTAAAAAACAGCAAACTTATAATTTTTTTCATTTATTTTTCCGATTGTTCCTATGGGAGCTATATGCTATAGTCGTCCAATCCGGCTCGTTCCGACTTATATACTACCTGCAACAGAAAGACAACTTTTGGAAAAATTTCATGCAGATAGCTTTAAAACTGAGAGACTAGTTTGCATATAAACGGACGGACAGAAGGACATGGCTAGATCGACTCTACTAGTGATGCTGATCAAGAATATATATACTTTATAGGGTCGGAAACGTTTCCTTCACTGCGTTGCAAACTTCTGACTGAAATTATAATACCCTCTGCAAGGGTATAATGAACTACCAATATATAAAAGAGTATCCACAGTGAATGAATATTCAATAATTAATCATATGATTGGCTACAACCTATTGAAAAAAATCGGAGCTGTAATTGATACAGCAAAAGGGATAATAAAGTATAATGGAAATCAGGAAAAGTTAAATTGCGATAACGGCAGTATTTTAAGCAAACATTCTTTGACAGAAGAAAACACCATTCCTGCGTTAAAAGAATTCATAATAAATACTTTGATCAAAAGCCTCAAATCAGATCCGAATCTGAAGAGGGAAATCAAAGTGAATTTAATTTGGGAAGCATAAATCCTGAACACGTCGTCGTTGTATTATCCGACAAAAATAAAAGTTTGCGATATAAAAATTCTCAAAAACAAGTGAACAGCATTATAAAGATTTAATTGTTATAATTAAAATTTTGCTGAACGCAAATATGAAAATTTCGATTGAAAAATCAAAGTTCTTCAAATTTGAAACAAACTTTCTCGGTTACGTTGTTTCTCACAATGTGATCAAAACCGATCCCGAAAAAATGTCCACAATCATAAAATATCCAATCCCTAAAAATATTCAAGAGCTTAAAAGCTTCCTAGGCCTTACAGGATACTACAGAAAATTTGTTCAAAATTACGCCAAAATTGCTAAACCGTTAACGAAATATTTAGAAGTATCAAAAAAGGCATCCCGTAAAACTTCTATATAGTTGGATGAGCCAGCTGCAAGAGCTTTCAACGAGCTCAAAAATAATTTAAACGCACAAGTAGAGTTATTTCAACCCGATTATAAGAAAAAATGTACTTTAACAACCAATACGCCAGATTTGGCTATTGGTGCGGTTCTTTCTCAGGAAGGAAAACCAATTACTTTTATATCAAAAACTCTCACAAAAACTGAACAATTATATGCTACTAATAAGAAGGAACTTTTAGCTATAGTTTGGGCTTTTAAAAATTAACGAAATTATTTATATGGAGTTAACAACATTGAAATTTACACAGATCATAAAACTCTTTTATTTTCAATTTCTCAAAAAAACTCTAATATCGAAATGAAAAGATGGTATTCGTTCATTGAAAGTTATTCTCCAAAAATTATTTATAAGCCATATTTGTTGCAGATGCACTATCTAGGATACAAATTAATAACATAACAGAAAGTATCGAGTCGGTCTCAGACCAAAACACTCAGCATTTAGCAGAGAGTAGTTTTGAGAATGTTATACAAGAAACCAGAAAACCCTTAAACCAGTTTAAGCAACAATTGCTAATAGCAACGGGGAGGTATTCGGATATACTAGACATATAATGGAGTATGACACTCCGGAAAATTTAATAATTATCTAAAAGGAATACATTCCACCTAATATAATAATCGGAATTCATTGTAGCTTAGAAGACCTTTATATAATGCAAAAACCACTTAAGGATAATTTAATAAATAAATGTTTATTTACTAGAATATTTGACCAAGACGTAGAAAACGCTGAAGACAGATAGCTTATAATAACAGAAACGCATTGTCGAGCACACAGAGGGCTTGATGAAAATTACAAACAAATTAACCGGCTATATTATTGGCCTAACTTATATCAAAAACTAATGGAGTTTGTTAAGAATTGCACAATCTGCAATCAGAACAAATATAACAGACATCCAGTGCAAATTCCTATCGGTCAAGCACCTATTCCGGATAGAGAAGGTGAAAGTTTGCATATTGACATTTATTACGCCCAAAATCTTATAAAATTTTTAGTCGTAAAAAAAATCCCAAATAAATTTAATATAGAAAACAAAGTTTCAGGGATTCTGCAACAATTCCCATTAGCCAAAACCTTGATGATGGATAACGAACCAAGTTTTTTTTCATCCCAATTTAAATCTTTTGCACAAGGAAACGGGATATCTTTATTTTAGGCAGATCCTCGACATAGTACTTCCAAAGGACAAATTGAAAGGGCACACAGAACAGAAATTGCACGTTGCATTAAAGATGAACTTAACTTAGTTGATTATTCCGAAATAGTAATTAGAGCAGCACAAAAATACAACTTATCAATTCACACTATTACCAATCAACGACCGTATGATATATTATTTAATAAAATCAAACACGATAAAACTCCCCAATTGTTAAAGCAAGCACAGGATAAAATGTTACATTTTCATAAAAAAGACAGAAAAGAAAAGGACTATCACGTAGGAAAAGTAATTTACAAAAAGGAACACGGGGAAAGAAATAAGCTAAATTCTAGATATAAAAAACAGGTAGTTAAGGAAAATCATCCTAATAAAGTTATTATTAATAACAGAAACCGTACGATTCATAAAGATAATATTAAATTTTAAACAAATTGACTTATCTTAAATTCCAGATAATGAATTCAACAATGTACGAATTATTGCTGGTAGCTACAACCAAATCCGAAATTATGGATTACACAAACCTTTCTTTACAAGGATACCAAAGAAGTCCTCATTTATGAATCATACGCGGATTTATTTCATATAACTAATTAAAGTTTTTATAAAGATATTATCACTCTTGAAACAGAATTTTTAAACGTTCATAACGTTCAGAATTCACAATGGGAAATACTCCACGATTTAATTTAATTTAGATTTATTTCATAACAGTTCAAAATACAATTGATGATTTGATAAAAAACAATAACGATCAATTCGTTATTAATTCCAAAATATTTAAAGAAATAAAACCTCTATCTGATAACTTTAAAACCGCCTTTAAAGATCAAGAAATTCCACACAGAAAACACCGACTTCGTTTGCTGACTTACGATCTTATGAATTTAATGGACAAAATTACATTAGCAAAAATACATAGATGTTTTCAACACAAAAATTCTAAACAATGATGACATACAAGAAATTTATAAACATGAACAAAAACCTGTTATTATTACTGATCTATTGGATATATCTGAAATTAAAATCGCTTTGCACTAAGATCTTATTATTATATATATAAATACCCTATAATTATCGACCGTTGTGAAGTTTACAACTCAAGATCCATTTCTCACAGTGATGGAAAATTGTTAATCAATAATCATGTCGCAAAATGCAAAAATAAGTTTTATGTAATGTCTAATTTTAAGACGGAATTATTTAGCAACTAGCACATTAAACCCAGAAGATTCTTGTTTAACCAGATTACTAAGGAGAAAAATCTTTATGCAATAAAATTAGAGAAAAAAATAAAAATGTAGATTTAATCCAAGAAGGAGCCATTTTTATAAACGGAGAAAATACAGTTAATAACACTCATTTAGATAATAACATTCATTTTAACCTTTAATGGCACCACTAAAATTAATAATAAATACTACACTAATGTAGACAATAAGATATTGTGATGTACACTGCACGAAAATATACTGTCTTCTTAATTTCCAAATATAAATCCATTTATTCAAATTAAACAAACTCAAATACCAATTGCATTAATATTAATCATTATCGCATTTTTATATTTAATTTCTTTTAATTAATTCTTAATATTCAAACCACGGCAAATTCACATTGAAACACAACCAGAAACTAATATCCCCGACAATGAAAATACGGTAGAGGAAAATATCATTGTCGAATTGACTAATCAGCTACATTCATTATACCCATCAGTTCCAAAGAATCGGGGCGATCCAATTTAGAATGGGGGGAGTTATATGACACATTACTTAGGGGCCCTTGCACAATTTATAAACAACTTTGAGCCAAGAGCTTTTTTCCATTCTTTAAACAAAGCCTCCAATCGATTCCCACCCAGATCAGTTTCATACTCTCAGCTTCAAACGGATTCTGTCAACATCCAAGCCGATATTGTAGACACCAGAGCCCCAAAAAGGGAGCCTCAGGTCCGCTAACGTAAACATCGATTTCCGGCAGAATTTTAATTCTGCAAAATTTCAATTTCAAATTTAATTGACAAATTTCATCATCCTATTTTCCGACTCTCTTGGATTACTCTCTTAATCCGATTTTTGAGATAAATCTCTTAAGCCGACGTTTGATTATTGATTATTGAACCAAGGTCAGGCAGTCCGTTTTTGAATCCGAATTGACCGGTCGTCAAACAGAATATCGTGAGCAGTGTAAATTAAGTTCGGTATTAATGACAATTGTGTAAGCTAGTAAATAAGAAATAAAAAATAAATTTTTTTTTTAAATGCACTAAGTGATTATTTAATTTGCATGGGCCGTTTTTTACGTTTTAATTTTAATAAAAGCGCCACTGATTTCTTTTATGAATCAATAAGTGAGTCCATTTTGCTCATTCTTATTGGATACTTATGAAGTTCATGTTTCTACATGTTCTTTGACAATTTCTATATGACAAAAATCTAAATACAAAATGTTATTAGGTGTACAAGTAGAAAACCGCCGTTTTTTTCATAGTAAGAGGCTTTGTTGCGTAAAAATAGCTACGTACTGATTATTCAAAATAGAGAGCTCCTGTGATGGATTCTTGTTGTGTCTGACAAGAATCTTCATCCAACAGAGTCTCCAAAGCTGCATCTTCAAACTTTTTCACGGGACCCGGCCGATTATTGACTTCCACGTCATAATCACCATTTTTGAATTTCACGAATTATTCTCGGCACGTTTTTTCACTGATACACGACTTACTATATGTTGCTACAATCATTCGACGCGCTTCAGCAGCAGAATGAAACGCGAAAAGCAAAATCTCCCGCAAATGACGCTTATTCGGTTCAAATTTCGACATTTTCGCGCACCAACAAAAAATGGACAATGAGAATAGACGAGTGAGATGATGTGGAGTTGTTGACCGATACCTAAGCTTACCATGTGATGCTTCTGATCGGAATTCCCTCACCGATTTCAAAAGGTGGCGCCACCCAGTGGAAAACGGCGGTTTTCTACTTGTACACCAATATAAAACCAAATTTTAAACAGTTTTGATTTTCTTAAAAAATTTTAATATTAAAAAACAAATGTTTATTTAATATTACCTTTTTAGAATTGTTATTTTTACAAAAAAATTTTAATTTCAGAACTGTCAAAATACTTATAACTTTTACTTGATTCATTTAGAAAACTTCCAAGCACATCATATAAGTATCTAATAAGAATGAGCGAAATGGACTAGTTACTGCGACGCGCGTTTATTAAAGAAATCTGAAAAATTTGTACAAAAAAATAGATACCTTAAAAAATAATATACTGTAGGGCAGCGATCTACAAATTTCTCACAGAAATATAAAACAGAATGTATGTACGTATTACTCACTCAGCAAGAACATCATTAAACACTTGTTTTATGTCCGAATTAGTATTATCTTGGAATTTTTGTTTAATTTTTGATTCCGCACCGAGTTTTGGTATTTCGCGACTGTGGGACGGATGATTATGCTCCATATTATTAACATTACAAAAAGCACGTGTTTTATCTGAACTTATATATAGTCTGGCTTTGCAGTCTTCCACGCGGCAGACGTATGCTATAGCACCGAGCTTCAATATTATATTTTTCACAAATAACTGCTCATCACACATCGAAACCAAAAGTTGTGAGCCATTGCGGCTTCCTTCCCGAATTTCAAATTTAATGTTTTCCAAGTCCATTATTAGGTCAACTGCTCGCTGGGAACTTATGGAGTCAAATGACTTCTGTATACGTACACTGCACTTAATAGAAGAACAGAGCGGTAAAATGCAATTTTGGCGCGAGCCTTATCACTTCTCTCTTCTTATAGTACAGTGGTACAAAACATTTAGATTCCCAAAAATGGAAAAGATATTTTTGTATTTGATATAAACTTCTAAAATTATAATATATTTATGTTTTTTCATAATGATCAAAATATTTGTATCTGAACTTGATTTAATCCAATAATGATTTATAATTTGCTTTTTTCCGCTGTTTCACACATAGGACATCAAATTCAGAAGGGAATGTGACAAAATATTTATGTGTGTATGTATGTACGCTTGTGTGTGTGGAAAATAAGTTTGCTCTCTATAATTTGTCCTGATTTTACATGCACAAATATGAATATGTATTAAAAATGAGTATGTACATATATATAAAAAATCAACTCTGTAGGTATTAAAATTTCGCGCGGAGATATGTATGTCGTTTTAAAACATAACTCCGCGGGGAATGGGGGAGCTATGTCGCTTTTAAACGACAGAACTCCCCCAAATAAATCACTACATATCTCCGCCGACAAAATACACTGGGCGGAGATATGACGGCGGAGATATGTGGTTATCCCGATACAGTTTAACTTGTTGTTTTCGCCAAAGAATTCTGGCTTTAGAAAAAAAGGAGCTGTGTAAGTGCTATAACAGACATCGTTGAAGACATTCGCTGTAAACTGGACAATAATTGTGCAACATTCTTAGCTCTCCTTGACCATAGCCACTAATCATACAACATATAGACTGGTCATTTCATATAACGAATTTGGACACAAAAAATTTGAAAATTTAAAAAATTGTCCATTTTCATTGTATGAAATGACCAGTCTATATGTTGTATGGTTAGTGATACAAACTTGCCGGTCCGAATTTTTTTCAAAATATTACACCGTCAACCTCTGCTGTCCGTATCTTGTGTTGTTTCACCCAGTATATTTGGTATATTTTTATACCATCACATAATAACTGTCAGTTTGATTTATTCTTACAGAATTTTTTTATAGAACAATGAGAAGACCGTCTAAACAAAGTAAAATTCAACCAAACACAAAAAAAAATTAAAATTTATAGGATGTTATTATTATTTTGCCCGAAACAACATGCCAAAGATAACAAAAAAATAGTTCATTAGGATCCTATTTGAATTAATACTAATACAACCATTTGAACTTTTAACGGAAATATTGCAAATTGTAAGTTGAGTAATTGCACTATTTTCACACGATCATTTTTTTGCAGTAATTCCCTTTGTATACTCGTTCATGCGTGAATACCCCTAAAGTTTATCTATGAACGATATTATAGCGATAGTAACGATGTTTAATCCGCAAAATAACAAAAATATCGATTGTGCTAATATCTAATGTTATTGCAGTAGCCTCCCGCTTTTGCGTGAAAACAGTTTTTTAATATTGTTGGTTGTTTTTAGAGATGAAATTTGCGCACGATAATGGAGCGAAATGTTAAATATCGATTAGATATATAAAAAGCTACTAGGTCAACGCCAAACACAACTTACACACATTTTTTCCCTATCTCTAGCTGCATATGCAAAATATACAGTGGCGGACTAATATCTACATACGACCCTTTTATTTGGAGTTTAGCCAGCTTCTTGAAAAATAAATTCCTGTCGCTGTGCGGAAATTGGTGATAAAACACAGAATAGAAAACAAATCATTTGGCGAAATTGCTAAAATGGTTAAGCTTAAAAGGAAAAGTAAAGTGAAAGTAAAACAAGAGAACAGGAAACTTCGCCAAGCGTAGCAGCTATTGAAAAAATTAAATATTCTTTAAAATAAATTTCGATTTATACGCGAATGTTTTTAAGAACATTAAAGCTATGATGCTTTCCACCTCAATTATACAATCGTTCCTATGCCAGCTATTCGATATCGTTTTTCGACTTAAATAAAATTAAAGCGTAGTTCTGAATTATTAAGCGATTATAACAAAAAAATTATAATTAGAGAATTAAAAATATTGTTCTCATTAATTTTTTGAATATTCTGATTGTTGCCATTGGGAGCTATATGATATAGTCGTTCAATATAAATCAAATATTAACCCGTTTTTTGAAGAAGGGGGCAGTGAACGCCCCCTTTTTTACCGCTTGCGAGAGTTTTGCCGTCGATGGAAAATATCTGAAATAACACGTCTTGTTTTATAAACTTTTGTCTTTAGCCCCTATCAAAATTATAAAAACAAGAAAGGAAGCAAACTTTGGCAAGCCAAAGTTTATATACCCTTGCAGCTATTGCAAAAATTTAATATTCTTGAAAACACTTAAATTTTGATTTATACGAGTATATGTTTAAGACCATTTTGTCTATCATGATTTTCAGTGCAATTATTCGACCGTTCCTATGCCAGCGATATGATATCGTTTTACGATTTGAATTAAATTAAAATCGTATATCTGAAATATCAAATTATTTCTTTTTTTAAACGAATTTAAAAAAAAAAATTCAAAATAAAGAAGTAAAATTTTTAATTTTTATTTTTATTTTTTGATTGTTTTGATTTTTTCCATGGAAGCTATATGATATAGTAGTCAGATTTTAATGAAAATTAAACTGTAATTCTGAAATATTTAACCATTACTATATATCGAAGAACTAAAAAAAAAAATTTAAGAACAGCAAAGTTATATTTTTTTAATTTTCTTCCGAGTGTTCCCTTGGGTGCTATATGTTTTAGCCGTCCGATCTGGCTCGTTTTTTAGGTTTTTGTTTTTCAATTTTTTTGAGCAATTTAACAAATAAAGTATGGGGCAAAATTGAATAAAAAAATACAGTAAAAAGAGATGAATATTTAGTTCATCGAATTTCTCGTGAAATAATTGAAATTGATTAAAATGTCAAGTAAAAAATTTAATTAAGCTGGATTTCTTACTTATTTTTAAAATATCGACAAAAACTTTAAAAAATCATTCGTTTTTTCGCAATGGGTTACTTTGCCTTAGAACTACTTTCGTGTACCCACTGGAAATATAGTGATTACTTTAAAAATAAGTTATTTGATCTACCAAAACTAACTACCAAAATCACCCGCCGATTTCAGGCGATTTTGATTTAGTTTTCGAGGTTCGCGGTTTTAAGTATGAACTTAATTTGAAGCAGAGGCAGTTTTGAATGTTTTATGCAGCCCACTGAAGCAAAAATGTATGCTGCATCTTCACAATGTAAAAATTTTTTTTTGCACTTTAAGATATCGCAAAGTATTTTAAAAGAATTAATTACTGTTCTTGCGGATGTAAATCCGTCAGTCGGCTAGTTTATGGATAGTTAATCCAATCCAAAGTCGGAAAATATTTCTAGTTTTTGCATATTTTATATTTAGAAAAGTAGAAAACGGATTCAATTCATTTGGCATTCAATTAAGTATGAGCTACAACATTAAATAAACAAATTAAAGCAATTAAAAAATATTAAGTGGTTTAAGAATTGTCAACTTTTAAAATATTAAATAAATAATTGTCCCAACTAAAATTTCTATTTTTATACCCTTGCAGAGGGTATTATAATTTCAGTCAGAAGTTTGCAACGCAGTGCAGGAGTCATCTCCGACCCTATAAAGTATATATATTCTTGATCAGCATCATTAGGAGAGTCGATCTAGCCATGTCCGTCTGTCCGTCCGTTTCTACGCAAACTAGTCTCTCAGTTTTAAAGCTATCTGCATGAAACTTTCCCAAAAGTTGTCTTTCTATTGCAGGTAGTATATAAGTCGGATCGAGCCGGATTGGACGACTATAGCATATAGCTCCCATGGGAACAATCGGAAAAAAAATAAAAAAAATTATAACTTTGCTGTTTTTACTTTTTTTTTAGTTCTTCGAGATATAGTAATGGTTAAGTATTTCAGAATTACGGTTTAAATTGCATCAAAATCGGACGACTATAGCATATAGCTGCCATAGGAACAATCATAAAAATAAATAAAAAAAATTTATAACTTTGGTGTTTTTTAATTTTTTTTTAGTTCTTCAAAATATAGTATTGGTTAAATATTTCAGAACTACGGTTTAAATTTCATCAAAATCGGACGACTATACCATATAGCTTCCATAGGAACAATCGAAAAAAAAAACATAACAAATTATAACTTTGCTGTTTTTTAGTTTTTTTTTGTAGTTCTTCGACATATAGTAATGGTTAAATATTTCAGAATTACGGTTTAAATTTTATCAAAATCGGACGACTATATCATATAGCTCCCATAGAAATAATAAAAATATATAAAATAACTATCTAATAATTGGGCTGCAAATCATTATAGCTTCAATGTTTTTAAACATATACACAAATAAATCATCATTTTAAAGTTTTCGAAAATATTTAATTCTTGCAACAGCTGCAAGGGTATATGAACTTCGGCTTGCCGAAGTTTGCTTTCTTTCTTGTTTTTGTTTGTTTTTTCTTTGCATCTGCATCATCAAAAGTTTAAACAACAAGTATTTATTTTTTAAATATTTAAAATGCTTTATGATGACACCAAACGGCTCTTCAGTGTATGCATTATTATATGTTTTGCGTATGTATTTTACGAGTATGTGAAGATGCAGCATAGTTTTGGGCTTCGGTGGGCTGCCTCTCCTTCAAATTAAAATTATACTTAAAGCCGCGATTCTCCAAAACTAAAGCCAACCCGTGTGAAATCGGCGGGAGATTTTGGAAGTTAATTTGTCAAATAACTTTACTTTAAAAGGAAACACTTCATTGCCTGATGGTACCCGAAATTAATTCTAAAGCAAAGTATTTCATTACGAAAAAAAGTATGATTTTTAAAGTTGTTGTCTATATTTGATAAATAAGTAAGAAAACCAGCTAAATTAAATTTGTTACTTGACATTTTAATCAATTTCAATGACTTCACAAGAAATTCGATCAGATATGTATTCATCTCTTTTCACTAATTTATTTATTTTTTATTAAATTTTGAATGAAATTGATTCTTTAAAAATATGCAAAAAAAAAATCAATTCAGTGAAATTCTTTGAAGTGTTGGCATAAATTAGCTTGATGTATATTAAAAAGGGCCTTTATTTCCTAATTTTCTCAAAAAAAAAAACTGACTTTTGACCAAAAATTGGGCTTGCTGTCCCAGTGTACAATGAAACAAATTTTGTTGGCGCAGCCAGAAAGATGGACGAAGAATTGGTGAAAGCAATACAAGAAAATTCCGCGATTGGATCTCAACTCAGGATAGAAGGAATTGTGTGTTTTTGTTCCTTTTTCCGGCAGGACCTTTCTTTGAAGGTCCCTGGGAGGCCGGCGTAAAATCTATGAAATACCATATATTATTGGTGACAGAAATCTACCATACTAAGAGATGTCAGCATTGTTATATCATATAGAAAAAGTTTTAAACTCACACCGTCTAATAAAGAGGACAATAAAGTTCTAACACCTGGACACTTTCTGAAAGGTTACAACCGTTGCATGTGATTGAGCCCATAAATGAGAATGAAAAATAGGGTATTTAGATAAGTAGAAATTAATTAAAACAAGAAAGAAAGCAAACTTCGGCAAGCCGAAGTTCATATACCCTTGCAGCTATTGCAAGAATTTAACATTTTTGAAAACATTAAAATTATGATTTACTGCGTATATGTTTAAAAACATTGAAGCTATGATGATTAGCAGCTCAATTATTTGATAGTTATTTTATATATTTTTATTATTTCTATGGGAGCTATATGATATAGACGTCCGATTTTGATAAAAAACATTAAAAAACAGCAAAGTTATAATTTTTTTCATTTATTTTTCCGATTGTTTCTATGGGAGCTATATGCTATAGTCGTCCGATTTTGATATAATTTAAACCGTAAATCGGAAATATTTAACCATTACTAAATGTCGAAGGACTAAACAAAAAATTAAAAAACAGAAAAGTTATAATTTTTTTCATTTATTTTTCCGATTGTTCCTATGGGAGCTATATGCTGTAGTCGTCCGATTTTGATGAAATTTAAACCGTAAATCGGAAATATTTAACCATTACTAAACGTCGAAGAACTAAACAAAAAATTAAAAAACAGCAAAGTTATAATTTTTTTTCATTTATTTTTCCGATTGTTCCTATGGGAGCTATATGCTATAGTCGTCCGATCCGGCTCGTTCCGACTACTACTACTACTACCTGCAATAGAAAGACAACTTTTGGGAAAGTTTCATGCAGATAGCTTTAAAACTGAGAGACTAGTTTGCATATAAACGGACGGACAGACGGACAGACTGACAGACGGACAGACGGACGGACGGACGGACATGGCTAGATCGACTCTACTAGTGATGCTGATCAAGAATATATATACTTTATAGGGTCGGAGATGTCTCCTTCACTGCGTTGCAAACTTCTGACTGAAATTATAATACCCTCTGCAAGGGCATAATGAGTATGCTGATATTAATGATATTTTGTCAGATGTCTTATGCAGCACATACCTCAGAAAATAAGCCCAATTGGCGAAGTGGAAATTGTCTACTCCTCTTGAAATTTTGTCTTTTTCTACAATATGGATGCCTATTTTGAAATGATAAGTACTCTAGTAAACAAGATGAGACGGATATGTGAGAAGTTTCATAGCTTCGAAGATCAGTGCAACCTTGTTCTAGACAATACATTAAAACAACTGACTGAGAACGAAGAAATAATATATTGTTTATGGCTAATAGCAATAGGACCCAATTCACATTCTGTTTGGAATAAAGGATGAAGACGATAGGGTAGAAATGGATCAAAATATGAGAAATTTATTAAATAACCAACACAGCATGAATGATCTAGGCAAAAAGCAAAAGTCTATAGTGGATTCAACGGCTAATGTTCTTAAAAAAACAAATGAGGAAGTGAATAGTAATTCAAATACATGCACAAATGAATAGAGAACATGACAGCTATACTTCAAGGAGTCAATAAACTTCCGAATGGTAACAAAACAGATGACTAGTTTGATTGAAGATTGTGAAAGTCACAAGCAGGTATAATTAGACCAAGGAAAAGTATAACCGAATTTAGTTTTACCATAAAAAAGAACTGAAACAGAGCTAAATGAGGTATAAACGCATTTGACAGCTAGGGGTTTGTTTGTAGACAAAAAATTGATAATAAATGTTAAAATACCATTATTTAGCTGACACCCATTAAAACTATATAGGGTATTTCCAGTTCCAGTTTGTTCAGAAGAGAGTTTGCTAATAGTTTATTTAAATTAAGAGTATTTTTGAGGTTGACTCTTATTATTTAATAACGGAAAGCACTTTGAATAAGTGTCAAAAGTGGCAGACTCAAAAAAGAGTTTGTGAAGGAAATAGGCCGGGGAGTAATGTCAATGATTTGTCATGGGAGTTAAGACCACTCAAGCCAGGTAGACCAGCTTATTGTGTATATAAGCGAATATTAGATTCTAACTCATTTTGGGTTGAATTAGAAGCAAAAAGCACTTGACTCTTTAAGTTTTGTATGAATACTAAAATAAGAATCCAATACCAAAATTCAAAAATTGAATTAATTAATTTGCTAGAGGAAAAGATTTCAGAAGAGAGAGGCAAGATGTGTTTAAATCACCGTAATAGTTGATATCACGGATATACCAAAAATTGTTTGGAGCCCATTTGAAAGTTACTCAATTAACCATAGTGCAGAAATTGGTAGACTATCAAAGGAATTAGCATAATTATTCTTCAAAAATACCATAATAAAAAATTTTTGTTACCAACCCTATTATAGAGTATTCAGACAGGCGACTTTTCTGCTTCAGCGTCCAAATTCCGCTTCAGCGGCTTTTTCTTCCACAAGGTGCATGTGCAATAAAAATACGGAAAAAAGTCGCTAAAACTCGTTGTTGCAAGTAGTTGGCTGTAACTTGTAACGGTCGTGATTCAGTTTTTTGTATGCATTTAGATGATTATTACTTGGCTATTTTAAATTTTTTTGGAGATGGAGATGCATTTTGGCAAAGTCTGCGGTTTTAAGGGAAATGCTTTGAACATAATTTAAGGAGAAAATGCCAAAATTAGTGCGGAAATGCACTAAAATTTATAGGGAAATATAGTAGAAAATACTTGGTCCTCAAGAACTAGTGGGATGGTTCGAAGGGAGGCTTAGCTGAGGCCACCAGGCGGGTCGCAGGTTGCGGATAGCGAACGACCTTCTGGGAAGGTTAGTTGCGAATAAGCGTAAGCAAATAAGCAACCCCGGACAAACAGCGGGTATACCGATGGAGGTATACCGACAAGACGCTTGTTTGGCCGTCTTAACACCGTAGCCTTACACACCCCCTCCCTCACAACTACCTACCTCCATCCTATCTCCCACATCTCACCTCGGTGCCGGACTAAGGTGTCATTCGACCCGTGCCGATAGTCAGCCTGGCTGGGGGCCCGAGTTAACAAATAGCCCAGTCGCAAACGGAGGGTTCAGGCAAGTGGCGACCGTCTGTCCTAAGTACGCCTTAAACGGGTACGGCGGATCTCTGCCCGGGCGGACCACATACTTCTCCGCAACTCGTGGGACCCCATGAAGAAAAACAAAACAATAAAAATCCCGCAGGATATCCCTGCAACCGATGTCGCAAGACACTTCGAGGAAAGATCCCTCGAAGGCGACAGACCCCAGGCGGCAGCGCACCCGCCTAGGACTACACCAGCAGCCCAGTCATTCCCAGCCAGGGAGCGTGGGGTGCCAGCAGGAGCTACCCGGCCAGCACGCCCACCTCTCGCATCTGATAGGCCAACCTCTATCAGACAGCTGAAGAAGCAGGACGCCCTTCCAGCCCTGGGACAGCCCGGAGGACTGGACGACCCCAACAGGCGTGGCCTGCCAGGGTCAAAGGTAAAGTGGTACCTGAGGTACCTCATGCAGGGCATGACACCGGAGGAGGCCTTGAAGAAGGCAAAGGAGCCGAGGGAGCAGCCGGCATTGGGGACAGCACCGGCTGGCAAACGGCTGAACACCAGCCGCACACCACCAACGGACACCCCCAAAAGGTCTAGGCACGGCCCAGGGGCTAGTGAGAAGTCCTCACGGGTCCCTGAGCAAGAGGGGCCTAGCACATCAGCAGCAGCGGCAGAAAAGGCAAAAGTGCAGGCCAGGAAGATACCTTCCCAGCCCCATCAAAACCAGAAGCCGACAGCCGCTGGAGGAAGACCCTCTAGCTCGGCACCGCCCGTCATCGGACCCCGTCCGACTTACGCGGAGGCTGCTAAGAAAGCCACCCTCATCAGGGTGGCTATACTCCCGGAGGGTTTCCCGGCGGCCAGCCTGACCGCAGAGGAACTATCTGGGCTCCAGGAGTCGGTCATGGACGAGATGCTCACGTCAGCGTGGAGCGGTCCCGTCGTGTTCAGGGGAATCCACTTCAGGGTGGGTTACCTGATTATCGACTGCCTGGATGAAGGCTCAGCTGAGTGGCTCAAGATTGCCGTACCTCAGCTGCGGACGTGGAAGGGAGTACCCCTAGAAACCCGCACGGGAGCAGACATCCCGGCAGCGTACAACGCCACGTTGTTCTGCACGAGGAGCTCCGACCGGACCAATGAGGAAATATTGGCCTTCATTGGTTTCCAAAACCGGGTCGAGACGGACGCCTGGAAGGTCATCTCCAGGAAGAACGACGGAGCTGGTGCACTCCTGGTCGTAGGGATGGACCAGACCGGAAGGGATGAGATAATGGAGCGTGACCACAAACTCAACTACCGGTTTGGCCACGTCACCGTGAGCGGTCTGAAAAAGACCAAGAGAGCTCCGGAAGAGACGCCCAATGACGGCACATGCAAGGCTGTCGAGGATACCCTCGAACCACCGAATGTGGAGCCGAAGTCACAGAGTGGTGAGCAGGATGAACAATCCATCACCAGCATGGACATTGGGGACGACCAAGGGGATGGACACCCTATGTCATCCCAAGAGCTGGCCCAGGAGCTCCTCCTGGACGAAAGCTGCGAAGAAGCCGAGGTTACCGTGATAGCCGGTGGTGGAGAGACTTGCTCTCTCTCTTCACCAGACCTCACGGAGCATCAAACCTCGGAGTGATGGCTGCAACAAGCAGCACTCGGCTAGCCCAGGTAAACATCCATCGGGCCAAAGCAGCATCTGCTGTCTTGGCGAGGATGTTCACCTCCCAACACCTCGGGTTAGCCCTTGTATGGCATAAAAGGCCTGTACACGAAGGACACCAAGGTAATATGCGATCCAGGAGGATCACCTCCCAGATCATGCATCGTTATAAGGAAAGATATCAACTATAGTATCTTTTCAGAGTTCATGAGCAGAGACTGCGTCGCCGTAACCATCAACGGCACAGAAGCTGCACCGAAACTAGCAGTGGCCTCCGCCTACTTTGCCGGGGAGGAGGCCTGTCCACCGCCAGGAATACCCGGGCTAGTAGACCACTGCCGGACGAACAAGATCCCCCCTCATCATAGGATGTGATGCCAACGCACATCACGTGATCTGGGGTAGCACGGATGTCAACAACAGAGGTGAGCAACTACTAGAATTTATTTTAAACAATAACCTAGAGATCTGTAATGTCGGCGCCAGGCCGACATTTGTTACTAGGGTACGAGAAGAGGTGCTAGACATAACTCTAGTAACCAATTCTTTTAAACCCCACATTAAGAACTGGCATGTGTCACCAGAAGAATCAATGTCAGACCACAGGACAATTTTGTTTGAAGTAGCCTTCAAAACAAAAAGATGTAGCCCTAAAAGAAACCCCAGAAAAACAAACTGGGACAAATTCAGGTCAACTCTAGAGCTCAATCTTTCCAACGAACCGTCAGGATACCCTAGACATCCCTTGGAATTAGACAGAGCGGTAGACAACCTGGGTCACAAGATAGTAAATGCCTTTGAAGACAGTTGTCCTCTAGGTAGACAGAGGCGGGAAACAGACGCACCATGGTGGAATGCTAGTCTTGAACGACTACGAGTAACCACTCGGAAGCTTTTCAACAAACCAAAAACTGATAGAAACTGGGAACTATACAGGCAAAGCCTGACGCTCTACAACAAAGAGATCAGGAAGGCCAAACGGAAAAACTATAGGAACTTCTGTGAGGCAATAAGTAACGTCAACGAGGGCGCGAGACTGCAAAAAGCAATGGCTAAAAGTGCAGCGGATAGTAATTTAGCCCTGAGGAAAGGGAATAACACCTTCACCTCCACGGATCGGGAGAAATTAGAATTGCTATTTGACACGCATTTCCCGGGGAATACTCCCACTATGGGAAACGCAAGGCGTGATCAACATAGAACCCCTAGGACAGTAGCCAGTGACTGGGCAACAGCCAAATCTATAGTTACGCCCGAGAAACTCAAATGGGCTATTGGAACCTTCCAACCATTTAAATCACCGGGATTAGACATGATCTCTCCAGCTTTCTTACAGCAGGGGCAGGAACTACTCCTAACCCGCCTAAGAAGACTATTGGTGAGCAGCCTAGCCCTTGCGTATATCCCAAGTGCATGGTGCAGCGCTAGGGTGGTCTTCATCCCCAAGATCGGGAAGAAAGACATCACCAGCCCAAAGTCCTTCAGACCTATCAGCTTAACTTCGTTTTGTCTCAAAACGCTGGAAAAACTGGTAGACTACAAAATCAGAAGAACAGCTCTCAGAGACTGTCCGCTGCAAAACACACAGCATGCATATAGAGCAGGCCGTTCAACAGACACTGCACTTTATCAACTATGTCGCACCCTAGAAGGGGCAATTGACAGCAAAGAAATAGCTATCTGTGCCTTTCTAGACATAGAGGGAGCCTTCGACAACACATCACATGATGCAGTTCGAGCTGCCCTGTCCAGAAGGAACATAGACACTACTACGAGCAAATGGATTGGCAACCTACTTGAATCCAGGCAAGCAACATGTACACTGGGTTCGGAAAGAGTAACAATCGCTACCAGCAAAGGCTGCCCGCAAGGAGGAGTACTGTCCCCTCTGCTATGGAGCCTGCTAGTAGATGACCTTCTCAGCAAGCTTGCTGGAAAAGGAATTCAATGTCAAGGATACGCCGATGACATCGTGATAATCGCCAGAGGCAAATTTGAAGCGACACTCTGCGACATCGTCCAACTCGGACTAAGGACAACGCTAGACTGGTGCAGGGAGGTTGGACTCAACTTAAATCCTGCTAAGACAGTCATCGTTCCTTTCACAAGGAAGTACAAACTACAGAGAATGAGACAAATCTCACTGCTAGGAACTCCTATAGAAACTAGCCGAGAGGTTAAATATCTAGGAATCACTTTAGATAGTAAACTGACTTTCGCTTCCCATGTCCAAAAGACATTGGAAAAGTGTTACAGAGCACTCTATACCTGTCGGAAAATTGCTGGGAAATCCTGGGGAACCAGGCCTCAGATAATACGATGGCTATACTTAATGATCGTGAGACCAATCCTCACTTACGGAGCACTTGCATGGGGCAAACGAGCTAAGCTCATCAGCATGCAAAACCAGCTAGGAAAACTACAAAGACTTGCCTGCGTATGCATGACAGGGGCAATGAGAACCTGTCCTACAGCTGCCTTAGAAGTTTTGATGGAGCTAACACCACTCCACTATGTGATTGATATCCAACGCAAAGCTACACTCCTGAGAATAAGCACTGAGGGCACAGGTAGTGGTTGCATTCTAAATAACAGGGATGCGAATAATTTGTTAGGTGAGGTGCCCCTAATACTCCACCCTAGGGATGAAATGACAGCCGAACTAATCTTCGAGCAGAACTTCCAGCACACCTAGGCAATAAGAAAGATTGGACCACACTGTCTGAAGTGCATCCGATGGCTAAACACACCATTGCATGGTACACAGATGGATCCCTGACACAACAAGGCACGGGCCTTGGAGTGGTAGGGCCTCGCATAAAATACCACGAATCCCTTGGCCAATACACCAGCATATTCCAGGCTGAGGTATGTGCCATTGGACGTTGTGCAGAGCTCAACATACAGCGTGGATACAAGGAAAAGGACATATCGATCCTTTCGGACAGCCGAGCAGCAATTACTGCTTTACATAGCAACAAAATCACCTCGAAGCTAGTCCTAGAGGTGAAGAGTAAGCTAAATATACTGGGCAGCCGAAACAGGCTGGCCCTCAGATGGATTCCGGGACATAAGGATATATCCGGAAATGAACTTTCCGATAAAATGGCAAAACTAGAAGCCGAACAGCCCCTGGTAGGCCCAGAGCCCTACTGTGGCATAGGGAGGCACACTATAAAAGAATACCTTAGGAAAGTGGAAGGCGCCATGAGACAAGAACACTGGAGAAATACCCCAGGCCTAAGGCAAGCCAAAACTCAAATAAATAACTATAACAAGAAGAGGTTCAAGGAACTTATTCAACTGGGGAAAAATTCACTTAGGATCGTTACCGGATTACTAACCGGGCACTGTAGACTGAAAAGTCACCTAGGTAAGATGGGAATAACCAGCAGTAGAACTTGCAGATTCTGCGACATAGAGGACGAAACCTCTAGACACATCATTGCAGACTGTCCGGCGTTAGCAAGTATAAGATGTAAAATCTTAGGAACCAGAACTCTTACACCTGAGCTCCTAGTAAGAATCAACCCACTAAAACTCCTCGACTTTATTCGAGGAAGTGGGTTGATATCTGAGCTGTAGGCTCTGAATGGGGGTACAATAGATCTTACAGGTCGCGGTACACTGGACACCCCGATATTAATAATAATTAATAATAATTAATAATAATTAATAATAATAATTAATAATAATAATAGTAGAAAATAATGGATCGTGTGGTCATTATGGCCAAGATCAGTGGATAAATCAAGAGCAGATCTAAAACTTTCCATTTGCGATGTCAAAATTGTATCACTAACCATACAACATATAGACTGGTCATTTCATACAACGCATTTGGATACAAAAAAACGGATCGCGGGAGGTCCCCCGTGCTCACAGCAGCAGGTCCCTGCACTTTGTGTGCGTTCGGGTTTTTTGCTCTCTCATTCTTATTCTCATTTTTATGCTCGCGCACTCATTGCACGAGTTCAGTCGTTCAGTCGCAGAGAGGCGCTTTTTGAAGAAGGCTGCCCTGCGCTTGAATTCGTCATTGTATGTATGCGTGATCATGCATTCTCATACACGGGAGCATGTGTGCGTTTATTTCATTTCGAATACCCTGCAGTACCAATCCCTAAAGATTCCCTAAGTAATCCCCCGGGCGCCGCCAAGAATTCTAAAGAATCCCGGGGAATTCTCCATACAAAACGGAAATTAATTTGTATGAAGCAGGCCTTCCCGGCGAGTAATTCGAAGATTGGGAGGAATCCAGAAGGAATTGCTCGGGAATTCCTAGGTAATTCCTGAGGAATTTCGAAATAAATCCGTGGGACTTTTTGATCGAATTCCCCCCGGAATCTCTGAGGAATATGTAACTTACTCAGTAGGCAAATTCGCAAGGAATACTAAAAAGTCCCCATGAATTTCTGGGGAAAATTGCAATGAATTCCTCCGGAAAGTCTAATGAAAATCCCTGGGAATTTCTTGGGAACTCCTGGGGAAAACTGCATGCAATCCTTACCGAGTTCTTAGGAAAATCTTCAGGAATTCCTGAGGAACAGTCAAGGAAATTCTTTTAGGAATCCTAACGGAAATCATAGTAAAAAACATCTGAAATTCAATTTATAAACATTTATAAAAATTATTGTTTTAACATTTATAAGATAATGCGTGCGCAAGGGCCTTTTCCTCCGGCAGCTGGCCTCCCAACGCAGATATGTTGTCTGTAAACAAAACAGATATGTATATTAGAACAAAATAAAAAATCTGACACATTTTGCTCAATTATACATACCGACTATAACTTAAAAAAATCCTGGAAAGCCCTTAAGGGGCTTTTTTCCATTCACGGCGTTTATATTAAAGTCGCAAAGACTTTAATAGACTTAGGCAAAATTTTTCGCCTAAGAATGGCGGTGATGGTCTCAATCTGTAGAAACAACACAGAGTTTATTCCACACTCATCTTCTTCATAAATATTATACTTACATAGGCGGTTTTAGTAGACGAGCATATTTTAACTTCTAACCTTCGATCGGGAAGGAATTAGGTACCTCTGCATCATTGGACTTTCCCTTAAGGAAAATCTGCAGCATGGCCGTCAGCTAATTCGCTTTTGCCGCGTTTAGCCACCGTATTTCAAATGTGCAAATATATTTATTTATATATTGTTTATTTATTTAAATTTATGCACTTACCTGATTAATTAATACTTGCCTAAAATTTTCACTTTTAAAAACACTTCCTCACTCTGTTGCAGTCGAATTCAAGTGCAAAGGGAATGGGGAGAACGAAAAACGAAACCGAAATTTCTGCCTGACGCGTGCCAGGGTATATCCGACCATAACAATGCCTTGAAGTTAAAATCACATAAGGCAGATAATCAAATATTAACATTTTGGCGTATATTGCAACTTTACAATAACTTCCAAAATGTTATATATCATCTAAAAAATTAATAAATATACTAGCGCTTCTAAAAAAGGGTATTCAAAAGTCTACACAGTTCCTTTTGTTCTTGACATTTTGATTTTTTTCTCAGTTTTCTCTCCGTCCAACCCTCTCCCTTTTTCAGTCGCTGCTCCGAATTACTTCGAAATAAACAACAACAAAAAAGTTCGAACTTCGGCAGTGGCAGAAGTGCCGACAGAATTTTGTCAGCCTGCTTTGTTTTGAACTTCGCTAGATGAAGCCCATGTGCTTTGTTTTTGTTTTTCGAACATGCCGGCCAGGAAAAGGCAGGGAAGGGAATTTCAGAACTACAGGATATTTTGTCTTTTACCACTTTTCTAACTTGGTACCCTAAGAATATGGGCGTATATGAATATTATATGTTATAATATATTTATTTAATACTTCAGCGTACATTTTATTTTTGTTTACATATTCAAATCAGTGGTAGCAGTAAAATGTTTTACATATATGTATGTATTCGAATTTATAGAAATCAGTCCACTGAGATGGGAACAGGGCACATCGCAGTCGTGTCACTTGAAACACCGACTGCTCTTCAGTGGTTGAGAAAACTTCAAACTAAATCAGTTCTTGGCGATGTTTTGCGAGCGGTTGGTGCCTGCATACCCTACCGACAATTGCTTTTAAGGGGACCGGGCTTTTAGGACACTTGTTTTAAATGTTATGTTTAGTGATCTTTGGTTGATTTATTTTTTAATGATTCGCAGTGTTATTTTAATTATTTAATTATTTAGATAACTGTTGTAACATTCGGAATTGAGGACTAAGAAATTTGAGCGAATAATTGGATACCTCGAATGGTCAGCCCGGTTCGCTTAAATTTCTTAAAAAGTCTGGAAATGGAGTTTTTCAGGAAAGAGAGTCTTTGAGAGAGCCACGGTGGCTAATGAGACGCATTTGCAGAGGGAAATGAGAGAACGAACGTATCGAAAGCTGAATAGAAAATACCATAAAACTGCTCTAAATTGTGTAAGGGATCATCGTTCAAATCCATAAAAGACCAATCGAATTCCGATAAATGCTTATTCATTTCATCGGTTTCGGGAGATGACAGTAATGGAGCTGATGCGTCTAAAGTGACCTCAAGTGTAGGATGGTAGGCGTCTTCAGAATTGGAGAGAGTGCTAATTCGAGTTACGTAGGCATTGGCGAGCTCCGAGACAAAAATAAGGTCTAAAACTTTTCTGGAGCAGTTTAAGACTGAGTTAAGATGTCTTAATGAAAGATCAAAAAAACGTGGTGGTGGGAACGACAGCAATTGAATCAGTTGATGGCATCCAAGATATGAAGGTAGAAGCTAAGATCAGAACAAGGGGGAATATACGAGCATGATATAAAAACGAAATAATCATGAAGCTTAATCCGAACTGCAACAAACTTTAATATGCTGTCCGTACCAATGATCGGCTCGCGTTCAGAGACTTGACGGCAATAAGAACACCACTGCCAAGACGCATTGTGCGGTCACATCTGTATATAACATAATATCCAGCAACTATTACGCAGTCAGACACAGAGGAATTAAGCCACGTTTTGGTAAAAGCAATCACATTGGCATCGAAGGAGACACTGTTGACGTGCAGCTTACTAAGTTTGCCCAATAAGCTGTGAGCATTCTGGTAGTGTAGGGAAAAAGAATTATTTAGTTTTTTGGAACGTTGGTTCAAGGAATCTGAGTCCCATGGACCCGAGGATTAAGCATGTTTACGTACTCGTGAACAATATCATGTTCAGGCCATATAGAAACGTCCAGAGCCTTATTAAGATGTTCCTCAGGAAATCCAATTTTAAACAAAGATAGTTCACGTCTTTGCTGTAACTTGAACTTCAAGACGCTTATTTCGGCATTCAGTTTCGACATTCACTTTGCTGCTCAGGTAGTTTTTGACGTCATCTTCAAAAGCAGCAGGACTAAGGCTGGAGACAAAAATAAGCTTTTTAGTGCAACGCCCCATAAAGGCTTAGGTTTCAGATGAGCGACTCCATTTAACGTTGACTGCGGTGGTTCCGTGTTCAAAATTATGCGTAACAAGAAAGAAAGCAAACTTCGGCAAGCCGAAGTTCATATACCCTTGCAGCTATCGCAAGAATTAAATATTTTTGAAAACATTAAAATTATGATTTACTTGCGTATATGTTTAAAAACATTGAAGCTATGACGATTTGCAGCTTAATTATTTGATTGTTCTTTTAAATATTTTTATTATTTGTATGGGAGCTATATGATATAGTCGTCCGATTTTGATGAAATTTAAACCATAATTCTGAAATATTTAACCATTGCTATATGTCGAAGAACTAAAAAAAAAATTAAAAAACAGCAAAGTTATAATTTTTTTCAATTATTTTTCCGATTGTTCCTATGGGAGCTATATGCTATAGTAGTCCGATTTTGATGAAACTTTAATCATAATTCTGAAATATTTAACCATTGCTATATGTCGAAGAACTAAACAAAAAATTAAAAAACAGCAAAGTTATAATTTTTTTAAAATTATTTTTCCGATTGTTCCTATGGGAGCTATATGCTATAGTCGTCCGATTTTGATGAAATTTTAACCATAATTCTGAAATATTTAACCATTGCTTTGTGTCGAAGAACAAAACAAAAATTTAAAAAACAACAAATTTATAATTTTTTTTCAATTATTTTTCCGATTGTTCCTATGGGAGCTATATGCTATAGTCGTCCGATTTTGATGAAATTTAAACCATAATTCTGAAATATTTAACCATTGCTATATGTCGAAGAACTAAACAAAAAATTAAAAAACAACAAAGTTATAATTTTTTTTAAATTATTTTTCTGATTGTTCCTATGGGAGCTATATGCTATAGTCGTCCGATCCGGCTCGTTCCGACTTATATACTACCTGCAATAGAAAGACAACTTTTGGGAAAGTTTCATGCAGATAGCTTTAAAACTGAGAGACTAGTTTGCGTAGAAACGGACGGACAGACGGACATGGCTAGATCGACTCTACTAGTGATGCTGATCAAGAATATATATACTTTATAGGGTCGGAAACGTCTCCTTCACTGCGTTGCAAACTTCTGACTGAAATTATAATACCCTCTGCAAGGGTATAAAAATTATGCCAAAACCAACTGCAGCAGAAAACGACGTAGATTCCTGGTCAATGTTGACGAGTTGCGGATCAGAAGGTGCGAGTCGATCGGGCGGTCCAGAATAGGCAGCGGCGGGTGAAGGACCAGAGGCAGCGTCTGCCGAGCGGCCGTCAGCAACATCAGTAGAGGCCATCCTGGTAGCCAAACGGCTTTTAAAGTTGGATTCAGCCTTTTCAAACCTAGTGGATAAGTCCTTAACACCGGCTAATAAAGACTGGTACTTCAGATCGGCTTGCCTTATGAAAGCCATAATATCGACTTTAATATGCTGCCAACTGGAGCAGGTCCAATCCAGGTTAGAATTTGATTTAGTCCGGTCTGCAATAAAGCCAGCACTGTGCCCAAGGTCGGCACATTTAGGGCGAGCAATGTAGTCAACCATCCAAGCCAATTGTGGGATGTCGAGAGGAGATTTAACGATTTAAAATGCAAGGCTTGGTGGATCCGGCAGACATAGTAAATTGTTATGTTGTAGTGTGATATATACGCATATAGAAACCACGTAGAATGTAGAAAGCGCTGCTTGCAGTTGGGTCGGTGATAAGCTTTACGCGCGACGAAACGATGAGTAAGCAAATGCACCAACAACAAAACACAAGTGTAGAAGTTTGCGGTAAACTTTAGAAAAGTGTAAAGCAACAACGCAAACACGCAAAACATTTTCAGATAATGTAATTATGGAAATTACGTATAAGTCATTGAGTTGAGGAGCGATAAAAATACACGTCCGACAACGTCAAGGTATCACTGGAATTGAGATAAAAAATAACAATAACAAAATTAAAGAGAATCACAATGTATTTAGTAATGCATTAAAGAATCCATAAATCCATTCAATACATAAAAAACCAATCTGTATTTAATGATATTAAGAAAATGCGTTTTTTTACATGCTGGTCTGTCATACGACTGCGTCACATACATCACACTTTATAGTAGAGGTCAACTTTTTTGACGAAACGGAACTACCCGGCGTAATCAGACAAAATAATGACACCGTCGCTAGCTTAAGCAAAGTTGACATTTCCAAGACGAGAATTCTATTGGATTTTCTGAACCAAAGAAGCATTTCCTTTTTAGGGTCTGTAAGCTACAGAATCTCGGAGTTCTATTGTCCTTTGTGCTAAAGAAAAAACTATTATTATTTTGACTTTTTATATAAAAGTGCAAAAAAATAAACGATAATAAAATATTTTGTTTTTGTAGTTTTATTAATTTTATTATAAAAAAGCTTACAAACCATTCTCAAAGAATAAAATAAGTGTTTTCTTGGAAAAACTGGACAGTCATGCTTATGTACATTGAAAGTAACAAAAAAATAATGACATAATCTAAATTTACCCCCAAGGATTAATAATTAAATATTTTGTAAAATTTGCAAAGTGTTACACAACAAATATTGATTTGGGTTTCCTAATTCAAACCCTAGGAATAGCAACGACAATGAATTAAATCTTTTCTGAAAAATTTTCAACAATACAGACAAGTTAACCACCCCATGAACCCAGGACCCTTAAGCCATTTATAAACAATATATCCAACTTCAATCTTAGCGATTTTCGCATTTGTTTTTGCCTTTGGCTTTGAGGTCCTCTCTTAATTCCCCAGCCGAGATAAACAAATCAAACTTGAAGTAAACAACAGCTGCTGACTTTTCTATTCCAAAGCCAAATAAATTGCATTGGTCAGCATAATTGAATTTCAAAATGCGACTTTTGCATTATGAGCTTTTACTAAAAACAAAAAAAGGAACTTCTGAAGCTCCAGAAAAAGCATCTGGGCGAGGTTCTTTGAATTAGATTTAAGATTTTGTCGGCAGTCGTATTTTGACCCGAACCGAGATCAGTATAAGTTTTACTTTAATTCAGTGTCTTGCAAGACACATGTGTAAAAAATTTTTAATAAAGGTTTAACATCATATACTTTTTGGAAATAAAATTTATATTTGTTTTTTCTATAAATTTCCGGGGAAATAATTAATTTACATACATGTTTCTTTTATTGTGTGAGGACAATTTTATTATATTTTTATTCCTTTTTGGGGAATGTGAATGTTTTCAAATTGTGGGCCTTTACCAAAAACATATTTATATTGCAAATTGGTTCTCGTGACTTATATCCACAATAACATTATTTGCCTAGTTAAATTATGTTCTGTGCACGAAATTAAATTTCTTTAAAATAATTTTTGGACGTCCAGTTTTGCTAAAATGACCCCTTAAGTATCTAACAATCTGAATCAACATATGTATCTTCATTACATTGGCTTGAACAATGTTCCACTAGGGCTGGAAGGAGAGTATTCGCTGATGGCTGACTGTGAATAATTAAAAGAATAACTAACAAAGTTTTATTTAAAGTGACGTTTTTTTACCTGTCTAAAAACCTGAAATATGAACCTGGTGCCGAGTTAGATCTTCCCGCCCGGACAAATCTTTCTATCCGCGAGCCACTTGGTTCTGGGGATTTTTCAGAGGATCCTTTTGTGAATGGATTACCAAATGAATGTTTTTTTAACATGGTTTTTATTAATATAAGTGTGTCTAATTTTGGAATGCTGCGAATGACGGAGTTTATGTCTTCATCATCAACTTGTACCAAGCAACAGTTTTCTTCTTCTGTGGGCAATGGAAAGTCCCCATCAGAGGTAACCCAGTTATTAACCTATAAATAATATAATATAAATTATTATCATTGGAGCAAAAATTATTTTTTTAATACCTTTAACTGTGGAACTGTTATTCTGAGTTTAACGTCTTTTTCCAACATTTGAACTATGCAACTTCTTAAATTTTCAGTAACTAAATGATTTTTTGGAAATGTAACACAATCATGTTTAATTTTTTCGTACAATAAGGGAACGGAATCAGCTAAAAAGGGCACATTTCCAAATATTAAGGAATACAGAGTTGCACCTAAAGCCCAGACATCTGCTGCTTTTCCACAATATTCGTTCTAAATTAAATTTATATTAAAAATTATAAAATTTTAAATTTTATATTATTTAATGAATACTATACCTGTCCTAAGATGAGGGTTTCGGGTGCTCTAAAGGCTGGAGTTCCAGCCGTAGATCCATTGCTTATTTTTGCATCTTCTCCGAGAAATTCATTGCACACACCAAGATCTGCTATTTTGACATGTCCACATTCAGTTAATAATAAATTTCCAGGCTTGATGTCGGCATGAATAATTTTTTGATGGTGCACTGTTTAAAGAAAAGTTATTCAAATATACATAAGTTCCTTGCAAGATATTTGTAATGATAAACATATGTTTTCTTTGGCTAGCCAAAGTTGCATATTGTATTGTATACTGTATTAAATACTGAAAAGAAATTTTTCCGTCGATATCTTAATAAAGTAAATGGACCAATGTTTAAATCAAAATTTTTTTTGAGCTTACTCGATAGTTTAAAATTTCAACAAGTGAGAACCCTTTAGAGAGAGTGACAGTACATACTTTCACAACTTTAAAAATCTGCATGCCAAGCTTTTATAGTTCCGTTCATACAAACGGACAGACAGACGGCGGACAATAGACGTTCCTCAATTACAGGGTATTTTTGCATCTTACATAAAAATGTGTTGAAAAGGTTTGTTGTTGTTGAAATGCAATTGGCCCAAGTCCTAGGTTAGTTCCCTCGAGCACCAGTTGCAACTAGGTAGAGTCCTTTATACATATGACGCCCTTAAGGAAATTGTGCGACTCAAAGATCATTTCGACGACCTATGTTGTATGAATGTATCCAAACTGAAGACCAGCGAATTTTAATATTTGTAGAAGAACTGCAAGTTAATGGAACCTTTGGCAAAAGGGCTTAATTTTCTTCAAGGTGAACAAACTATGTTTTATGGTTATTTTGTTCCTACAATTTTAACACTGAAGGTAAAATGGTGCGTCCGAGGACCTAAAACTTCCAAATGGTAAAACAGTAGACATAGTTGAAGCGCTGGAGGAAACTTGTCACCGAAATGCAATGATGTTTTTGTCCCAGCGATTTTTTGTCCATCAAAAAAGCTGAAGTTTCTGCCGTCTTTGTATCATACTGCAGCGGAGTGGACAGTGCATCAGTATATGAGTATATTTTGACAAATCTATTCAAACATATACAAGAAATCAGTACTTGAATTTCTTTGATTTATTTAGGTTATAGTAAGTAAATAAAAATTAAACCGCAAATTCTTAAGAAGAGGAAGGTTGTACTTTGTTTATTTTCATCATTAGTGGATTACAAAAACTACAAGTTATTAAGACATTGACGAAATATACAATTGTATAACGAATCTACTGAGAGTACTTTTACTCTACGAAACACAATATGTATGTTAATGCGTTCCACTGCTGGGTGACTTTGCTTTTAGTCGCTTTTGTTTTAATTTAGCAGCGTAAGTCTATAAAGTAGCAAGCAAACGATTGTGAATTGTTTGCTTACTTTCATTTGCTTTGACATTAGAGCAACGATTTGCACACAACATAACCCAAAGAACTAATAATCGCTTTTCTTTATTTATTTATTTAAGATCCAAGGCATCAATGGCTTTGTCCAAAAAGCTGGGATTTAGTTTTACAAAAAAAATGTTCTCAAGAAAATCTTGGCCTAAGCGATTGCGGTGGTTAGTAAGGACCAGTCTTAGGGTAGAGAATGCTCTTTCAATCGACATCTATTACAAAATAAATAAATTAATTTATTATTAGTAAACTTAAATAATTCATGGAATATCTGACCTGAATTGCCGTACGGCAAAACAAACATAACTAATTGCTTATAACTAGTCGGTGTACTGTTTTCCCTTCCAAAACGATAATACGTCCATGTTAATCCTTTGATAAGGAAGTTGGAGATTTTCAATTTTCGTATATACGTCCAATACACTGTTTTCTCCCGAAATAACACCTTGCGATAATTATGCATCTAATAATGCGTCTTCCATGTCAATACGCTGTCTATTTGGTTTGAGCTGGAGCTCGGGGTTGGGCACAAATTTCCAGTAGGGCTAAGCCTGTATAGTCTATCCCACATTGATTTCAATTTCAGTACACTGAAAACGGGGATCCAAAAACAAGCAGGAAACTACGAACTTGGTATTTAAAAAAATTTTTGTTCGTTTTTCTATACAATCTAAAATTTGTTCTTCAAAAACTTTTGTTAAAGCATCACTTGAATCGTTTACTATTGTTTCTGTAGATATATTCAGCGTAAGCCATGGGTCGTAAAAGTTACTGTAGTGTAATTATTCCTCTTGAAATTTTTTTTATTATTTTATGCAATGGATTGAAAACGTGTCAATAGCTCTCAATAAAAGCCCAAAACGGGGAATCCATGTAAAAAAGTTCTTCATCATTAATTTTTAATTGATTTATTTATTTAAAATATCTTTGGCATCCAATAAGCTTTTCAACATGTCCTACGTTGATCCCCATTTCAGAATATTCGTTTGACGTTTTTCTTTTGTCATTTCGACAATTAAACAATCTAGCGAGTAAGTCAGATGACTTAATTACGTCCAGCGCAACCAGCTGGGCTGTATGTGCGGCACAACGACATACCTGTGTATTGCCGACTAGTACATTTGGCACTTTTTCTATTGACTTAATTTTTTAAGTAATCGTCGTTGCTGCAGTCTTCGTTGTCCTTTTTAATTTGTCGCTCGGATACAAATGATAAGATTTTGGTTGTATTAAGCATACATATGTGCACAGTTATCAGACGTATTGGAGACGATTTGATCAGTTGTTCAAGCTTTAAGCTCTCAACAGGTTTATATCTGAGCTAAGCAACAGTGACATACCTTGGCTTAGCATTTATCTTGCATTTTGTTAATTACTCAACTTTATTTGGTAAAGTTTTTGCTAATTACTAAAAATGGACCCCCCTCTTCAACAAAAACCCATCGATCTGAAATCGATGAGGAAGACTGCTGGAGCAACTCCTGCCGAACTAAGGGCTATATTACGATATAATATAATGGACGGCTTAAAAGCCCGCAGTACAACCAGATGGGCTCCCACAAGCTGCACCAAAACCTGTACTGTAACAGCCTCGATCTCATCTTCATTGACGTTCTCAACAAGCTCGAATGACAGTTTGTGTTGCGCTGCATCCAGCACGGGGCAAGATTCTGCTCCTACTCACACACCATCAGGCAACTCCACCACAGGGTGGCAGCAAGTCACCTCAAAACCTAACAAAGGAGCAGCAAAGAAGAGAGCAGGTACAGCTCTCTCTCCCAAGGTCAGCCAAAAGAAGACAAGCTCCACCGCCAACTCCGGAAACCGCTTCATAGCCCTAAGCGATGACGAAGAAATGGACGTCGAGCCTTCCACTTCGCAAGTCGCGTTAAGTCGCGCCGCAAATAAGTGTGACGCAACTTTACAGCCAGCAAAATCCAACAGCTCAGGACAAGTCCAAACAGCCGCACCGCAAGCCGCTCGATCACCCAAGGTCCCAAGGATTATGGTTCCCGGTGTGGTCAACTTCTCTGCTTTCTGCAGTCAGCTGCATGCTCTTATAGGAGACGCCTACTTCATCAAAGAGCTGAACTCGGGTGAATGCGCCGTTCAGTGCAACTCCTCCGATGCCTACAGGCTCGTGGCCAAACACTTCCGCGAAAAAGGACTTGTTTTCCACCATCGGGGGATATCATTGAGTGCTTGCAGGAAAAGGGTCACTGCGTTTTGCGCATCTATACCCCTCGTAACAAGGCAACTCAGCTTCCACTCAACATGAGGTTTGTGGACGTTAAAAAGGCTGACAACAACAAGCTTCTTAAAAACATCACTGCTCTCTGTAGACACATAGTGACATGGGAGAAGCACGCAAGCAATCCGGTCCTGTACGATGCCAAAGATGTCAGGAATACGGGCATACAAAAGCATACTGCGGCATTACATCTGCAGGGAATGCGGAGAAAACCACCCTACCCCAGAGTGTAAGTTTGGAAAAGACGACCCTAGGTGCTGCATTCACTGCGGAAACTCTTCAGAGGATGCCGTAAATACTTGCAAGTCGCATTTAAGTAAAATCACCAATCGAAGATCACAGCAGCCTCAGAATCGACCACGATTCCTCCAACCCATCTCTCTCACCTACCAACCCAACGTTGGTAGGGAATCATTTGCTAGTGTAGCCAAAAGGAACCTACCCATCGCACAACGCAGCAACCCTCGCAAAGAGATGGAAAATACTCCCCCTCAAACTCTTTTCACCGCTAATGCCGCTCTGGATGCCAAGCTGGAACAGCTTTTTATGAGGCTCGACAGGATGATGTCTCTGGTAGAGACACTAATGCAAGCACTCCTGCAGAAGCGTCCTTCCTCCTCTACTCTCCACAATGGGTGTGCTTAAAATAGCCTGCTGGAACCCCAATGGGCTAAGTTCGAAAGACAGAGACATGGGGGCGCAGCGATCCTCGTCAAGTCGTGCATATCCCATCAACTCTCTTCCACTCTTTCGGAAGAGCACATTCAAGCCGTCTCCATTGAGATTTCTTCAAGAAGAAGGAGGTTTAACGTTGCTTCGGTGTACTGCCCTCCTGCTGTCAGGTGGACAGAAGCAGACTTCATGGCGCTCCTCTCCAGACTTGGAGATAAGTTTTTTGCTGCAGGTGATTAGAATGCCAAACACAGATGGTGGGGCAACAACAGAATCTGTGCCAGAGGCCGGACCTTCAGCTCTGTTCTGGCCAATGTCAATGTCGATATTGTTGCAACTGGAGAAGCCACCTACTACCCCTATCGTGCAAACGCCACCCCCAGTGCCATTGACTTTGGCATCTCAAAAGGCTTCAGACAACAGCAGGTCTCCGTTAGAGTACTCACAGAGCTTTCTTCTGACCACCTCCCATTGCTATACCTGATAAATGAAGAAGCTCAATTCTTTAAAAGAGTCCCCGAAATGCTGCCGGCCCATGCAAACTTTGCCACTTTTAGGTCCTTCATCGATGCTCAACACACCAATAACAACCTGCAGCGATCTAGATGCATAAGTTGATAGCTTCACTTCCACAATTACTGAAGCTGCCCGGAGAGCTACGCCACCTCAGCGCCAATCTGGTCTCCCACCTACTAGGAGGGCGCCCTTACTAACACCGGAGGCAAGGGCACTGGTGGATCAAAAAAGGCACCTAAGAAGGCAATTTATTGTGTCAGGCGATCCCGATACTAAGCAGCTACTATCAAGCGTTAGCAACAGACTGCACAGGCTGCTATCAAAAACTCGCCAAAAGAACATCGATACCCTGCTGTAGGGAGCTGGCTCGGACAATTACAGCGATTTTTCGATATGGAAGCTCACGAGAGGAATTAAATGACAGCCGCTTGTCCAATCCCCAATACAGAGCCACAGTGGCCACTGGCTGAAGAAGGACTCAGACAAAGCAAACGCTTTTGCTGAACATCTGTCTGCTACCTTCACTTCTCTCCAACTTCCAGACGCTTCGCACCGCGATGAAGTTGCAAACTGCCTAAGCGCTCCCATCCAGCCAGCGCGCCCCATTAGGCACACCACGCCGCAGGAAGTCACGCTGCAACTAAAGGCACTCAGTCTAAAAAAGTCTCCTGGACCCGATGGAATCGACAATCGAGCGGCAAAGACTCTTCCACTCAAAGGAGTGCTAGCGCTGGTAAAAATTTTCAACGCCATGTTATGCCTGGGACATTTTCCAAGGCAGTGGAAGCAAGCAAGGATCATCATGTTCCCGAAGCCAAGCAAGCCACCGTCGAAAATCGATTCCTACCGCCCAATCAGTCTGCTATCCACTTTACCGAAAGTGTTCGAGCGGATTCTACTCAGTAGACTTTTGGAACTGCCACAAGTAGAAGGCCACATACCCCAACACCAGTTCGGCTTCGGGAAATCCCATGACTGCCCAGAAGTCCATCGCCTGGTTAACCACATCACCCACAGACTCGAGCACAAGCTGCACACTATAGGCGACTTCCTATACGTCAAACAAGCCTTTGACAAGGTGTGGCACGAGGACCTCCTTTATAAAATGAAGGAACTTCTTCCTGCACCCTACTTCGCCATCCTGAAGTCATTTATTGCCGATAGAACCTTCGAAGTAGCGGTAAGGGAATCACGATCCAGCTTGGTATACATACATGCAGGAGTGCCCCAAGGAAGTGTATTTGGTTCGTTCTTATACACCATGTACACAAGTGACATACCAGTTCCGTCGCCCACCTCAAACGCTCGTATGCTTCTGGTTACTTACGCTGACGACACGGCCCTGCTTGCGTCCCACACGTCCCAACTGACAGCTTCGGCTGCAGTGCAAGACTGGCTGCGTGCGATGGAGCGCTGCACCAAGCAATGGAATATAGCCATAAACTGCAGCAAGTCGGCATGCGTCACCTTTACTCTAAGGCTTGTCATCGACATCTTCCATACTTTTAATGGTGACACCATCAAAAACACCACCTCTCACTGCTACCTGGGTGTATACTTGGATCACCGTCTCATTTGGAACACCCACATCACGGCAATCCGAGCCAAGTGCGTACGCAAACTCCTGAAGCTCGATTGACTCCTGAGTTCCAAAAGCCTCCAGCTCTCAACGAAGGTCCTGCTGCTCAAAGCAATCCTTACGCCAACCTGGACATATGCGATCCAAATATGGGACACCGCATCCAAGCACTAACTAAACAAGCTGAGGATAGTGCAGGCACGTGCTGCTCGACGGGCATCCGCGATTCCCTGGTACGTAACAAACCAGGCCATCCTAAACGATCTGCGACTTGTCTCTGTGGGCCACCTCCTCAACCAACACAGCCAACGGTACTCGGACAGGCTAAGGAACCATCCAAACCGACCCACAATCTCTAAGAAGATTAAAGAGATTCCACCCCAGCGATCTGTCTTCCCGTGTTGTACAATAATATTGTAATCCTTGTTAACAATTTGTAAATATGTGTGAATATTTGTAAATAATTTTATATAGTCCAGGCCCATATCCCATGTGTACCATATATACCCCATCCTCTAAACGACCGGCTATGTTCAGATGGCCCTAAACGATTCCGGCGACAATAAAAATTAAAAAAAAAAACGCCGATTCAATGTTTTTCAAATTTCTGCAGCTTTTGTAAATTCGTTTTTATATCCATGCAGGGGTATTATAATTTAAAGCTTTCTGCATGAAACTTTCCCAAAAGTTGTCTTTCTATTGCAGGTAGTGCATAAGTCGGAACGAGCCGGATCGGACAACTATCGCATATAGCTCAACCGGATAAATAAATGAAAAAAATTATAACTTTGCTGTTTTTTAATTTTCTGTTTAATTCTTCGACATATAGTAATGGTTAAATATTTCAGAATTACGGTTTGAATTTTGAAAGCTCCCATAGAAACAATAAAAATTTTAAAAATAAATAAAAATAAAAAAATTTTTATTTTTTATTTGTTTTTAGAAAATCCGTTTGACTAATTAATAATTTGACAGTTCAGAATTACGCTTTTAATTTTATTAATATCGGAGAATGATATCATATACCTGTCATAGGAACTATCGAATAATTGAGCTGCAAATCATCATATGTAGCTTCAATGCTTTTAAATAATAATAATTTTAATACTTTCAAGAATATTTATTTTTTGAAGTAGCTTCAAGGGTATATGAACTTCGGCTTGCCGATGTTTGCTTTCTTTCTTGTTAAGTTTGTAACTCTATTTTTTTTAAAAGCTTTTGCATATAATGCATATTGCTAGACAACTTCCGAAAGTCGATACCTGCCGCAGCTCCGACTTACGGTCATAACTGTTAGCAAAATCAAAGCAGAGAGCAATGAAACGAAAAGCAGCAACTGTTGCTGCTTTCTGATTTTCTCGCTTTTTGATTTTTGCAATTGCTTCAACTGCGACTTGTGCTTTTTTCAGGAGCATAAGCAGAAGCAACAGCTCATTCTAAAAAGTCGTCCTCAGTTAAAGCAGCGAATAGCAAACATTTTGCGACTTTTGCTACTTCGACTGCAGTTATTTAATAATTTTTAAATATTTTAATAATTTAAAATTTTTTTGTCATTACAACTTTTAATGAAAAGTATTATTAGCATTGCTTTTTTTTTACCAAAAATAATGAATATTTTTCTTTTAGCATTAGCATGATAAAATACACTGGTTGATAAATTTTATTTGATTAAATTATTTTAAATCTTCACTTCTACTTAACCATTTTCTTTCATCGACATTTTGTTTTACTAGAAAAAGACCATTCTTCAACTTTTCCATTTTATATATACGACACATTAGAGGGATTTATAGTGCTAGAGGGCAAAGCAAATGATTGCTTTTATTGAATCAGCCCAACTCAGCGGAGAAAGCCTGTGGTAAGATCGGAAATTTGAAATGCTGTTGTCCATTGTCATGACAGTTCGTGTTTGTTAATAACGATGGAGAGACTTCTGGAAATATATCTGAAACCCAAATTGACACCAACTGCATATAGCGGATTACAGCATACCTTGAGGGTAGATCTTTCGAAACTGGACTACATGAGACAGTCCGCAACATAAAAAAGTACGTCGACATCGAAGAAGCCTTCAATAAAGTCGAGATCAAGTCAATATCCCCATCATTAGTCAAATTTGGTTCATATACGATTGCAAAGCTCAGTTAAGAAAAAAAGGTCACACGAGGTTCGCCTCAATGGGAAGTCTTTTCTAATCTTCTGTGCCATCTTGTCTTTCTTCAGTATTGTCACAGCCAAACGACCGGCTTCGATAATTGTACGACCTCTCATACTTAAGTCCAACAGGTTAACAAGACACAATGTTGAAAAGCAATTAGACACGTTTTTAAGTCTGAACTGCGGCAAATTTCGCTATATTGTAGATTCCACACACATGGATAAACCTCTATAATTGCTTGTACTTGAATTATTTATCTTTTTTTTTTTAATGGGAAAGGCAAACGACACCTTCCAAATAGGTGGGAAATCAGAAGTATCTAAGGATAGCGTTAATATTTATTTAATTGTGGCACCCTTGCACATGTAGCAATGTAATGTAATGTTGTGATTAATAAAGACTGGGATATAAAAGCTACTAAAATCTGTCCGTAATATATATAGGATCAAATGAGGTCGTTTGTTTGCTACAGATTAAGCCAAATGTCACTTTTGTCATAAAAAAAAGTGCTGGCACTTCTCTGAGAAGTGGAAAGACGCCAGATAAATTCCAGTTGCTAAAGCAAATGTATAGGCCAATATCAATATGACAAAGCTTATGTAGAGATCAATGGTCTGTTGAGTAACGCACATTTAGGTTTCAGGAAAAATAGTAGCTGCGTAACAGCTTTAATGAACATAGTCGGAAAACACGAGTAAGCAAGTAGTACTTTACTAGATTTTAGCAAAGCCCTCGATACTGTGAGCCACGATAATTTTAGCTGGCAGTTTATAAAAATGTTTACTTTTTTTTACAGCAGACAAGTTTAAACGCTTTTACTTAGCTTGCAGACGTCAGGCCATAATTAAACCCTCTTAAACTTCCAACTCTGAGCAGCTCTCCAGAGAAGTTTCACAGGGATCATATTTAGGACCTCTGCTATTCTCTATGTATGTAAATGAGCTTCCAAATACAGTGTCTTCTAGTAAAGTCCATATGCATCCTGATGAAGTACATATGTGTGTATCGTGGCCTTGGTGGAGATTAAATGTTGTCGAAAGCTGAATTATCTGTCATATACATATGATCGAAGCTAAATGGTCTACAAATAAATCCAAAAAAGGCTAAATGTCTCGCTATCTATAAAATGCAGCAGTTCACGGAGACCTTTCCATCAACTGAGTTGTCATTTCGTAACCCAAAATAACAATTATATATCTCTGGAAAAATGTTCGTCTGTAATTAGTATTTTTTCTCAACGTATCTTAACCATAAAATTAATTTTTTAGCAATCTGATATTGAACTTTTCGCTTTTATTACTATTTACTATTGATGCAAGTCGAAATATGTAATTCCATCGCGCACAGCTTACTTAGAATGTTAAAAATGAAGCACTAGGTTTTACAATTATTGACGTAAATGCACAAAGCCTGGTAAACAATGTAGATGAGTTTAAATATATTTTTGCTAGATCCGAGACGGATATTATCTGCGTGTCAGAATCCTGGTTTAACTTGTAGTGCTGGATGTCTAATTAATAAATAAAAAAAAAGCGTGTAGCATATCCATAAATACGGGGAAAAAGTACGGCTGGTAAAATTTGTTTCCGAAATAAGTAGAATGTCGATGTTGCGATCCTTGAGAAGATGCGCAACCTTCAGTGATTTACCAACTATTTAGCCCGTAATTAGACCATCCTAACGGGATGGCGTGCGTCATCACCAACATCATTTGATCGAAACGTACCAACAGTTTGTCAATTGAAGCCGCTTGGGCCAGCGCATCAGCCTCGTGCTGCTCCCTTAATTTATCAATAAATTCCAGAAGCTTATCCTGGGCCGGTTGTTTAGTAGTTCCAAGGATATAAAACGGCGCGAGGTATACCAAGCATTATAAGCCTGGGGCAAAGCAGGTGTTGCGGTGATACCCAGTCTTATTATATTTTCCAAGCCCAGTTCAAATAATAATCGGTGTTCAGCATGGGGGAAATCGCAAACGCTTAAAATACTAATTATGTGTGAGACCGTGCAATATATATGATCAATAACAATATGAACTTAGCGCTAATCTCTCCCAACGTTCTCTGCCCGCTAAAATAACCAGGGGTAATCAGCCTTCAGCCAGCTCTCATTGCGATCGGACGTGCTTTCTTCCTCGCTATGTTTATCTGATCCGAATGCAATTTCCAAGCTACCCTTCACATAACGTGGGTCGTGCGTGTGCGTGTGCGTGTGTTAATAAACCTGCCTAATCTATTTTGGCAGAGTGATGGCTGTGTTGTTCATAATGACTCTTACTCTAAGGTTGACGAAATTAACAATATAGTTCTTGAGCTGGAAAGGTTATACATGGATTTAAATACCTAATTTCTCGATGCTCTACCTAATGTGTCTAATCACGTTTATACTAAGCAGCGTTACAGGACGGTTAATACCTCCAAAAGCAGTTGAGCCCATCCAGCTTCCACATACATAGTTCCGAATGAGGTCTATTCCGGTGCGTAGAATTAAAAATAACTTTCATAAATACAACAAGAACAAGAACAACTAGAAAACAACCACTTCTTCATCTGCTTCTTCCTTTGCAGCAACAATAGCTGCCTGCTGAGACTTCTGATCGAAGCGCGATTCTCGGAAACTTGGGATGGTTTAAAATTGTCCATTTAAAAAAATCATTTTTTCACCCCAAAAAAAAACGTTTTTTTTTCAAGCCGATGCCATTGTTATTATTTGATCCTTTTTAAATATATTTCGCATTCATCTTTTTGAATTTTTCGATTTCAGTCACTCATTCGACCGGAATCAAGTCAGCAGTTGGATCATTTTTTTTTCTGGAGCCTCGGCAGACAGCCTATAGTTCCGTTATTTCTAAATTTTTGTAAAACAAAAACCTTAAGCTAAAGTTAAAAAAAATTCTAATAATTACTTTCTAAAAACAAAAAAAAAATTTTTTTTTGTGGGTTACACTGGTATAGCACCTTAAGGGGATCAAATTGTGATGTTTCACATCCGTTCAACGGCTGTTTTTTGTATTGATTTAATTTTTTTGTTTTCTATTTTATAATCCGTTGGTATTTGTATTCAATGTTTTTATTAAAAACTTACAATTACATTTAAAATAACATATGACGTAGATGAATAATTTAATTTTATTTAAAAATGTGTCTGTATGTATTTATGTGCTTATATCTTCGGATAGAAAAAAAGTTGGGAAATAAGAGGGGGAGGGGTGTCCAAAATTGGAACGGAGTAGTCAGACTTAAACTGAAAACTCCAATTATCTCAATCGTCTCTTAATAGGTAAAACTTTCCGTTCTAAGACGAGATATAAAATCTAAAAAATATTTATTTTCTATTTTTTTTTTTTGTTTTGTTTACAAAAGGTTTTTTCTTAGAAGTGCAACTATAGCAAAACCTTGCCTAGGCCTACTGGGATTCAAAACCTGCAAAGTTCTCTTTGTTTCTAGACTCCAAATGAACTTACGTTCTATTAATTAGTTAGTTCGTTAGTATTTTGCATCTAAGTATCTATCATCTGCGCTGAATGCCAGGACTTGTGATGTAAGCTAGCACACTGACACTTGAAAAAAGGTTATAGGCTATTATGCTAATATTTGTTTTTAGCAAATTTTTGCTTTATTTTATTACATTTTTTTTCATGGGATGCGGTAAGATCCGAAATTTGAAATGCTTTTGCCCATTTTCAATAAAAACATCATGACGGTACGTGTTTGTTCATTACGATGGAAAGACTTCTGTTAACTTCTGAACGCCAATTTGAAAAAAGCTACATATAGCGGATTAAAGCATACCTTAAGGGTAGATCTGTCAGCAACATAAAAAAGTACTTCCACATTGAAGGAGCCTTCAATAAAGTCGTGATCGAGTCAACAATCCCATCATTAGTCAAAATTGGTTCACATACGATGGTAACTCACTGGCTTTAGCAACTCTTTGCAAGGCTCAATTAAGAAAAAAAGGTCACACAATAGTCCTTTCTACTCTTCTGTGAAATCTTGTCTTTCTTCAGTATTGTTACGGCCAAGTTCGCGTTGAGAAATTTACGCCCTTTTATACATAAGTCCAATAGATTTACAAGACGTTTGTAAGTCTTAACTGCGGTAAATTTCGCTATGTTGCAGATTCCACACAGATGGATAAACCCCTATCAAACAAAAACACCTCTTGACAAGGTAAAATTAACGTATTAAATTGGTTTTGAAATTTTCAAAAAAAAGCTTTCTGCCGATTACAAAACAAATTGAAAAAAAAAATAATTTTTGGTAAAATAAATAATAGTTGTCACAAAATCTGATATTAGAAGTTTTTGGAGTTATAGGTGCGATCGTCACGTTAATTTTACCTCGTCAAGAGGTTTTTTGTTTGATATCAGAAGTTTTTGTTTGAAACTACAGTCTTATTACTACAAAGCTCCAAAACCTAGTTACAATAAAAGAGTACCTCAAAACCACGACAATGAATCGTCCTTAATGGCTTGGCTTTTGAAAAAACCATAGCACACATAGCACGCAAAGCAAGCTTTTGTACAAGTGTATTGATCATTAAAGTAGTTTATTAGTCTACGAAGCAGTTCACAGTTAGTTAGATAGTTCTCAATTCTTAGTACGCGAAATACTTAAAAAGTTCTAATGGCTCAAACTAAATGTGGTATATTGATAAAAATTGTATGGTTAAGTAAAACAAATTTTTTTTAGTACACTTTTTTAAATTTTAGTTATTAGCGTTGGGTCATTAACTTATATTTATTATTGCGCCCTTTTACAGTTAATTAACATAGAATGCGCTCTCCATCTCCGTTATACCATGTTACCAGATAAAATAGAAGAAGATAGTAAAAGAGTATAGGAAAAGCCAAGACTTCAATTGGAAGTTGAGTGCAGCCAATTTTTTCACATGTCATCATTAAAAACATACTCAAAACTAGCACTGCCTGACTTCTTATTCATACTCAAAAAAAAGCTCTTGTGTAAACATTTGGCGACCGTCACAGGACTGTGTTAGTTTAAGGGCTAAGTCGCGTGGTGGTTAAGGTTATGCTTTCTGCCGCTTAACTTTCCTCCCAGTTATGTACGCGCTGATACGGTACACATACCAACAGCTACGGCACGCCGCGGCTTTTCCCGCCTCCGCCGCTGGACTTAGCCGAGGTTGGAGTCGACATGGGGTCCTCCATTTTTAGATCGCTATTGGAGTGACACCACATACACATACATCGGACATAGCCCCGATCCGCAGCATCTTGTACCGTTTTTTATAGTGCCAATGTTTTGACGAGCTTTCCACTTAACATAGTCGTCTCGCTCATACCTGCATACCATGTATGCGTTTTTGTTACGCACAGCATTGTCGGATCGAGTTTGCGTAAAGTAAAATACAATTACTGAACCAAGCGATCACAAGGCTTAACATGGCGTTAATTGAACAGTTTAAAACTAATCGTTTAAGTGCTCGTAAGAATCTCACTCGTATTGCCAAATGAGGGGATTCCGGCTTTAACTTATCCCCGTTGGAGCTATCATGCAGCTTGTCTTCATCTTGGAATTGTATTTCAAAATCGCAATTTCTATACAGGACTCCGTGGAGCAATTGGATCTAGCAGTGCTGAATCACAATTATTGTAAGGAATTGGAGGAGGTGTTTATCCACGCAAAGGTCACTATTAAGGAGCAGCTTGGTCCCGACGCAAACAGCACCGGCATTAACGAAACAACTGTTAATCTGACTCATACGTCTGCAGTCAAATTACCACGGTTATCGTTGCCATTATTTGACGGCAAGTACTTCGAGTACCAAAACTTCATCACATCGTTTAACCAAGTCATTGGGAATCAACTATCTCTGTAAAACATTGAGAAGTTCAACCAGTTGTTAAACTGTCTTCGAGGACCAGCTCTAAGGAAAGTTCGACCAGTCCAAGTGACCCCGGATAATTATACAAAAGCGCTGGACCGCTTGAGGAAGCTTAATGACAATCCAACTTTAGTTTTCTTGGACAACATAGCGTCGCTTTTCGGATTGCCAACTGCCGCCAAGTTTAATGGTCCAAAGTTGCGCAACCTCATTGATAATGCCTTCGCATTATACAACTCGTTGCGCCCTCTGGGCACTGAATTGCAGATCACCCAAGCCATGGTCATCTCGATTGTCATGGAAAAGGTGGAACAAGAGACCAAAAGTAAGTGCAACGAGTCGCTGGATTGCTCCACTTTACCTTCATGGGAAACCTGCATTCAAGTCGTGTAACGCCATTGCCAATATCTGGACTCGGAAAAAACCATCTGCTGACGTTGCCATGAGCCAAGAGCCATGAGCTATAAGATCCACAACCTACAAGGTTTTTAAATGTTCAGAACTGATCAACTTAACCCTAGAAAACCGTATCCATGTTCTAAAAAGCCTTAGGCTTTGCATTAATTGCCTGCATAAAGGTCATCTGCTCATTAGCGCATCATTCCTTCAACGCCTTCAACAAAATCATAACCAGATGTATCGCTAGTTACAGACGCAGTTGCCCATTCCCACAGCGGTACTCGGTCTGACTGTGTCATTCTAGCCACGGCACTCGTTCTGGTAAGGGATGCATCTGGAAGCTACAAGATTTAAAGAGCCTTATGGATTCATGCTCCCAGGTAAAATTCAAATCGAATGAATCCGCCCATAAGCTCGATTTCCACGTAGCAAACGTTACTTGGAGATTCGCAGCATCGCAGAAACGCAAACGCAGATCAATCATCACACAGCTACTAGCATCAAGTCGCGGCACAACGAACTGGAACTACGACTTCATTTCTGCATCACATCACATATTGCCTAGCATCCGGAATCGGAAATAGACATATCATAGCTGATGAGAGCTTCAACAAGTCTCGCCGAATCGATTTGCATCTGGGCACGGAAACCTTTTTCGATATCTTGGCAATCGGTAAAATTAAACTTGTCCAAAATTTCAAATACATCGAATTCATGCAGGAGTTTAAGATCTTGGATCACAGGAGCATTGTAGATCACCCACCCGCACCACTGCGTGCTCAAGCCCAATAGTACATCAACGAAACTGAGAGTTGTCTTCGACGCATCCCGTCAGACAACGTCTCAAAAGGCTCTCAACGGTCTGCTTATGGTCGGACCCCCCATTCAGCCGCTTCTTCCTTTTCGCACACATCAAACCACTGCGGATGTGGTAAAAATGTTCCGCCAGGTTGAGGTGTCTGCGGAGGACCGCAGATATCAATAGATAGTTTGGAGAACTTCACCATCAGAGCCACCGCGCACTTACGAACTTAATACAATAACTTATGGTACTGCTCAAGCACCATATTTAGCGATACGTAGCTTGACATATCTTGTAGACCTGTTCATTGACAAACTCAAAATTGGTGCGCCATCAAATCTTCGTTTTATGTTGATGACTTACTTGGTGGAGCCGATACAGTAGAGAAAATTTATCAAATCAAAAGAGAAGTCACTGCTATTCTTAAGGACGGCCAATTCGAACTAGTGAAATGGCATAAAACAAGAAAGAAAGCAAACTTCGGCAAGCCGAAGTTCATATACCCTTGCATCTATTGCAAGAATTAAACACTTTTGAAAACATTAAAATTATAATTTACTTGCGTATATTTGAAAAACATTGAAGCTATGATGATTTGCAGCTCAATTATTAGATAGTTATTATATATATATTTGTATTATTTCTATGGAAGCTATGTGATATAGTCGTCCGATTATGATGAAACTTAAACCGTAATTCTGATATATTTAACCATTACTATAAGTCGAAAAACTACTAGAAAAAATTAAAAAACAGCAAAGTTATAATTTTTTTTGTATTTTTTTCCGATTGTTCCTATGGGAGCTATATGATATAGTCTTCCAATTTTGATGAAATTTAAAACGTAATTCTGAAATATTGAACCAATACTATATGTCGATATGTCCGATTGTTCCTATGGGAGCTATATGCTATAGTCGTCTAATCCGGCTCGTTCCGACTTATATACTACCTATATAACTATATAGGTAGGTATATATACTACCTATTATAACTTTTTTTGTATTTTTTTCCGATGGTTCCTATGGGAGCTATATGATATGATATTTTAATGAAATTTAAACCATAATTCTGAAATACTTAACCATTACTATATGTCCAAGAACTAAAAAAAAATTAAAAAACAGCAAAGTTATAATTTTTTAAATTTATTTTTTCGATTGTTCCTACGGGAGAAATTTAAATTTGATGAAATTTAAATCGTAATTCTGAAATATTTAACCATTACTATATGTCGATATGTCCGATTGTTCCTATGGGAGCTATATGCTATAGTCGTCTAATCCGGCTCGTTCCGACTTATATACTACCTGCAATAGAAAGACAACTTTTGGGAAAGTTTCATGCAGACAGCTTTAAAACTGATAGACTAGTTTGCGTAGAAACTGACGGACAGACGGACGGACAGACGGACGGCCAGACGGACGGACAGACGGACAGACGGACAGATGGACAGACGGACATGGCTAGATCGACTCTCCTTCACTGCGTTGCAAGCTTATGACTGAAATTATAATACCCTCCGCAAGGGTACCTTACCTTTATTTGGATAACAACACTGTACCACGCACGGTTGGCCTTAAATGGGACGAAGTGTCGGATATGTTCATATTTTCATTCTCGCCTAGGATCAACTCAGACATTTTACCAAGTGCACGATACTCTCCATAGCATCCTCGCTGTTTGATCCTTTTGGATTGGTAACAACCATCACTATATACCGCGTTGTTGCCTCCAGCCGAAGGCCGCGCCTTTGGCTCCCATCTGTCGCTGCTCGGCCACTGTTCGGTCGCTACACTGGGGGTAATCGTTGCAGTAGGGAAACAAAATGAAAGAACTGTTAGCGGGGGGAGGGTCTGCTGCACGCACTTACTTTTAGTGTTTGCTATGCAGTTCGACAGATGGCGCCACCTAAACTTCGATTGTTTTGTAGGGGAAATACGTAGTTATACGTTTTTTAACGGGTATCTTAAAGTCGGGGAACTCGTATATAGCGTTATTTCTTGTTTGTTTTTAGCTTTTAAATAAAACAGTTTAACGGGTTTATTATAAATAAACAAGAAAGAAAGCAAACTTCGGCAAGCCGAAGTTCATAAACCCTTGCAGCTATTGCAAGAATTAAACATTTTTGAAAACATTAAAATTATGATTTACTTGCGTATATGCTTAAAAACATTGAAGCTATAATGATTATTTGATAGTTATTTTATATATTTTTATTATTTCTATGGGAACTATATGATATAGACGTACGATTTTAATAAAATCTAAACCATAATTCTGAAATATTTAACCATTGCTATATGTCGAAGAACTGAACAAAAAATTAAAAAACAGAAAAGTTATAATTTTTTTTCATTTATTTTTCCGATTGTTTCTATGGGAGCTATCCGATCCGACTCGTTCCGACTTATATACTACCTGCAATATAAAGACAACTTTTGGGGAAGTTTCATGCAGATAGCTTTAAAACTGAGAGACTAGTTTGCGTATAAACGGACGGACACACTGACATGGCTAGATCGACTCTCCTAGTGATGCTGATCAAGAATATAAAAACTTTATAGGGTCGTCTTCCTCACTGCGTTGCAAACTTCTGACTGAAATTATAATACCCTTGCAAGGGTATAAAAACTTAAATATATTTTTATTTTTTTTGTTAGATGTTATTAATTTGCACTGGAGACGTAAAATCAAATTTGGTATTAAAGTACACTATGACCAGGAGCCGACCTCATATTATGTGGTCATTGAAAAAACCGAAGAGCACGGTTCTGAACCCTGATCATAAACAAATTATTATTGTCATTAATACTCTAGCTTCTATTTTCATTTTACTTAAAAAATGACTAATTTTTAAACGCTGAATACCTCTCAAAATCGAGAAAAATGTGGTATATATTAAAAGTTCTGTAATCTCAAAAGCTATTAAAAAGAAATCGTTCGTGACGTATTGAAATTAAAACGCTAAAATGTGAACACAAAAACCTAATTTTGGCTATAATTCCGTAATTATTTTACTTGAAGAAACCGTGTTTGGATGATAGCTTGGTGTAATAAGTTGTAGAGCACGAACGTGTAGTGAAGTGAAGGCTATTGGCTTTTAGTTTTAGATGTATTTTCTTAGCTCCGACGTGTCTCGACCACGTAAGTCGATTGTCAAGGTGGACGCCTAAATACTTTACATCGTCGACTTGTTGGAGCTGCGTGTTATTCGGAAATAGTGGGGTACACGTTTGCCTGTTGAGAGTGAACATCATATGTTTGCACTTTTGCTCATTTATTTTTATGACGAAAAGACTTGGAACAATCACGCAACCTTGATGAACTCCAGCTTCTATTACGTAGTCGTCAGATATAGTATCGTTGCATCTTACTGAAAAGACTCTATTGTAAAGGTAAGACTCAAGTAACTTGTGGCTGTATTTAGGCAAGATAGTTTTAATTTTATACATTAGACCATCAAGCCAGACTGGTTCGAAAGCCTATGCGACGTTAAGGAATATTGCACTGCAGTATTCCCGATACTAGAATGCTGTCCGTATTTTTGATGTTATTCTGTTGACTAGCTCTACGGTTCCATGACTTTCTCGAAAGCCAAATTGATGTGCCGGGATATCACTGTGCGATTTCGGATGTGGGATTATGCGCTTTAGAAGGCATTTTTCGAATAGTTTTGAGATGCAGGAGAGTAAACTTATTGGTCTGTACGAAGCTGGTTGTGTACGATCTTTGCCAGGCTTCGGTATCATTATGACTACGGATTTCTTCCACTTTTTTGAGAAGTAACTAAGTTTTAAGCTCCCGTCAGACAAGTATTTTTGAGTAATCAAGTCACCGCCTGGAGACTTTTAAGGTTTCAATTGCACTTTAATGACTTTAGCAACTTCGTTTGGTAGAAACATATTTGTTTCAGTCCGAATTGAAGGCGACGGTAGTGCAAACGAATCAATTGCAAAGTTTAAATGGACTACGTTTTGAAGATGTAAGGCAAATGTACAGGCTCTGTCCCTTTCGCTTCGGGCCCAGCTGCATGCAGAGATCCATATAGAAGTCACTGTTTCGGCCGGAACGCTTAGGTTTGGGTGAGATTTACATAAGTCATGCTTTGTTCTGGTTGGCGATGGTGAGTCTGCGAGAAGTCTCCTTGGCGGTTGGTGATCTGCTGGTTTGCCAAGCACGTCTCAAACGTCCTTTTTGTATTGTATTGGTTGGTCTGCACATCTTTCTCTTGTGGTATTGGATTTTGGCTGCTGCGACAAGTACAGGTTCCAGTCCGTCGGCACAGCATGTGTTCTCCTTAATGTTGAGCTGCGGGCTAGTTCAATATGGGAACTTACATACTTTTTGTATTTAAGCCAGTTGGGTCCGTTCGACGTTAGCCTATGGGGTGCTCGACTATTTCCGGACTTTGGAGAAGAGTCAGTAGAACTGGAAAAAGGTTCGATAATGGGTCTGGGAGCGATTTCAAATTATCAGAATGCGAATGTCACAGCAAAATCAACTAAATCTGGAAGCTTTGTGGGATCTTCCTGTCGGTATGGAGGAGTGCCTGCTAAAACGTAGTCCAGTTTGTTGCGTTATATAGTTGCCTTCCTTTGGGTTCACAAGGAGAGATCCCCAGCACATATGCTTGTCATGCGGTCTCTTATTAAGATGCCGGATCCGCCTAGGGCTTTGCCACCTGAATGATCGGTTCCGTAGAACGTGTAACCTCGTATTTGAAAGTTTCTGCTAGCAAGATAACGTCGATGTGATTTTCGTTCAGGAATTGTGAAATTTCAAGTTTATGCCGGGAAACGCCGTTCGCATTCCCCAGAGATATTCGTAGGTAAGGCATGGTTTATTTAGACTGCTGAGATACAATAAATTTTGATTTTGCATAGTGGTTTTCATGAATGACATAAAGTCTATCATACTTTGTTGCAAAGCGATCATCTCGGCTCTCGATTCTCAGCACTGCGAGAGTTCTTCTTGTTCTTAGATGGTATGGCTGCTCCGCCGAAGAAAACTTCAGGTGTGGATTGCGATGTAAAGTAAACGTTTTATTTTGTCTGAGAGAGTGCCATTGTTGCACGATGAATACGACTTTTTAGCTCCCTATAGAAAGGACAGCCTCTATAGTTTGCTGTGTTTGTTTCCACCACAGTTACCACATTTTTTCATTAGTGAATTTTCTTTATTGGCAGGACAAGGTGTGGAGTCGTGGCGGTCTCCACCCGCTACACGACGAAACTTAGGATTCAGAAGAACCTGCTGTGGCCATATTTTTTGTCAGCTTATTCATTGTACTAGCCCCTTCCGTTTGTGTGGCTCTTCTACGGTGATCCTACGGTGCAGAAAGTTCTGGAACTTGTGGATCGGGTAAACTTCGTTTTTCTTTAAAGTTCTACTGTCTGGCTCCAGCTCGACTTTAAAAAGGGGTTGTGGCTTTTTATTTTTGTTCATTATGTTTATCATGATTTTGGCAAGAAAAATTCGTTTTCCTGGGGCTTTTGATTTGAAGCTTATTCTACAGGTTTGACTCAGACTCCGCCAAGAGCGAAAATTTAATTTTTAATTTTTATATAGCAACCCATACCAGTCCTGCCAAACCGGTGTCGCTTGTTGAATTTTGTCTTTGTCTGAAGCTTTGTTTTTGCCATCGACGCCGGCAACTATTGGTGGTGTTGTAGTTTTGTTGTAGTGTTTACCAATGCTGACGTAGTCGGTGCATCTACGATGAGAGGCGAGATGGGTATTGCGAGCACCAAAACTAAACTGTTTCATTGTCGGCATTTTAATTTAATTTATTAATTTTTTTATAAACCAATGGATAATTCCTTATCTGGCTATCAGCTAACTTAACTTAAAACTAACTATTAAGTAAAAAATATTCCATAAGTAATTGCCTAAGCACATCCTTCTTGGATCCCCAAACCAATCGAATACTTAATGGCAAAGAGTTAAAAAGTCTTAAAGTTCTTAATATTGGCTCATTACGCGCATAGGTACGGATGGTACGGAGACTCCTGGCAGGGATATTGAATTTAATTGAGCGTAATATGAATGGACTATCTATATTACCAATTATAACATCATTGATAAAGAGCAAGCTCGCTATCGAACGGCGATCTTCTAGACTGCAGCTATGCAGTAGGCAACATTGGCTAGAGTAAGCTGGCAAAGGTTCCGAAAAGTTTAACGGCTGAAGTGCAAATTTTAGGTACTTTTTCTGCAGTCTCTCAATTCTATTGATATGAACAAAACTTGACGGGTTCCAGATAAAGGAAGCATATTCTACTCTTGAACGCAAAAATGCTGAGAACCCTGTCAGTCGTGAGTATGGGTCCTTAAAAGTATGGTAAGTTCAGAGAGTGAATGGTTATTGATAACATATGTAGAAATAATATTTAAGATATATTTACTATAGCGAACAACATAACATTTATTTATGTTGAGAGGTAAATTGTTCTGAATACACCATAAACTGATTTTGTTCAAGTCCGATTGTAGCAAATAACTGTCATTTAAGGAATTCACTGGCATGTATATTTTAAAGTCATCCGCATAAAGAACATACTTGGCAGATTGAATGCAGAAACAAATATCATTAATGAAAATAATGAAAAGCAAATGACCAAGAGAACTGCCTTGAGGAAGACCAGAGGTAGCTTCAAAGAGGTTAGAGACAAACCCGCTGACTTCGACATGATAGGATCGGTTTGCCAAATAAGAAGAGATCCAATTTAGAAAAGAGACGTGAATACCAAGCTTAAAAAGTTTTGCTTGCAAGGCAGAGTGAGAAACCTTATCAAAACCAAATCAGTATAAAGTGTGTCCACTTGGGAATGTCACTCAAAGGCTTGTATGCAATGTTTCGCGAAAATAGCTAAATTCGAGGTATTAGAACGACCAGGTATGAACCCGTGCTGATTAGGGTCAATATAAGTACGTATCAGGAAGGATAACTTTTTAACTACAATTCTCTCGAATAGCTTTGCAATATTGCTTATTTTAGCAATCGGCCTGTAATTAGAAAAACTCAGACTTGCTTCCGCCTTTATGAACCGGTAGAATTTTAGCAATTTTCCATCTAGAAATAAATTTACCCTGAAGTAGCGAAGACGAGAAGATCATCTTAAGGGGTTGAAGAAGACTGTGATAAAATTTTTTAAGAAAAAATGAAGAAACTCCATCAATATCAGGCTTAAGGGAGTCGTCAAATTGCGAAATAACGTCAGAAATGTCCTCATCATTAATTTCAAGAGAACCAATATTACAAATTTCTGGAATCTTATTTAGAATTTGCTGGTCATTCCAATCACAAGCAGGCTCAAAATTGGACGAAAAAAAGGAAGCAAATAAGTTTGCAATATTTGTGCCAGAATTAGCGGTAGTATTGTTGTATGACACAGTTGACGGCATGGAAGAGTAAGATTTCTTTGAATTAATAAAACGCCAGAACACATTTGGATTTGACTTTAAGCTATTTTCAATGTCGGAAATGTATTGATTATATAGAAATTTATTAAGAAACTCAAATTCCCGCTTATGTTGTCTATATCTATCACGATCCAATGGATTACCTCATCTAATGAACCGTTTGTAGAACTTATTTCTTAGATTTTTATATTTCTGGAGACCTGTTGTATATCAAGGAAGCCTATAGGAACCCCGTACCTTGGTTGAACAAGTGCTGTCAAGAATATTTTTTAAAGTGACAAGAAAGTTATTGTAATTGGTCTCAATGCAAGCATTTGATAGCAAGGAAACCCAATCCATAGACGTGAAGCAATTACTTACGGCAACCATCTGGCTTGATCAAAACTATACATAGGAATAAAGTTAACAACTGGTAAGAAATTATAAAATTCAATATTAAAGCATAAGGGCTTATGATGAACATCACAACTAGAAATACTAAATTCGGCTTACCGAGGAATGAACAATAGAATTGATGAATATTAAATCTAGTAGCCTATGCAAATCATTAAAGATATAATTTATCTGGGTGAGACCCATACTATAACAATGATAGATAACAATAATTTCATGTGGCTGGTGTACATCTACCTCTTTTTTTGTTAATGAATAGCATGATATGCTGTCAGAATTAACTTTTAAACTGGTCAGAAACAAACCTGCACAGCGCCTCTGGCAATACTGCAAGTTGATCACAAGCGAGCGCCGAAACAATAATATGTTTTTTGTTGTTACGATTCTTTTTATTTTTCTTGAAGACAACCGTAAAGCCCTCATTGAGAGGGTTATGGGACGGGATTGGTATGATGGGAAGTAGATGAAGCCGGAGGTTTATTGGCAACTTTTTCCTTCTTCCGCTTGTTGGTGTTAACATTAGCCGGGGCATCCACAGATTCCGGAAAAGCGATTTGAAACTTTGTATTTAAGTGCAAGTATAGGCTTTTAAGTTCACGAAGTTCTTCAATGATTTCGTCTCTTTTTGAGTGCGAATCATTGCTCACTACACAGCTATCACATTGCCATAACAGATTCGGCATAATAGTTAGCAATTTTATTGCCTCTTCAGGCAAATCAACACAAGAAGTGTGGAAAGTGCGATGACAAAGCGATGAACATCGAACCGCCTCAAAACCGCGAAATTGCGCATGCGTAAGGGCAACATTGCACTCTGAGCACGTAAATGGGGTCACAACCAAATGAAAAACGCGTCTGCTCGCAACGAAAGCTGATCAGAAACTGACATTAGGTGAAATGTGAGTTTATTTGTTTTTTCCGGTTATTAGATTTGCAAGGGAACTGTGCCCTTGGCATTGCTGCCATCGTCTTTTCGCTTTTAAGTTTTTTTTTGTTTCTTTTTTTTATTACTCGAGGAGAGATCAAAAACACGTCTGCACGTAGCAACTGTTGACTATCAATCGAAAGTTGATCTTTAATCATGGATCCAGTTTAGGGACACCGCACAGGCGGAGTCTGAAGTCGCCTGTGACTTGCGTTGGCATGGGGTCCCACAAGTCCAGGGGGAAAATGTGAAAGCACTTTTTCACGTACTGTGCTTCTCTCTCAAACTGACCACGCCGCCTAAAGTACGTTCGATTTTTCAAAGGCGACCGAGAAAATCGAACCTTACAGTAGTGGATCCAATTATAATTATAAAAATGGAACAGGTGCCGCGTGCGATCGGGGCATACCGAAAAGAAAATAAAACGCAACTAAGCTTAAAGCTCATCGGCCTAGACTCGCCAGCGTTTATATATATAAACGAACCAAACTGACCAAACCAAAATACGAAATCTTCAAGGGGGCGATGCATCTCAAGAGGCTCACTCACTCGTGCGAACTGGCTAAAATGGAGATTTGCACCCCCGATGAATTAGCTGCTCTGGAAGCTGCTAGTTCTGGGACTTTAAATGATTAAATCATTTCGCGCCTAAAAGTCGTTTATATTTATATTCAATTTTTTGTGAAATTATCAGTAGTTTTATATAATTTTATTAGGATTAGAATCAGTCGCATTAATTATATTTTGTTTTTTGGTATGGTGGTTCTTTGTGTCATAAATATTTGTAGACTGCGAGCGCAGCTAATACTTCAATTAAATAATTTAAAATGGGTGACAGCAATAACATAAACAAAAATCCAATTCGATCAAATAGCCATGCGATGCTTAGGGTTCTCGGAAAGAAGAGAGCTGATCTTAATGTGTGTCATATAAATGCTTAAAGTCTGACACGAAAAATTTAAGAATTTAGATACCTCATTATCAATTCCAGCGTCGATGTTATATGTGTTTCTAAAACTTGGTTTGTTTCTCATTTATGTGATGTTTTAGTTGAATGTGATGGTTATAATTTGCATCGCTCTGATCGTGATAGTCATGGGGGTGGGGTTGCAATATATGTGAGTAAAAAGTTAAGTTCCACGTTTGTATGTAAACACTCAACCAGCAATAGAATACTTATTTTTAGAAATTAGATGACAAAGATCTGCTGATAAGCTGCTAATTGGGTGTATATACCGAACTAACTGCCGGGTTGACTATGATCAATTTTTAAATAGCCTTCCTGACGTGTCATTAAATTATTCAGACGTCATTATAACACCCACCTCGCAGAGGACATGAAATCGGTGGGGATGAAGTTATTAAATTTGTGTCCCCTACGCATTTTTCCAAAACCCGCAATTCGCGTTTAGATTTATTTTTTGTGTCTGATACAGACAAAGTAGCTACATATGACCAACTTATTGTCCCATCCTTTTCAAAACATGACCTCTTATTCTTGCCTTACGCACTTGACCTACAATACCTTGACCATCCAATAGTTTTTAGAGACTTTAGAAATATCAACTATGACCCTTATGACTCCACCTTTAATTCGTGCATAACATAGCATAACATAACATAACATAACATAACATAACATAACATAACATAAGATAACATAACATAACATAAGATAACATAACATAACATAACATAACATAACATAACATAACATAACATAACATAAGATAACATAACATAACATAAGATAACATAACATAACATAACATAACATAACATAACATAACATAACATAACATAACATAACATAACATAACATAACATAACATAACATAACATAACATAACATAACATAACATAACATAACATAACATAACATAACATAACATAACATAACATAACATAACATAACATAACATAACATAACATAACATAACATAACATAACATAACATAACATAACATAACATAACATAACATAACATAACATAACATAACATAACATAACATAACATAACATAACATAACATAACATAACATAACATAACATAACATAACATAACATAACATAACATAACATAACATAACATAACATAACATAACATAACATAACATAACATAACATAACATAACATAACATAACATAACATAACATAACATAACATAACATAACATAACATAACATAACATAACATAACATAACATAACATAACATAACATAACATAACATAACATAACATAACATAACATAACATAACATAACATAACATAACATAACATAACATAACATAACATAACATAACATAACATAACATAACATAACATAACATAACATAACATAACATAACAGACGACCTAAGGGAACAAATAGACGAAAACAATGTTACACTCTTAGTTTTACTGGACTAAAGTAAGGCCTTCGATACAGTAAACCATAATGTCCTTTGTGCAAAACTACGTAATATGTTTATGTTTTCTAAAATTTCTGTCAATCTTGTCTTGCTCTTGCTCTTGTCTTCATATGAAAATGTTAATCGTGGTGTACCCCAAGGGTCTGTGCTTGGTCCCTTAACGTTTACCTTATATGTTAATGACCCGATATCTGAATGTAATGTACACTTGTATGCTGATGATGTCCAAATGTACGTGAGTCGTCCTTTAAACAGAATAAATGAGTGTATAGATGTTTGTAACAGAGAACTTGCATGTGTAAATGAGTGGGCCCGCAACAATGGACTTGGGATCAACCCATCAAAATAAAAATGTCTTGCCATAAGTAAACGAAAGATAATTCTTAATAATTTGCAGGCACTGAGTATAAACACTAACCATATGGTTAGTGGTATAAATAACACGCCACTTGAGTACGTTGAAACAGCTGTAAACTTAGGTTTCACATTCATCAGAACTTTTACCTGGAATGATCATATAACAAAGTCGGTAGGGAAAACATATGGCATAATTAGGACATTATCCGTAACTAAAAATTGCCTGCCCACCCATATACGTTTACTAATGGATAAAACCTGCATTGTTATGGAGTAGAAGTTTTTATACCCTTGCAGAGGGTATTTAAATTTCAGTCAGAAGTTTGCAACGCAGTGAAGGAGACATCTCCGACCCTAAAAGTATATTTATTCTTGATCAGCATCACTAGGAGAGTCGATCCAGCCATGTCCGTCTGTCCGTCTGTCCGTCCGTCTGTCCGTCCGTTTCTACGCAAACTAGTCTCTCAGTTTTAAAGCTATCTGCATTAAACTTTCCCAAAAGTTGTCTTTCTATTGCAGGTAGTATATAAGTCGAAACGAACCGGATTGGACGACTATAGCATATAGCTCCCATAGGAACAATCGAAAAAATAAATAAAAATAAATTATAACTTTGCTGTTTTTTAATTTTTTTTTTAGTTCTTCGACATATAGTAATGGTTAAATATTTCAGAATAACGGTTTAAATTTCATCAAAATCGGACGACTATAGCATATAGCTCCCATAGGAACAATCATAAAAATAAATAAAAAAAAAATATAACTTTGGTGTTTTTTAATTTTGTTTTTAGTTCTTCGAGATATAGTAATGTTTAAATATTTCAGAAGTACGGTTTAAATTTCATCAAAATCGGAAGACTATAGCATATAGCTCCCATAGGAACAATCGTATAGCCGCCATAGGAACTATCGAATAATTAAGCTGCAAATCATAATAGCTTCAATGTTTTTAAACATACACGCAAGTAAATCATAATTTTAACGTTTTCAAAAGTATTTAGTTTTTGAAATAGCTGCAAGGGTATATGAACTTCGGCTTGCCGAAGTTTGCTTGCTTTCTTGTTTCAAACACACTTTGACACTATCAGTAAAAACAAAATTAAAGTTATATTTAAATGCTTATCTAGGTATATATTCAACCTACCACATAGAATTCACGTATCCGAATTTTCGCAATTTTCGTATCTTTTCGAATAACTGCAGCTTACATCCTCTAGAAGAGCAAACAATCTTACTTGCATAAAACCTATATCACTGACTTCCGAAAGACAATTTTTATTTAATGCTATTCGATCATGGAATCAGCTCCCCATCCATCTTAAAAATATTAGCAGTGCCACGCAATTCAAGATAAAATTATTCACACACCTTAAAAATACTATTAAGTAAATTAAAGTAAAAATAGAAGGCGACTTAGGTTAGTTTTTATGAGAATTAGTTTTAAGTATAATGTAATAATTAAATATTTGAAACTCTTAGAGACTAGCGCATTAACTTATAAGTTCCAAATACATAATAATAAGCAACAAAGACTACCTTCACAATAAACAATCATTTACCACTTCTAGACAAACCAATAATATTATCTGCATAAGACTTAGAAGATCTTTTTCTGAAAAACAATTTTTAATTTTTCCGTTTCGATATTGGTAGGAACTATCCAATGGCTTAAAAATCATTAAGAGTGTTAATAGCTTCAAAGTAAAATTAAATACATATAATATAAATATGAGAGAAAATTAAATTAGTAAATTGTCATTTAACTGAATTACTCCCCGAGATTTTTTATTTCTATTTTGTACGATTTATCCCATCTTTACAGGAGTTTTCATAAAATGGAAGCGCACCTTAAAACGCCTATCGGTTAGAAAGATACAGTATTCGAGTAATGTTGCTCACAGAGTTGTGCCTCGTCAGTATGTGTTTGGGGAGCTGTTTTGTATTCCTCTACTTCCTCAAATTTGTGCTTCAAAGAATCCTACTAAGATAAAATTAATATAGTATATTTGCACTCAATCTGGATTATCGTACTTAAAAAAAATCCAAGATCAAAAATTCGTACTATGAGTCCATTTTACTCAGTTTGAGTACAACATTTTCAAGAATGAACAAACTCGAAATGAGATTCTTCGAAAATAAATCGGCCAAAAATGTAACTAACATTTTTTTGCATCTTTATTGTTTGTTTTACATACATTTGTGAAGAAATTTAATGTGAACACGAGCGTCGGTCTAAGTTGTCCACTGGTAGAGCTAAATTGATTATTTATAAACATAATTATTCATAATTAAATGTTATATTATTAATTTACGTGTTAAATGAAATCATTTTACTTACGAAATATTTTTATGAAAAGCACATGCCTCGACTGAGAATTGAACCCTGATCACTAAGCAAAAGGCGCACACATATTTTCTTTGAAAAGGCGAATTCGTATTTTAAGCAAAATATTTGCGGAGTTTTTTAGAAATGGTAAAGATAAATAAGCATTAATAAAATAAAAATAAAAACAACAAAAAAAAGAATCACACAACTCGAAGTGCATTCGGAACCTCAAAACCTTGGGTGTTGGCTTCCTGGTCCGGACATCTCAGACCGCTAGACCACGGATTTTGAGTACATATTGCCTCATTATAAGAACATATTTTCTCAAATATATCCTCAGCTTAAGTATTTTTTCTTAAAATTAGTGCAAATATTCTTAATTTGAGTTCTTGGGCAAAATCTGTACTCTAAATGAGTATATCCTCAAGCTGAGAAGTCAAATTCTCAATTTCTGAACGTCAGAATATTCTCTGTGTATAAGAACATCAATTGTTTGATTAATATCATGATGATATCTGGAATGTCCCGTTGTGAAACATCAATAGACTTGGTGTGTTGTTTAGTGCAAATTCTTTTGATTTAGGAGAAGTTCGAAGACCATTTGAAATCAGACACGTGGTAAGACGTTTTGTAAAAGTTAAAAAATTTAGCTGATGGTTTGAGATACGCGGCATATTGCTTACTGGAGTCACTTATCAGTTTTCTCGGAAATTTGGCTCTGAGGTCAGCATCCATCCTTGATCTGTACTTATACGGTTTCCGTGCGCGCAATTAGGGACACCCTTGACTAGCTATGTGTTCTAAAACCAGGTTATGCTGTCTTAGGCTCTATCTTAACGAAAAGGGCTTACAATGGTTGATATAATGACTGCCTGAGTCACAGTTACGATGAACGATTTTGACGAAGAATCGATTTAGCGTCGCTTGTGATCGGTTGTGTTTATCTTGTGCTCTGTGAATTTGTAAAGTATTAATTAATTTCTGAAAGTAGTTTTTTTTTTTATAAATCTGCGCTCACTATTAGAGTTTTTATAATTTTGCTTTTAATTATCTAATCCCTGTGCATTGTTATTGTAATTTCATTCTCTTGTGTATGTTTTGCCAGTGCTTTATTTTGTAACATTGCTAGAAAAGATTTTCTCTCGCGCTCTTCCGCTTTTGCATTTACATCTGTTTTTCCAACTATCAGGAAAGATTCTTTTATTATTTCTCTCCATAAAAAGGGAGGAAAGCCGGATGTTCAAAATTATAGAGGTATTTATAAATTGTCTGCAACTCCTAAAGCATTTGAGCGCTGTATTACTTCTCATTTGCAGCTTTTGCGTTCCTCACTAATATCACCTTATCAACATGGTGTTGTTAAGCGAACCTACTTGAATTGGCATCTTTTATAGTTAAAAAACTTAATATTAAAATTCAGACTGATGTTATATATACAGATTTTAGTAATGCTTTTGAATCTTAAAGCCATTCCCTTCTTTTATTTAAATTATTCAGCTCGCGTTTTCTTTTAACTTGGATTTAAAGTAATTTGAATGGAAGAACTCAGAGGGTTATTTTTCAAAACGCAGTTTCCAATATGATAAACGTAACATCTGGAGTGCCTCAGGGTAGTCATTTGAGCGCATTGCTATTTACTATATTCATCAATGATCTTCCTTCTGTCAAAACACATTCTCGAGTATTAATGTATGCTGATGATGTTAAATTTTGTTTGACTTATAATAATATGCAATCAGGTTTTGGTTTACAGTCTGATATTGATTGTTTTCAGAGATGGTGTCAGTCTAACTTCTTAAATATGAATTGCCTTAAATGTAACGTAATGACTTTTTATAGGGGTACGGACCGTATATATTTGGTCAACGATTTAGGAGTTCTTCTTGACCAAAAATTAAAATTCGACTATCGCGTGAAGTCTTCTGTAAATAATGCTATGAGTCTTCTTGGGTTAATTAAGCGATGGTTACAATAATTTGACGATCCTTATACAACTTAATTTTTGTTAAATTCCCTTGTCCGTCCTTATTTAAACTAATGCACTCCCGTTTGGAGTCCCCAATATCAATTACACATTAATCGTATTGAGTAGGTATAAAAAAATTAGTTCTTTTCGCCCTTAGTGGTTTGAACTGGGATCAAAACTTAAGGTTGCATTCTTACTCTAGAACATAGTACTAGTACTCGTGTAAATCGTAGAATTTTTAGCATTTTTTTTTACTTTTGCCTTTAGACCAACCCCCAACTCCCATCCACTTAACTTGCCAAGAGTACCTCAAATTTTAGACTGCATGAACCCTTTTGTGTTCTTTGTAATATTTATAATAATCTAAATCAAATTTGCATTTCAACCTATATCCCTGTCTTAAAAACCACAATTTTAACATATTTGCAACGAACATAGTTTTAGTTTTTTATAAATGTCTCTATATTATGTTATTTGTGTTTTCCTCGAGAACCTCATAGCTATGCTAAAAGGGCCCGCGCGTAACAAGCTCGTACTTGATTTCGTTGGGCCACTAGTCTGTACTGTTTATATGGCATCAACGTTCAAAAATATATGTTTGGACTTGTTTTCTTAATAAGTATCGATGAGACGACTGTTCGTGAAGGCGCGTTATCGCCCCTCAAGAAATTTACAGCAGTGTCAGTAACTTGCAGCACTCTTAACTTTTCAAATAAATGCTTTTAAAACCTTTTTGGGCTTACGATTCTCGATGGACTGGAAATTGGCAAGATATTGACGGGAGGAAGCACTATGGTTAGAACCACAGTTAAGGCTGTGGGAATGTCCGTATCAGTAATTTTTAATTAACTGCTGTACTTGGTTACAATGTTTGGTAATGTTCCTGAGCTGTTACTTTCGTTGGTTAAGAAATAACCAGAGATGGGATCTCACGATCAAGCTTTTTCTATCGAGAAGTGCCATTCACGGTGAATCGCAGGATCAGCTGTTTGGCATTCACCAGACAGACGCTGAGACGTCATAAGGAAGTCTTCCACTTTACTCCCCCCAGTAAACGGTACGGCTGATTGCCGGACCAGGAAGTTGACAATTAATTTAGGAAACGAGCTGGTAGCTGCACACGCCGTCATCCTCGCGATGTCGTTGATGTTGGCTGCGGAACGTTGGTTGCTGGAGATGCAGCTGGTGTCGTCGGCTGATTCTATGCATGCTCTTCAATGGCCTAGTCGTCAGGCAGGAGTGCTGGCTTAAGTCGATCCTTGCTGACTCTTAGTCGTTTGTTTTTCACTTCCATGTCGAAAGATGTGTCCTCTCGTTGTAGGACAAGATACGGTCGATCGTACAGCGATTTTAACTGGCGCGTACGGTGTCGTCTATGATGAGCACGGCTGCAGAAGCTTGTGGACAAATGAGGTTCTTGTTGCAGCGTTGTCTGAAGTTTGTGGTGCCTGAAGCTGCGTTATGATGTTATGCAGGCTCTTGCCGAGGTCGGAATGCAATCTTCAATCCGGCTTGTTTCAAAGAGGTCACCCGGCAGCCGTATGGTAGTGCCGTACAGCATATCGGCGGGCGATGTCTACGGTGCTCTGACATTTCAATGCTGTGCGATGAAAGCGCTCAATGACACCATTCGACTGCGGGTGGTATGGTGTATTCCTGCTCAATTTTACGCCTAGGATGCGCGACAACTCTTTGAAAAGGTCGGACTCGAACTGGAGTCCTTGGTCGGTCGTGATCCTCACCGGTACGATCCATCCCTGCAGGAGTGCGAAGTCTTCAGCAGTGATTATAGTCAGCCATCTGCTGAATCTGTTGATGACCGTCAAGCAGTAACGAAAGCCATTGGCCGGGGGTAGCAGGCCGATCAGGTCTAAATTAATGTGTTGGAATCGGGCATCGGGCACATCGAAACTGTCGAGGGCGGTTCTGTTGTAGCGGTGTATTTTGCATCGCTGGCACTGAAGGCAGGGCAGGCCATGAGACGATGTCCTTGTTGAAGCTGGGCCACACAGAATGGGCCATACCAAGCAGTACGTCGAATATGGTTATTCGCATTGGCGACGGAATGTATGGGCGAATACGGGACGACAATACATAACAATATACGCTGATGTTAGAGTTAGGCAGCTGAAGTATACGCAATTGCAACGATGATTTGCCTGACGTCGTCATCCTCTTTTTGTAGGTGTGCGCCATTGTCTATGTTGATCTGCTCGATTCCCGCAATGCAGGATAAGGTGTCTGCAACGCTGTTAGCGGCACCAGTAATATGCTCGATTCGACTATAAACGATAACTGCCTCTCCTGTCGTGGCGATGCTTTCTCGGGATCCTGCCGAAGTGCATATACTAGTGTCTTGTGATCGGTAAAAATGGTGCAGTCGCGTCCTTCCATGAAGCTATTGAATTTGACGACCTGGAAAATTGGTAGCAGCTCCCGGATGCAGTTGCCCTTCGTTAATATGGTGAAGCGCTGCACCGATTGCATTATTGTTGGTGTCGACATGAAGAGCAAGGGGCGCGTTGGCTATTGGGTGCGCCAGCCGTGTTGCAGCGCGGAATCCTCGGTCCATACCAAAGGCGATTGGACGTTCTTCTTGTTGCCAGGGATGAGCTCTTTAAGAATGCTTTCAACGACGGCTGTTTGCGGCAGAAAACGGCGGTAATAGTTCAGCATAGCAATGAATCTCCGCACGATTTTCACTCGTAGATCACGTCGGGTCACCAATGTCGAAGTGTCCGTATCACAGGGACGGAAAAGAATCTCACAGCTTCATAATATTGATTGAAGGCAATTAAACAGTTAATAGAAGTCATGATTAAAGAATGGGAAAAATTTGACTATAAAATGCTCTAGGGCCGAACCAACGCGTCCTAGAAAAACACTTAAACGTTCTACTTAGTAACGGATGTTCAATTTAAAAAATATTTTCCGGCTTATAAATGGTAACTAGATTTATTCTTCGATATTATAAACTTGTACTACTTATGTTCTTCGTTTTAAAATATTGTTATATATATATATTAAAAACTTTTAATTTTTATTTTAAATTAAATTAAATTTTTTGGTGCAGCCTTCAAATTTTTCTTGTTATACCATAAAATGTGCTGTCCTACTTATTTACGGTTATGGTTGATAAATACTAATTATAATTAACATTTATACTATAATTACTTAAATCGACCGTGTTTACAATCTTTTACATTTTTTATTTAATTTTTAAATTTCTATCGTTTTGCAGAAAAGTTTATGTAGCAATATTTGACCCCAATCCATTAAAAAAGATGTGAGGAGTCGTAAAACTCCCCACAAATCCCGATACAAGGCGAATGAGTCGAGGATGCTGTGTCTTGGACCTACGCAAAGCCGGTGCCACCCTGGACCTTGGTGTCACATACAAAATTAGCCAAGAAACGAACGATGTGCAACGTAAAGCCATATCTGCTGTATCTACATTAAATTTTAAGATTAATCGTTATATTTATAGATTTTAAGTTCATATTTTAGACTCCGTAATCGCAATTGACTTTGCGTTAAAAAAAAAAAATCAAGGTATATACATACATTGAATAATCACTGAAGTTGGTGAAAAAAATCAACTCACATCCGTTGGTGATTTTAACTTACCTAACCACTTCTAGTCTCACTCAACTGATTCCAACCTTTATATTCCAAAGATAGGTTTTTATTATCCAAATCTGTTGATAAACTTCAAGATTGACTCAGCTTATCAATTCAAAAGCTATATGGGAGCTATATGCTATAGCTATATATATACTACCTGCAACAGGAATACAACTTTTGGGAAAGATTCATGCAGATAGCTTTAAAACTGAGAGATTAGTTTGCGTAGAAACGGACGGACAAGTACTCGGATTAACAAAGTCCGTTTATTAGCTATGAGAGAGTGAGAGTCAGGGATTTTTTCTAACGATTTGCATAGCGTTGCCAACCATCTAAAATTCACTTTGATTAAAAAGAGTTGATATTTTCATAAATTTTTTTTTATTGAATAGTCCTAACATTACGCTTAATTTGTGTGTTCATTTGTATGGCTGTCCCGGGAGCGCTTGCAGAAGGCCAATTAACAGACCCGATTTTTCGGCCTATTTTTCGATTTAGAAAAGTATAGTGGCAACGTTGGCTGTGTAGCACGAAGTTCCGTCATGCTGCAACCATATGTTATCGATTTCTTTAACTTCCATTCTAGGAAGAGAAAGTCTTTCTGGATAATAAAAAAAATATTTTAAAAATATCAACCCGATTATTCAATGCAAAAAAATATTTACAAAGTATCACTGTGTCAAATAATGCGCAGACAAAACATAGATTCTCGATTCCTAGTGACACAAACAAAAAAAATGATTCCACTCAAACAACTAAGTCCACTTAAGTCTATTTATGTTCGTCAGGCAAATTGTGCTGAAGTGGTCAAAAAATAACAGACCAAATTTGCTTAAATAAATGTCTCGTCTATAACAAGAAAGGAAGCAAACATCGGCAAGCCAAAGTTTATATACCCTTGCAGCTATTAAACGAATTAGATGTTCTTTACAACATCTAAATTTTGATTTATTCGCGTGTATGTTTAAAAACATTGAAGCTATGATGATTTTCAGCTCATTTATTAATTTTATTGCTTTCTGATTTTGATAAAATTAAAGCGCAATTAAACAATTTTTTAAAAAATTAAAAAAATAAAAAAGTTACATTTTTGTTTTCATTTATTTTTGTATTAATATTTAGTTTGTTTTCATGGCAGCTATATGTTGAAGTTGTTTGTTTTTTATGGGAGCAATACGATATAGTAGTCCGAAACGGCTCATTACGTCCAGCAACTGAAGGAAAAATTTTGGGAAAGTTTTATGCAGATAGCTTTAGTTTGCGTAGAAACGGACGCAGAAATGGACGCACAGACTGACAGACGGTCGGACAGACGGACTTGGCTAGATCGACTCTCGTAGAGATGCTGCTCAAGAATATGTATTCTATAGAAGGTCGGAAATGCCTTCTTCACTGAGTTGCAAGCTTCTGACTAAAATAATAATACGCACTGCAAAGGTATAATAAGGGGTAACATAAGTGGGACAAAAGGCAAGTAAATGACGAACAAGATCATCGATCACTGACCAAGTAACTCGACACCGGAAAAATAAGTTACTACACCTACCAACTAAAAAGGACTACAAGTAATTATCAAAGGAATCGAATCAACAGTTGCTATCGACGAGATAATAGCTGGACTTCATGAAAAGGGCTTTAATGTTCAAATAGCTAAGAACATAACAAATACAAATAAAATGGCCCAACCAAATGCACTATGGCGCCAACGATCATTTTTTGTGGCATTAATTAATAACTCTTGAACGAAGCAACATTTTTTAATTTAAGTTTATAATACAGGAAGGAAGATACTTTGATTCAAATGGTTAATTTTTGGTTAATATTAAATTTGTTTATTGTTTTTGTTTATTAATTTAAAGTTTTGCTGGCTCGAGGTCAAGGTTTTTTTTTGGTGAAAAATGAAAAACAAAGGTTTTTTATTGTTTCCGATATATTTCGGTGGCACTTCGGCAACAGTCTTCGTGGCAAATTATTTACACGTCTGCACCGTGGGAATTGGAGATTAAACATTTTTGTTTTTTATTGTAAAGACATTGGTAAAATATTACACTTTTGAAAGAAAAAAATGGTCGTGGGCCTCCCTTTTCTTCCATGAAATCGCAGTTTTTGTTTTTTTCCCAAGTTTTATTTAAAACAAATACAGAAATAGTGCTAAAAAAGATTAAAAAATCGGTAAGAACTTCTTTTTGATGAATATTTTATATGCTGCATATTTATTGTTCTAGCCGAATATCCTAATAGCTTCACTAGAATATCTATATTTGACACTTTTTGAAGCTTAGACTTTGAGGATAAAAAAACGATTTGACAGCGCTCGATTTACGCAGCAGCAACAGCTGACATAAAAAGCTGATAGCTTAACAGTAATGCGTTCTGATAAATTTTATTATTTGTAACAACTGTGGGCGAAACCCCACTGCCACTATAAAGGGTGCACTGTCGATAGAGAGCTAAACACTCGCCAAAGCCAACAAATAATTGCATCTCAAAACCCAGTCCCACGACAAAACTTTTTGAATATACCATCAACCCCGGGAGTTTCTTTTGCTCAGGAGTTACAACAAGCCTCTAAGCAACTCAGCCTCTAAGCCTACGCTTCACCAAACTACTGCAGAAATAATGCAGAAACAGACATTTTATCAAGATTCAAAAATTAATTAAAAATTATTGTATGCGACAAATCATCCTGATGAGGTACTGGCATTCTGAATAAGAATCGCATCAGGCATTATCAATTGTCATTGTTGGCTACAGCCTATTTACACATCAATACCTTGACGGTATTGACCGCGTTTCTCCATTTCCGAAGCAGAATTTGTTAAATTTACCTGTTAGGTGACCGCTTTGTAGCAGCTATAATGCAAAACGCATAAAGGCTGTCCGAACAGTTCCTGTAAAGGAGACATTGATCAGTATAAGCGTTATAAGCGTTAAACTTTATAACTGCTTATAAACCTTCCAACAGCAGTCGTGCTTCTAGGCATGTTAAATAACTGCTACGCAATAAGAGAAGGCTTTGACGAAAGTGACCCATAAATAGCCTGACAGGAGATTCGGCTATCAAAGATATTTGAAGAGCTGCTCCTAAATCGTATCAAGCAATACCTAGAGGCCTATATTGCCATTATAATGCACCAATTTGGTTTTTTCGAAAAACACGGAACCATTGAACCTCGGAGATACGAAATGCATTTGAACGTCGAGAGTATTGCTCCGCTGTTTATTTTGGATGTCTCCCAAGCATTTGAATGCGTTAGGTTGTACGGCTTTATTCATAAAATTAAAAAAAAAACTTCCACAGAACACCAAAAAAATATCTACAAAAAAGCAGTTTCGCAGTACGATACAAGGATTTTATTTCTGAATCTCATCCAGTTGAAGCTGGAGTACCCCAAGGTAGTAACTGCATAACATTTACACAGCAGATCTGCCGACACTAATACTTACAACATCATCATTTGTTGATGATACTGCAAAATCAACGCAAAACTCATCAAGTCATCTTGTGCTTAAAAAAAATTACTAGCATATTGGTCAAACACATGTAAACGAGCAACCGGAAGACAACTTTTGGGAAAGAATCATGCAGATGACTTTAAAACTGATAGACTTTTTTGCGCACAACCGGATGGACGTTTCACGTCAACCGGCCCAGAGCTCTGCCAAAAATTCTACTGAACGAAAATTGACTTATTATAGCTTACAATTTTCGTCAATCATACCCTTTCGAATACACTGGTATTGGATAACTGCAGTTGGTTTTGGTGCATTTGAATACCTGTATATTTCTAATTTTTTTCCGAAGGAACTTTAAAAAAACGAGAATTTTGAATTTTAATCACAGCAGATGCTGGTGAAAATCTTTTTGACAGAGATCGCTGAACTCTTTCATGCTGCTTTTTATTGTAATAAAATTATTGGATACTTTTGTAGTGCGTTTTTGCCACATCGCCATCCCCGCATAACCCTGAAGCATGGCTACAGGGTACCTGAGAGCAGGTTTTCACATCCTATGCAAAAAAAAAAAAAAAAAAAAAATTGATCCGCCATATTGGCTTTGCCATTTTGAACTTTAAAAATCTGACTTCAAATTCGTAATGAGCGACTCCAAAAACCCCCGAGTTATGAATTTCAAGTGAATTCATTAACTTTTAAAAAATTGATCCGCCATATTGGATCCGCCATTTTGAATTTTAAAAATCTGACTTCAAATTCGTAATCACCAACCTCAAAACTATAAGAATCAGTCATTATCCATCGAGATATACTGTTTTTCATAAAGTATTTAATATATTTGTTTGCTAAGTCCACAAATACTTGTGCATTTAGAGTCACAGAAAGGACGCCATTTTGAATTTTTCAAAACGCCACTTTTCATTCGAAAGGGTATGAATTGATGAAAATTTTTAGCTATAATTTTCGTTCAGTAAAATTTTTGGGCAGAGCTCTGGGCCGGTTGGCGTGAAACGTCCCATATATATTTTATATATATATATATTTTATAGGGTCGGAGATGTCTTCTTCAATGCGTTGCAAACTTCAGACGGAAATTATAATACCCTCTGCAGGGGTATAACAATCCGGTTTGAAAATGGGGATAAAATTAATTTGTTTTCTGTTGTCAATAAGCCCAGCTGACTGACAATAATACACATGTTAGGATGAACTCTTAAAACACTAGAAAGATTTTAATTCTTCCGCTGGCGAAAGTATTTTTCGTCTTAAGTACTAGGCTTTTGAATAGAATATCATTTTATAAAAAATGCGCTTTGCCAGAGTTAGGAAAAATATTAATATAACACTTTTTTACTTACAATATTCCAATCCAAGTAAAGATTCCCGAAATATACACCAAGCTCTTTTTTCAGATAACGGCTTATCTGTTGGAATTCTTAGAACTTCACCTTGCTTTACCAATTCAAAAACCATATAAAGTGAATCCTCAAGTGGGTCATCCAACACTTCAACCAGCTTTACAACGTGGGGATGGTCAAGTTTTTTTAAAACTGCTATTTCTCTGTAAACCCGATCTAACGGTGATGTTGCTTTCCTGGGACCCCGGCGCATAAGTCCAGCTTGCCGTAAGAGGCGCTTTTTCGAAAGAATTTTCATAGCGTAATGTGTTGAGTCTTCTTCGGAATAAGCCAACTTTACGAGACCGTAAGAACCCTATAATGGCATAAATAAAAATGTATTTATGTTGTAAAGTGTTGTTCTTAAATATAAATTAAGGCTAAGAAATTTTGTCAGAAATTCCTGACAATGGCATTAAAGGTCCATCCAAAATTCAAATTGGGCTGATTTAAAATTTTGTTATTTTGTGTTATATTTTTTTTTAGTCTACAAATACCAAGTTAATTGGAGTTAAACTGAAGAAGTTACATTGGTTGAAGCAATTCGAGCAGCGTTTTTTTTTACTTTCGAGTAGTAAAAACTTAAAGTCCAAATGCCATTTGTGGAAACGGTGAATATTCTTGCGCAAAGGTATCAAAACAATTTTAAAATTTATTACATATTTTATATACATAAAGCAAAAGGTAATCCTTTAAGAGCTTAAGAAAAATTTTTTTTGTGTTTTTTTTATTTAAAAAATAAAATAAGGTTTGGCTCCTAAGATGAGTTTTAGGCTATGTAAGGGGCAGGACACAAAGAGTCCTAATTAAAATTTATATTTCTAACCTTGTTGATGTTATCTCTAGCGTCCCACAAAAGAGCCATCTAAACTGTTTTAAGGAGAATTTTGTTCATTCTTTTCAAGTCAGATAAAAAATAACGAAAAATATTTTAACTAAACATTTTTGTATATGTTTTTTATTGACATTTAAAGAATATAAACAAAAAAACCAACAAAAAATACGAAACAAAATTCGCCGAGAGTGGGGTCTTCAAAAAAATCCTGGTTGACATGGTTACAAACCTTTTAGAGAACGGAAAAGAAATCAAATAAATTCTTCATTGATTAAGATGTTACTATCGAGTTGACTTTTTCAAAAAAATGTAAAATAACAAAATGGACGTTGGTGCACTAAAAGGGGTACAAACATGTGGCTCAACGAAACATAGCACGAGCTTGTTACGCGTTTTTAAGACATGGATAGATGTTGAAATGCAAATTTGACTATATAGATTATTATAATTATTACAAAGAAAAAGAAAGTTCATGCAGGCCAAAGTTCAGAGGATGGTAGTTGCGGATTGGTCTGAAAGGCACATTTAAAGTTGAGCGGCTTACCAATTCTATGGACTCAATATCACCTCTTACAAGTTGTGCATAAAAATAGTTCCAAGCCTTCTATGATTTACCAGAGAAGGTAAAGTAAGCAATAGTAATCTACTAGAGCAAGAAGGCAACCTTACGTTTGATCCCAGTTCAAACCACGAAGGGCGAAAAGAAGAATTTATTTTTGTACCGACTCAATACCAAACAGAAGCGCAATATTCTAAATTAGGACGGACAAGGGAAGTAAATACTAATTTAGTTGTATAAGGAACAAACAATCAAAATCAGAGTGAAAACCGAAACCCGAACGCAAATTATTTTAGCACAAACATATTTTAACATTATCAGCGTAAATTAATACTCGAGAATGTGTTATGTCAGAAGGAAGATCAATGATGAAAAAAGTAAATATTAATAAACCCAAATGACTACCCTGAGGTACTCCAGATGTTACGTTTATCACATTGGAATCCGCGTTTTTAAAAATGGCGCTCTGAGTTCTTTCATTCAAATAACTTGAAATCCAAGTTAAAAGATTATTCGAAAACCCGAGCTTATCTAATTGAAATAAAAGAAGAAAATGGTTAACAGAATCAAAAACCTTACTAAAATCTGTATCAGTCTGCATTTTATGATTAAATACTTTAACTATAATAGATGTCAATTCAAGTAGGTTCGCTTAACAAAACCATGTTGATAAGATAATATTAGTGAGGAACGCAAATGTTGCAAATGAGAAGTAATAAATCGCTCTGCTTTGCATACAATTTAGAAATATCTCTATAATTTTAAAATCATCCGACTTTCTTGTTTTATGGAGTGGTAAAAAAAATATTTTCAAGAAAGGAACTGATTTTGAGGTAGACAATTGAAACAGTTTAAGAATCGGTTTACAAATTGTTGAGGCATAAAACCTAAGCACGCACCCAGTTTAATTGTACTATTGAAGGCAAGGCAAAGTCTTTTGATTTGACATTTACAGAGTTTACAAACATTTACAAAGTTATAAAGTTGCTTCGGATAATTTGAAAATACGGTTTTACACCGGTTCAAATACATACACTAGCATTGACTGTTAAGAACAATAAAATCCAATAGAGCAACCACATATTTTAAAAAATCAGATGGCTTGCCCATCCTTTTGTACTTATTGTAAAAGTTTGTTTTTAGGGTTTTAAGTCTTTGAAGCTCTTGTGTAAAGCACGAAGGTCTGTTATGTCTTGGAGGAAGACTGTCAGAAACGTATTCAATAAATAACGTGTTAAAAACTTTATAGAATAATTCAGTTTCACTTTGTCAAGTTGCTTTCGGAAATCAAGTAGTTTAGCTTATTAAAGTCACATTTACGGAAGCATATCGTTTTAGTTTGTTAAACTAAATAAGAATAGGTATCATGGCACGGCTGGGAAAATGTGAATTCTATTGTGGGATGGTATCGGCCCTCTGGGACAACTAGAGGGTCGATTCTAGATACAACGACCTCGGACGGATCCAAAACAAAAGCCCGGTTCCTCGCCTTAAATTGCCTACTCAAAGAGTTATGGATAAAGCTATTGTAATGATAGGTCTAGAAGTCCATAAACAAAGTCATGATCCGGCAAAGTGTGTCAGTAGGAAATGATCAAGATATATCTGGGAGATTAAAATCTCCCAAAAACAATCAAATGATCCCTTTCAGAAAGTAGAGATGGAACATTTAGTAGCACACAAATGATGTTCATAAATTTAAATGTCAGACCCAGGGGGGTACATAAAAACGGTTACAAAAATAGATTAGGCATGTAAGGAAACTTATACACTAAGAAATTCTAATCAGTCTGAAATATCTCCGATGTAAGACTGGAGTTAACAGCAATAAGCACCAAACCTTCCCAATGTAAAAAGCGATCAGATACATAAAAATATATATAAAAAAATAAATTTAAATTAAAAAAAAACAAGAAGGGTTTAATACTTTCGCAAGCCGAAGTTTATATACCCTTACAGCTTCTGCAAAAATTAAATATTTTTTTAAATATCTAAATTTCGAATAATATGCGTATATTTTAAAAACATTGAAGCTATGATGAATTATTAGAGCCTTCCTATGGCAGATATATTATATCGTTTTCTGATTTCTATATTATTAACTACTATTACAATATCCAGGAAAAAAAAAATTGATAAGTTAAGAGATTGTTCAACTCATTTTGTTCACGCCAAGAAAGCGTTTGTATTTTCTGCCGGTGTAGAGCTACAGGTCTCTATCCGGAGTCTCTACCCTAATTCCACAACCATTTCATTTAAGACATATATCAAGTGTGTGATAAAAAACTTTAATCCAGCCACAGTAAAATTTTCGGAACTCAATTTTCCCTCCAAAATTTTTGTTCATTGTGTTCCCGCTGCGTTCGTTTTTATTTTATACATAGAGTATTCCTATACAGTCCACTGCTCAAATAATTTGTCCGAAAAAATAAATACCCCCCGGTTAAATAATTGTGTTTCTTTAAAACAAACGCCCAGCCATATACATATTTTTTAATTCTCCACAACATATTTACTGTTATTTTTCAACATTTACATACGTTTTTCAAATGAACTGCGTGAGATGATTTGGAAGAGCCCTGTTCAATTTGTTCTCTGAGCTGAGCGGCAAGCTTTTCATACACAGAATATTTTTGACCGTGTTTGAAATTGAGGATGGACAACGTATCTGCGGCAGCATGTATCATATGCTTCCTCCTCATTATCCCACAATAGTCGCAGCGTACCTTGCAGGTAGATAAGGTTAGAATAGCAGCAGATGAATTTTCGACGCGGGCCTCGATTTGGCTCAGACGATTGAACATTGAAATAAACTTATTTAAAGCGACGGTTGCCATTGCGGATTTAGATTTATTTATGATTGGACTCGAAAAATTAGACTTGTTTTTTTTTCTCAATCCCTGAAAATACTAGTCTGTGAAGTTTAGGAACCAAGTGGCATATATACTGATATACGGGTACTGGAATTTATGGATAAATTTGGAATTTAGGAACCAAATAAAATACGTAAGGCTATAAGACAGCACTGGAATTGAATGTGGATGAATTTTAAAGGAATCATAAATTTAAGTTTTCAAAAAATTTCTCACAGAAATAACATATTGTAGAACGAACCCAAAAATAATTAATAAATTATTTAATGGGAAACTGAACAGTATATATTACACCGACGAACGGATGGAGTTTTGGATCGTTATCTAACTATACTAGTTAGTTGGAACTTTTCGGAAAATATTGACGAATATATTTCGTATATTGGGCAACTCAATTTATCGTTGGCCCTTGTACCACTGTGCGAAGAAATTGTAGGCAGACGTATGTAAATGTTGAAAAATAACAGTAAATATGTATGCAAACGAAGTTGTGGGTATTTATTTTTTCGGACAAATTATTTGAGTAGTGGAGTGTATAGGAGTATGTTAAAACGAACGCAGCGGGAACACAGTGAATAACAATTTTGGAGGGAAAATTGAGTTCCGATAATTTTACTGTGGCTGGATTAAAGTTTTTTATCACACACTTTATATATGTCTTAAATGAAATGGATATGGAACTAGGATAGAGACTGCGGATAGAGACCTGTAGCTCTACACCGGCAGATAATACAAACGATCGGACATATCGACATATAGTAATGGTTAAATATTTCAGAATTACGTTTTATATCTCTTTAAAATCGGACGACTATATCATATAGCTCCCATATCGGAAAAATAAATGAAAACAATTATAACTTTGCTGTTTTATAATTTTTTTTAGTTCTTCGACATATAGTAATGGTTAAATATTTCAGAATTACAGTCGGACGACTATATCATATAGCTCCCATGAAAACAATAAAATTTATGTTGTTGTTTTGGTCCTCAAGAACTAGTGGGATGGTTCGAAGGGAGGCTTAGCTGGGGCCAGCAGGCGGGTCGCAGGTTGCGGATAGCGAACGACCTTCTGGGAAGGTTAGTTGCGAATAAGCGTAAGCAAATAAGCAACCCCGGACAAACAGCGGGTATACCGATGGAGGTATACCGACAAGACGCTTGTTTGGCCGTCTTAACACCGTAGCCTTACACACCCCCTCCCTCACGACTACCCACCTCCATCCTATCCCCCCACATCCCACCTCGGTGCCGGACTAAGGTGTCATTCGACCCGTGCCGATAGTCAGCCTGGCTGGGGGCCCGAGTTAACAAATAGCCCAGTCGCAAACGGAGGGTTCAGGCAAGTGGCGACCGCCTGTCCTAAGTACGCCTTACCCGGGTACAGCGGATCTCTGCCCGGGCGGACCACATACTTCTCCGCAGCTCGTGGGACCACATGAAAAGAAGTAAAGAAATAAAAATCCCGCAGGATATCCCTGCAACCGGTGTCGCAAGACACTTTGAGGAAAGATCCCTCGAAGGCGACAGACCCCAGGCGCACCCGCCTAGGACTACACCAGCAGCCCAGACATTCCCAGCCAGGGAGCGTGGGGTGCCAGCAGGAGCTACCCTGCCAGCACGCCCACCTCTCGCATCTGATAGGCCAACCTCTATCAGGCAGCTGAAGAAGCAGGACGCTCTTCCAGCCCTGGGACAGCCCGGAGGACTGGACGACCCCAACAGGCGTGGCCTGCCAGGGTCAAAGGTAAAGTGGTACCTGAGGTACCTCATGCAGGGCATGACACCAGAGGAGGCCTTGAAGAAGGCAAAGGAGCCAAGGGAGCAGCCGGCATTGGGGACAGCACCGGTTGGTAAACGGCTGAACACCAGCCGCACACCACCGACGGACACCCCCAAAAGGTCTAGGCACGGCCCGGGGGCTAGTGAGACGTCCTCACGGGTCCCTGAGCAAGAGGGGCCTAGCACATCAGCAGCAGCGGCAGAAAAGGCAAAAGTGCGGGCCAGGAAGATACCTTCCCAGCCCCATCAAAACCAGAAGCCGACAACCGCTGGAGGAAGACCCTCTAGCTCGGCACCGCCGGTCATCGGACCCCGTCCGGCTTACGCGGAGGCTGCCAAGAAAGCCACCCTCATCAGGGTGGCTATACTCCCGGACGGTTTCCCGGCGGCCAGCCTGACCGCAGAGGAACTATCCGGGCTTCAGGAGTCGGTCATGGACGAGATGCTCACGTCAGCGTGGAGCGGTCCCGTCGTGTTCAGGGGAATCCACTTCAGGGTGGGTTACCTGATTATCGACTGCCTGGATGAAGGCTCAGCTGAGTGGCTCAAGATTGCCGTACCTCAGCTGCGGACGTGGAAGGGAGTACCCCTAGAGACCCGCACGGGAGCAGACATCCCGGCAGCATACAACGCCACGTTGTTCTGCCCGAGGAGCTCCGACCGGACCAATGAGGAAATATTGGCCTTCATTGGTTTCCAAAACCGGGTCGAGACGGACGCCTGGAAGGTCATCTCCAGGAAGAACGACGGAGCTGGTGCACTCCTGGTCGTAGGGATGGACCAGACCGGAAGGGATGAGATAGTGGAGCGTGACCACAAACTCAACTTCCGGTTTGGCCACGTCACCGTGAGCGGTCTGAAAAAGACCAAGAGAGCTCCGGAAGAGACGCCCAATGACGGCACATGCAAGGCTGTCGAGGATACCCTCGAACAACCGAATGTGGAGCCGAAGTCACAGCGTGGTGAACAGGATGAACAATCCATCACCAGCATGGACATTGGGGACGACCAAGGGGATGGACACCCTATGTCATCCCAAGAGCTGGCCCAGGAGCTCCTCCTGGACGAAAGCTGCGAAGAAGCCGAGGTTACCGTGATAGCCGGTGGTGGAGAGACTTGCTCTCTCTCTTCACCAGACCTCACGGAGCATCAAACCTCGGAGTGATGGCTGCAACAAGCAGCACTTGGCTAGCCCAGGTAAACATCCATCGGGCCAAAGCAGCATCTGCTGTCTTGGCGAGGATGTTCACCTCCCAACACCTCGGGTTAGCCCTTGTATGGCATAAAAGGCCTGTACACGAAGGACACCAAGGTAATATGCGATCCAGGAGGATCACCTCCCAGATCATGCATCGTTATAAGGAAAGATATCAACTATAGTATCTTTTCAGAGTTCATGAGCAGAGACTGCGTCGCCGTAACCATCAACGGCACAGAAGCTGCACCGAAACTAGCAGTGGCCTCCGCCTACTTTGCCGGGGAGGAGGCCTGTCCACCGCCAGGAATACCCGGGCTAGTAGACCACTGCCGGACGAACAAGATCCCCCTCATCATAGGATGTGATGCCAACGCACATCACGTGATCTGGGGTAGCACGGATGTCAACAACAGAGGTGAGCAACTACTAGAATTTATTTTAAACAATAACCTAGAGATCTGTAATGTCGGCGCCAGGCCGACATTTGTTACTAGGGTACGAGAAGAGGTGCTAGACATAACTCTAGTAACCAATTCTTTTAAACCCCACATTAAGAACTGGCATGTGTCACCAGAAGAATCAATGTCAGACCACAGGACAATTTTGTTTGAAGTAGCCTTCAAAACAAAAAGATGTAGCCCTAAAAGAAACCCCAGAAAAACAAACTGGGACAAATTCAGGTCAACTCTAGAGCTCAATCTTTCCAACGAACCGTCAGGATACCCTAGACATCCCTTGGAATTAGACAGAGCGGTAGACAACCTGGGTCACAAGATAGTAAATGCCTTTGAAGACAGTTGTCCTCTAGGTAGACAGAGGCGGGAAACAGACGCACCATGGTGGAATGCTAGTCTTGAACGACTACGAGTAACCACTCGGAAGCTTTTCAACAAACCAAAAACTGATAGAAACTGGGAACTATACAGGCAAAGCCTGACGCTCTACAACAAAGAGATCAGGAAGGCCAAACGGAAAAACTATAGGAACTTCTGTGAGGCAATAAGTAACGTCAACGAGGGCGCGAGACTGCAAAAAGCAATGGCTAAAAGTGCAGCGGATAGTAATTTAGCCCTGAGGAAAGGGAATAACACCTTCACCTCCACGGATCGGGAGAAATTAGAATTGCTATTTGACACGCATTTCCCGGGGAATACTCCCACTATGGGAAACGCAAGGCGTGATCAACATAGAACCCCTAGGACAGTAGCCAGTGACTGGGCAACAGCCAAATCTATAGTTACGCCCGAGAAACTCAAATGGGCTATTGGAACCTTCCAACCATTTAAATCACCGGGATTAGACATGATCTCTCCAGCTTTCTTACAGCAGGGGCAGGAACTACTCCTAACCCGCCTAAGAAGACTATTGGTGAGCAGCCTAGCCCTTGCGTATATCCCAAGTGCATGGTGCAGCGCTAGGGTGGTCTTCATCCCCAAGATCGGGAAGAAAGACATCACCAGCCCAAAGTCCTTCAGACCTATCAGCTTAACTTCGTTTTGTCTCAAAACGCTGGAAAAACTGGTAGACTACAAAATCAGAAGAACAGCTCTCAGAGACTGTCCGCTGCAAAACACACAGCATGCATATAGAGCAGGCCGTTCAACAGACACTGCACTTTATCAACTATGTCGCACCCTAGAAGGGGCAATTGACAGCAAAGAAATAGCTATCTGTGCCTTTCTAGACATAGAGGGAGCCTTCGACAACACATCACATGATGCAGTTCGAGCTGCCCTGTCCAGAAGGAACATAGACACTACTACGAGCAAATGGATTGGCAACCTACTTGAATCCAGGCAAGCAACATGTACACTGGGTTCGGAAAGAGTAACAATCGCTACCAGCAAAGGCTGCCCGCAAGGAGGAGTACTGTCCCCTCTGCTATGGAGCCTGCTAGTAGATGACCTTCTCAGCAAGCTTGCTGGAAAAGGAATTCAATGTCAAGGATACGCCGATGACATCGTGATAATCGCCAGAGGCAAATTTGAAGCGACACTCTGCGACATCGTCCAACTCGGACTAAGGACAACGCTAGACTGGTGCAGGGAGGTTGGACTCAACTTAAATCCTGCTAAGACAGTCATCGTTCCTTTCACAAGGAAGTACAAACTACAGAGAATGAGACAAATCTCACTGCTAGGAACTCCTATAGAAACTAGCCGAGAGGTTAAATATCTAGGAATCACTTTAGATAGTAAACTGACTTTCGCTTCCCATGTCCAAAAGACATTGGAAAAGTGTTACAGAGCACTCTATACCTGTCGGAAAATTGCTGGGAAATCCTGGGGAACCAGGCCTCAGATAATACGATGGCTATACTTAATGATCGTGAGACCAATCCTCACTTACGGAGCACTTGCATGGGGCAAACGAGCTAAGCTCATCAGCATGCAAAACCAGCTAGGAAAACTACAAAGACTTGCCTGCGTATGCATGACAGGGGCAATGAGAACCTGTCCTACAGCTGCCTTAGAAGTTTTGATGGAGCTAACACCACTCCACTATGTGATTGATATCCAACGCAAAGCTACACTCCTGAGAATAAGCACTGAGGGCACAGGTAGTGGTTGCATTCTAAATAACAGGGATGCGAATAATTTGTTAGGTGAGGTGCCCCTAATACTCCACCCTAGGGATGAAATGACAGCCGAACTAATCTTCGAGCAGAACTTCCAGCACACCTAGGCAATAAGAAAGATTGGACCACACTGTCTGAAGTGCATCCGATGGCTAAACACACCATTGCATGGTACACAGATGGATCCCTGACACAACAAGGCACGGGCCTTGGAGTGGTAGGGCCTCGCATAAAATACCACGAATCCCTTGGCCAATACACCAGCATATTCCAGGCTGAGGTATGTGCCATTGGACGTTGTGCAGAGCTCAACATACAGCGTGGATACAAGGAAAAGGACATATCGATCCTTTCGGACAGCCGAGCAGCAATTACTGCTTTACATAGCAACAAAATCATCTCGAAGCTAGTCCTAGAGGTGAAGAGTAAGCTAAATACACTGGGCAGTCGAAACAGGCTGGCCCTCAGATGGATTCCGGGACATAAGGACATATCCGGAAATGAACTTGCCGATAAAATGGCAAAACTAGGAGCCGAACAGCCCCTGGTAGGCCCAGAGCCCTACTGTGGCATAGGGAGGCACACTATAAAAGAATACCTTAGGAAAGCGGAAGGCGCCATGAGACAAGAACACTGGAGAAATACCCCAGGTCTAAGGCAAGCCAAAACTCAAATAAATAACTATAACAAGAAGAGGTTCAAGGAACTTATTCAACTAGGGAAAAACTCACTTAGGATCGTTACCGGATTACTAACCGGGCACTGTAGACTGAAAAGTCACCTAGGTAAGATGGGAATAACCAGCAGTGGAACTTGCAGATTCTGCGACATAGAGGACGAAACCTCTAGACACATCATTGCAGACTGTCCGGCGTTAGCAAGCATAAGATGTAAAATCTTAGGAACCAGAACTCTTACACCTGAGCTCCTAGTAAGAATCAACCCACTAAAACTCCTCGACTTTATTCGAGGAAGTGGGTTGATATCTGAGCTGTAGGCTCTGAATGGGGGTACAATAGATCTTATAGGTCGCGGTACACTGGACACCCCGATATTAATAATAATAATAATGTTGTTGTTTTTAATTTTTTTTGACATATTAATAATTTGAAAGTTCAAAATTATGCTTTTGATTTCATTGAAATCGGAAAACGATATCATATAGCTGCCATAGGAACTATCGAAACTTTAAGCTGCAAATCATCATAGCTTCGATGCTTTTAAACATATACGCAAGTAAATCAAAATTTTAATGTTTTCAAGAATATTTAATTTTTGCAATAGCTGCAAGGGTATATGAACTTCGGCTTGCCGCGGTTTGCTTCCTTTCTGGTTTTCTATTAGCTTTGGAAAAGACGACAACAACCTCTATTATTCTTGGCATCCAGTTTATTACATTTCTTGGGAAGAGGAATTACAATTGATTTTTTGCAAATATGAGAAATGAGGGTGAGGGTGAACATGTTTAACACATTATGGAACAGAAAATGAAGCCCCTTTTGGGCAAAACTCCGGTTTAATTACACATGATAAGCACAGGAAACTAGAGGCGAGAGAAAAGTTAGTTTAAGTTGAGTTTTCCTGATTTTTATGTACTGTTAGATGATATTTTTTTTTTGAGGTATCGAGAACACATCATCACTGTAGCTCGTTGAAAAGGGAGTGTCCTTTTTAAAGATTTTAAAGCAGGTCTACTTAAATGTTAAACGCACTTCTAATAAATGTCTATTATTGTCTAAATGCTTCTGGATATCTTCTTCCCAAAGTTATCCAAATCGGGGCTATAAAATTCTCAATATTTATAAAAATCATTATGAAATATGCTGGCTAGACCTTACAAGAGTCCAAACACGCCGAGGAGTTGGCAAGGTTTGAATTTGAAATTCAACGAAGGTTGTTAACGTTAATAATCCCAGCTCAAATAAATAATAAAACCAAATTAATTAATTCTATGACTAATTTTGTATTTTTGAAAACTCTTCTGTTATTTCACTGTGACAAGTACCCTTGCAGCAATAGGTTCCTTAAATTATAAGCCGTTTGGTATTATTCAATAATTTTGTTTGGATGCCATAATTAATTCCTTGTATAGTCGCAAGAGTGTTTTAGTCTTGGGTGGCTATGCACTGGGCATAGACACAAGAGGTTTTATATGGTTTCCTCCTCGTCTGCCTACAGCTGCGGCAGAACTCGTGATGTTGGACCTGAGTTTTAGAGCATGGTTGCCTAGGAGACAATGTCCCATGAATACTCCGATTAGGGTGGCAATATTCTTCCTGATAAATTGTATGCGTGTCCTTGTTCTTTGTACCCTTGCAGAGGGTATTATAATTTCAGTCAGAAGTTTGCAGTGAAGGAGACATCTCCGACCCTATAAAGTATATATATTCTTGATCAGCATCACTAGGCGAGTCGATCTAGCCATGTCCGTCTCTACGTCCGTCTGTCCGTCCGTTTCTACGCAAACTAGTCTCTCAGTTTTAAAGCTATCTGCATGAAACTTTCCCAAAAGTTGTCTTTCTATTGCAGTATTTCTATTGTAGTATATAAGTCGGTACGAGCCGGATCGGACGACTATAGCATATAGCTCCCATAGGAACAATCGAAAAAAAAATAAAAAAAGATTATAACTTTGCCTTTTTTTTTAATTTTTTTCTATTTCTTCGACCTATAGTAATGGTTAAATATTTCAGAATTATGGTTTAAATTTCATCAAAATCGGACGACTATATATATAGCTCCCATAGGAACAATCGGAAAAAAATGAAAAAAAATTATAACTTTGCTGTTTTCTAAGTTTTTTCTTAGTTCTTCGACATATAGTCTTGGGTAATTATTTCAGAATTACGGTTTATATTTCATCAAAATCGGACGACTATATCACATAGCTCCCATAGAAATAATAAAAATATTTAAAATAACTTTCTAATAATTGAGCTACAAATCATCATTGCTTCAATGTTTTTCAACATATACGCAACTAAATCATAATTTTAATGTTTTCAAAATGATTTAATTCTTGAAATAGCTGCAATGGTATATGAACTTCGGCTTGCCGAAGTTTGCTTTCTTTCTTGTTTAGAGTTAATTCAGGCCCATGTTATTATCGTTTTATAGTGATGGAGTTCCATCTGCTGCCTGACATTCTGGTGACGGATTGTTTTAGTACCAAACAATCGAGAGGATAGACGCGAGATATGAAAATTGGGATACAATTCCGGGGAAAAAGAAGGATCTAAATATACGTTACTTAGGTAAGAATTAAAGAGCGGCATAATAATCTGAAAGTCTCATGCAAGTCATACTTAGATCTACAATGATTTAATATTAGGGGAATATAATTTCTAGTTAATCAGGACAGTAGTCCAGAGTCGGGTAAAGTCTTGGTGACAAAGGAATCCTAAAATTACTTTAACCACTATTTGATCAACAAAGCACACCCCTAGCTTCATTAACCATCAATCTTAAGTTTTGGTTCTGATGGACGCCAAGATTGTTTAAAAGAGCAATTCTACCCAAGGAGCAGTCAACTAGGGTATGATTCACGGTTTTTGGGTTGACACGATAAAAATTATCCCGGCACCAGTTTTGGAAAACATTTAGAGCGTATTTTAAGTCTTTGTGGCAAAAAATATCCTTACTCTGCAGACATACTTAAATTAACATCATCTGCGTACATAAGTACGCGAGAATGGCTTATAACTAAGTGGAGAATATTAATAAATTAAGTAAAAAGTAACGGACCGAGATGTCTCCCTTGTGGGAGAACGGAGGTAGCCCGGAGAAGTTTAGAAGTCGAATTTTTAAGGAGGACTCTTTGCCAACCAGATAAATTAAGATCCATCAAAGCAGATCAACTGGAAACCCTAACAAACCGAGTTTCCGAACAACATTAACATAACATTTGAAGACCTTTATCACAAATGAAGTGAACTCCAAAAGGCTAGGTGGTTGATCTCTGTTTCATAAATTCGTTTTTATTTGTATTTATTATAAAAATGGTAATTTACCGCTACAATTTGAATCTTATAGCTTTTTTCACTGCGTAATATAATTTTCCTCTTATTGACCTAAGCCTATGCAATTTATATTATTTTTCATTTGTGACTTATGCCCAAACAGTTTATTTCTTAATTCTAAGTCGCTTTTTAATTAAATACTTACTTTGTGAATTAGTTAGCGTGGCTTTGATAATATTTTTGAGGTAATCGGGAAGCTGGTTCCACAATCTAATAGCGTTAATAAAAAATTGTCTTTCACAAGTCAGTGATCTAGATCTTAAGGCAATTAAGTTGTTAACTCGTCTAGGGGCCAAAATTTGTTAGTTTTTAAAACAGATGTATTGATTGTTATTAAAAATCAATTTTTGAAGATATAACAATACTCGCATACTTATCCATTCATTTAGTCTGCCATACGGGGCATGCTAAAAATGTCGTATGTTTTTCCAACTGCCTTTGAGATTGGATCAGCCAGGTAAGGGTTCTGTTAAATGTGGAGCCAAAATTTACTGCTGTCATCAATGAAAAGAGGCTGGAGATCATCAAGAGGAATCTTTCTTGTACTTGTCACTAGTCACTATTACTTAGTTTGGTCAGTTCCTTTGGCAAGCAGTCGTGTTTATTTGAGCTCCGAAAATTCAAACGTTTTTCACTGAACAAAAAAACTATCACAGACACACAGACACTGATTAAGAACTGACTTGTCCCTGGAATTGAGATTCGGGAAAACTGGTCGCACTTCATATGCTCTATCCCCGCAACTGATAGAGCAAATGGACGCACGATTATCAGCGCTTATCAACGTTCGCTTCGCTGAGCTGACTGAGCTCATCAACACCACTGCGCGAGAGGCTGAATAAAGGTTACTGAAAGCGTTACCCAGCGAAATTGACCAGAAATTCGACGCGGTCTTGGAAAGCGAGTCCAGCAACTAAAAGTCAATACGGCTGAGCGCCTGGATAAACTGGAGCGGGATATGGAGGAGCCTGAAAGCAAGGTAGGGACTGTCGAAGGGAAACTACAGGCACAGCGTGCGGACAGACATGCGTGCGCGGTACCTATGCATGGCATTCCGTATGTTGATGCGGAAAAACTCCGAACCCTATTCAACAAATTATGTTTTGTGACGAACCTTGTTCCGGCACCGATCCTTGTCGATCCTCCAATAATCATAAGGCTGGAGACGACAAGGGTGCATACCGGCGAGCAAACAACCAAAAACTTAGCAATCACCGGCTGTGCTCTATGTTAATGAAGAACTCACGAAAAATAATTTCTTTATCTTGAAAGAAGCTATGCGCCTTAAAAAGCTCTGTGGTATTTACACGACTTGGGATTGTGCACGTGAAATGCACAAGGAGAGACGACGTGATCTACATATATCGATATCACTGCTGCTGAATCCCTCTCTGGCTCTGTCAACGCTGCTGGGTCCCTCTCTCTTTCTGTTTCTGCCTCTTTTCTCCGCTCTAGATAATGGGAATAATAATAATTTTCGCGACTAATTTCTCTTAAGAGTAAATCAAGTTTAGTAAGGTTTCTGATAATACTATTTCTTTTAGAATTACAGTGTGCCTATAACGACCATTTGTGTGTGTTTCCAATATTTATAAATGGCTATTCTAATGCGGATCGTTTCAAATAATAATATGGCGAGCAGTCTCTTTAATATTCAAAGTAAACGAAAAAATGTTCTTAATTGTCCACATAAACGCCCAAAGCCTAGTAAGAAACATTTATGAGTTTGTTTATGAGAGTTGTTTGTGGGATCTCATGTTGATGTAATTTGTGTGTCAGAAACTTGGTTTGTCAATAAGACTAGTGATGTCTCGTTTGTGTGTGATGGGTACGTGTCGTTTAGAGCTGACCGGATGGACCATGCCTATGGCCTGTGTCAGTAAGAAATTTGCTTTTAAATGTATCCAAGCCTTGACTGGTTTGGAAAGTACCGTTGAATCTGCTTTCATTAAGATTAGTGATCGAAAATTTAAGAATAAAGCTCTTATCTGCTGCATATACAGACCCCATCGCCTAACCCAACTCGGAGAATTTATGAGAACGTTTGCAGAACGAACCGTTGGGTAACAAAATGTTAACAGGAGATCTCAACAGCAACATGTGAATTGAAAATCTTGTTCACAATGATTTTAATTCAACATTCACGCACCTACTTATTTTACAAATAGTTTTAGCTCCTTGTTAGATATTCCTTGTTTGTGATTTGTCGAAAGTCCTTTTATATGACCAACTATGTGTTCCTGCTTTTTCCAAACAAGACCTGATTTTTATGACGTGTGATTTTATCTCCTACAACCCCCCTCTGTAATTAGCTATAGGGACTATGAGTCAATTAATTATAACAACTTTCAGGCTGAATTTGTCAATTATGACTGGACCCTTAATTACAACTTGACATCTGCTGAAAATTAACTATTACTCTTTAACTCTAATATTGGACAACTATTTAAGAAATGTGTCCCAGTTTGAACTAAAATTCTAAAAACACCAGCCTTAGTTTACCTCAGAAATAAAGGGACTAATTCGATTGAGGGACGCAGCCTATAAGCGCGAACTGAAGATTTGTACAATATTTTTAAACAAATTGACGTCACGAGAAAGATAGAAGTCTCCAAACGTAGATTTTATAATACAAAATTTGGAAAGGCACATATGTCTGGTTTGGTTTGGAAGGAGCTAAGAAGTATGGGGAGGGCCAAACAAACTCAGGCTGCTAAGTCAGACCTAGATGTGGATGCTCTCAATGAAAAATTTGCTCGAGCTAATTCTTATAGTCAGCCCCAAAATATGTACCAGAACTCGACAACCATCTGTGATAATATTTTTAGCTTTATGTATATCCGTCCAAGTGATGTTATAGAATTTTTACTAAGTTTAAAATCCAATGCAGAAAGTCAGGACAACATAAAAATATTGATACCAAAGTTAATTCACCACATCTCCCACATTTTTAACACTATTTTAACCACATCTCTGTTTCCCGAAGCGTGGAAAATGGCAAAGATACTCCCGATTCCTAAAACTAAAAATGGTTTTCGATCCATCTCTATCTATCCATTGCTGTCCAAGTCATTTGAAGTTTGCAAAAAACAACTTCTTTATCCTCAGCAACAAGCAATCTGGGTTCGAAAAGAGTAAAAGCTGTACTTCTGCCACCTTGAAGATTTCTGAAGATATACGCCAACAGATTCATGAAAGTAAAGTGACACTAATAACCCTTCTTGACTTTAGCAAAGCTTTTGACTCTATTGACCACGTGATTCTTCGTACCAAACTGCGAACGCTTTATAATTTTTCTCCATCTGCAGTAAAGCTTCTCCAAACTTGTCTTACAAACAGACTGCAGGCAGTTGTTTAGGGGAATCTGAAATCTGATATCTTGCCCCTCGCTCAGGGGGTCCGGTCCCACAAGGGTCAGTCTTAGGTCCATTGCTTTTTTCGTTATACGTAAACGATCTTCTTAAATTTTTGTCTGACTGTGATGTACACCTTTATATAAGTCGTCCCTTAGGCCAAATTAATGAATGTATATTAGAGTTAGCAACTATACAATCCAAAAAATAAGTAAGTGGGCGGAGGCGAACGGGCTGCACAAAATCCTAGTAAAACAAAAAGTCTATTTATTTAGAAAAGATATATAAACATACGTTTCCTCCCTATAGTCAATGTTACCAATATAGCTACTAAGTATGTTGAAAGGACCACAAGTCTCGACGTTGACATGGGATGATTAAATTACTAAGGCCACTAACTTATGATATAATCAGGCAGCTGTCATTAACCCAGAACCTTGTTCCACAGAATATCAGAATGTTAGTAGCCAAAACCTGTGTATTACCGACTCTATTTTACGGCCTTGAAATTTTTGACTTCTCTGACGCAGCAATTATGCGCAAGCTGAAAGTTTCGTGTAACTCAATAGCACGATATATTTTTGACCTAGATCGCACAGAGCATTTTACAGCTTACTCCCCAAAGATATTCGATGTATGCTTTGAGTCGTGAATTAAGCTAAGAACTCTCTTATTTTTACACAAACTAATATCCAGGAAGGAGCCACAGCTGTCACTTCTTGCAGATGTCAGTATCCGCAGAGAAACACTTCTTTATCCAAACTGTACTACTGGAATGATCTTCCAAACAATTTTAAAACATTAAAAATGAAGCACGATCAAAACTATATTGTTATCTTACCTTCGAGGCACACTCTAACTTTAAATTCCCTTTTTTCAAAATTTTTTTTCAGGGATGGACTGCGTGGAAAGAGGGTTGCACCGCAGAAACCTTATGGACCATCCCTTCAACGGATGGTGGAAGGTGGATGGATCTCTGTTGAAATACGGTTTAGTGATTCACATCGAGCATCTTAGCTATTTAATATGTCAGATCCTGCAAATTCTTTTTTTTTCACAATTGATATCATTGAAAAGAAAATATGAAAAAATTTGTACCAAAACCGAAACCTTAATCGAAATAGTTATATTGGTTATCATTGCTGTATTTAATTTTTGCAATAGCTGCAATAGTCTATGAACTTCGGCTTGTCAAAGTTTGGTTGTATTCTTGTTCCAAATAAATAGACTTGATATAAGTGTTGATGGGATGAAAAAAATATATATTTAAAGCTGTAAAAACAGAGTCAACATATTGCAAATAAGTTATTATTATTATTATTATTATTATTATTATTATTATTATTATTATTATTATTATTATTATTATTATTATTATTATTATTATTATTATTATTATTATTATTATTATTATTATTATTATTATTATTATTATTATTATTAGATTAATAAATTAAATTATATTATAAAATAAATGTATATATTTTTTTGTATTGTTTTGCATCTGCATTATCAAATGTTTAAAAAACAGTTATTTATATACATTTTTTGAAATGTTGGCATAAATTAGCTTAAAAAGGGTTCCATACTTTATTTATAAATTTCCTCAAAAAAAATAGGGTTTTTGGCCAAAACTCGGGCCTGCTCGCCCAGTGTGCTATGTAAGAATCACTATGAACGACAGTACATGTAGTGACGTTGCGCATCAAGAGCTTGTGTAGGAGACTACTATTATATAGTCGCAGAATTGAAAATTCGATGTGATGGTTCGATCGTGAGTAATACACTAGTAATACACCAATCGAAAGGTATCACTAAATGAATAAGAATTACATTGAAAATTGATTGATTGAGGAGAAAAGGGCGGTGAAAGTGACATACATAAAATTTGTTTAAGTGGAGTTCCTGAGCTTGGTTTGGAAAAATATTACACTTTTTTAACACAGTTCAAATTTTTTTCAAAATACGCGTCGAATGACATCAATATTGCTTGCTCCGGTCAAAAGCTATTAAAAAAACAAATTTTTTTGGTATATATTAAAAAAATACAAATAAGGACTTGTTTTAGAGTTTTGGAAGAATTTTTTTGTGTTAAATAAAATAATAAGTTATTTTATTTTTTTTTTTACTTTTTTCAAATTTTTAAAAATTGTTAATGTTGTTTTTGTTTATTTTTTACGTTGAAAGCTTTTGGGATTCTTCGAGAAGTATGTCCACAGTCATTGCTCTTAAAAAATTTCGTTTCCTCCTTGCATTGGGCTCTCATATGCTCAGGTAATGGGATCGCCTTCATGAAGTTCTTGCTTTTTTAAAGTCAGTATATTTAAGATTAACACGTGTCTTTAATAGGTTGTCTATATAACGCATCACCAACTCTTCTTCAATTATTCCAAGAGCTGTTATACGTTCTCGTGAGCATTTTCTTTCTGATTATTCTGACGATATCTTAGCTGCTTCTGTATCTCAGCGCTGGTCAGAGTCTTGTCAAATTCGTCTAAAAGTACAGCAAATAACTTAGCTGTTCCCTTAATTTTTATCCGAACGCTAACATATTTCTGCTTGCTCGTCAAATCTTAGGCATCGACGTTCTCATTAAAACATTTCAGCCACTGTCTTATTAGCCAGCTACTATTATTTAAACGAACAAAAACAAGCGTGCTAAAAATAAGTCTCACAAAAATACTTGTTTCGTACCATGACAACCCTTGCTAAAATGCCGAAGTCTAGAATCGAATCGATTCTGAGACGCAACCACAAAATAATATGTAATAGGTCAAATATGTTGTTATAAACCAAATTTGTAAAGCAATAATGTTCTTAAACCATTAAAGAATAACGAAAAAATATCATTTACACTTTAACTTATTGCAAAGTATTTTTAATCAATTGATTACTATCCTTGCGGAATTGAATACGCCAGCCAATTGCTTGGCGGAAAGTTTCCATGAGATTTTTACATAAGTTTACAGAGAATGAACAGAGGGAATTTAAAGTCCGTGTGAATCTTTCGGAAGTGAAAACTGGAAAAGGTCTGGGAATATCGAATCCGATTGAATCTTTCGGAAGTAAAAACTAGTACCCTATATCAAGTCCACATACATCTTATTGAGTAGGTAAGAACAAATTTCTTTTTTTTCCCGTCGTGGTTTGAACTGGGATCAAAATGTAAAGCTGCTCTTTTATTTAAGTACAATACTATTGCTTAATTTACCTACTCTTGCTTGATTCCATTTTAATGCCTTATCTTGACCGAGTTTTGGCTAAAAAAAATTAATAAAATTAGTAAAGCACATTAGTTTAATTGAAACACATTAATAATTAGGTTAATTATTACATTTCAAAAAATTTCATTGGATGGGTTTTTATTGGCATCCAATTTCATACAAGAGAATAAAAAATACAAAAATCTAGTAAAAAGAAACGAAATTAATTAACATAACAATACAAAATACTATTTAGCTTAATTTTAAACTATGTTTTTTTATAACTTTTAATGATGTATATGCAATTATGAAACAAAAAAAAAAAACAAGAAAGAAAGCTAAATTAGGCAAGCCGAAGCTTATACACCCTTGCAGCTATTGCAAAAATTAAATATTCTTTAAATCAGCTAAATTTTGATTTATAGCGTATAAAGTTTAAGAAAATTGGAGCTATGATAATTTTAAGCTCAATTGTTCTATCGTTCCTAAGGCAGCTATATAATATTCTTCTCCGTTTCGGACCATATAAAGTATGTATTCTTGATCAGGATCAATAGTCGAGTCGATCTAGCCATGTCCGTCTGTCTGTCCGTCTGTATAAACGTCGACATCTCGGAAACTACATAAGCTAAAGATTTGGGATTTGGCATGCAGATTCTAGTTTTTCCTACGCAGCATTAGTTTATTTCAAAGCGGTCACGCCAACTCTACCGCTCACAAATAGCAAAAAACTTAACACGTATGTCCCGTCGCTCTGAGACATGTTAAACCGTTGGTTATAGCTGGAAAACAATCGATAAAAACATAAATTGTATCGTGTCTCAAACCATCGAGAAATTCGATTTTCCTCACTATCGATGCTTTTTTTTGTCCAAGGAATACCTTTGCGTTCCAGCATCCTCTTTTTCTGAAAAGACTACTACTACTAGATAGAATGTTTTGAAACGTTTTGCACATAATAAGGTAACTTTTCATTTTATTTTAAGAATTTTTTTTACCAAAAATATTTAAAAAATGGCACAAAAATGTTTGGCCGTTTTTTTATTTGAAGTTTTTGTTTTGGAAGCAATGTTAATAGCCTGAATACCACCGATGGTATTCAATTATTTTTAAAAACCATCGAAAACCATCGATAGTGCCACTATTTGTTTCGGTCATATCTATCGGTAGATTTCAAAATAGAGCCAATACTTTATAAGTTATGTAGTTTTGATGTCCTCTGGCACGGCAGAGGCGCTGTTCAGCCGCTGATTGCCAGAAATGTTTCAAAACATTGAAGCTATTTGCCGCTCAATTATTCGATAGTTCTATGGCAGCTTTATAATATCGTTATCCAATTTTAATAAAATTAAAAGCGTAATTCTGTACTACCAAATTATTAATTAGTCAGAAAGAATTTCGAAAAAAAAAAAAATACAAAATAAAAAAGTAAAACTAAAAAAAAAATGTTTTTTAACATTTTTATTGTTCTCATGGGAAGTTTATGTTATAGTCGTCCGATTTTTATGAAATTTAAACCGTAATTCTGAAATATTAAACCATTACTAAATTTCGAGGAACAAAAGAAAAAAAACAGCAAAGCTATAATTTTTCTTCATTTATTTGTCCGATTTTTCCTATGGGAACTAAATGATATAGTCGTCCGATTTTGATGAAATTAAAATCGTAATTCTGAAATATTTAACCATTACTATATGTCGAAGAACAAAAAAAAAAATTAAAAAACAGCAAATTTAAAATTTTTTTAAAATATTTTTCTATGGGAGCTATATGCTATAGTCGTACTACCTGCAACAGAAAGACAACTTCTCGGAAAGTTTCAAGCAGATAGCTTAAAAACTGAGAGACTAGTTTGCGTAGAAACGGACGGACAGACGGACATGACTAGATCTACTCTCCTAGTGATGCTGATCAAGACATATATATACTTTATAGGGTCGGAGATGTCTCCTTCACTGCGTTGCAAACTTCTGACTGAGATTATAATACCCTCTGCTAGGGTAAAAACAGCAAAGTTGTATTTCTTTCATTTATTTTGTGATTGTTCCTATGGAGCTATAGTCGTCCAATCCGGCTGGTTCCGACTTATATAAACCTGCAATAGGAAGACAACCTTTGGAAAAGTAGCATGCAGATAGCTTTCAAACTGAGAGACTAGTTTACGTAGAAAAGGATGGACGCACATACGGACGGACGGACGAACATGGCTATATCGACTTTCCTAATGTCTCCTTCACGGTGTTGTAATCTTCAGCAAGGGAATAATTCGATTATTTTACAATAATTGGCGCTGCGGTCACCATATTTTTAAGTGGCTTAGACTTTGTTTTTATTTGTTGTATTTTATACTTTAATGTCTGTTAAATTAAGTTGAAACCGTTTCCAACTTTTTTTTTATATAAAAAAAAAATGCCAAAATTGGAAATAATTTCCGACATTGGTTTGAATAAACTATACTTATAAAAATCGTTAAAAATTTGATTTTTAGTTAGTTGAAAAGTGATAGATTTCCCAGAGGACCGATACCATCCCACAATGGAAATAACAATTCCCTGCCCTGCCCTGTCAGCAATTCCCAATTAGGTTCTCAAACTACAACGAGATGCTATAGTAAATGTGACTTAAACTACTGTAAACTACTTGATTTCCATATACAACAAATTATTCTATAGCGTTTTAAACACGTTTTTTAATGAATGCGTTCCTGACAGTCTTCATCCAAGACATAACAGACCTCCGTGGCTTACACGAGAGCTTCAAAGACTTAAAAACCTAAAAATAAACTGTTACAAAAAGTACAAAAAGATGAGCGAGCCATTTAAATTTTCGATCAGATTTTAATGTTCAAATGAGCCAAAGCAATTTTATACCTTTGTAAATGTCAAGCGAAAAAACTATGACTTGCCTCGCCTTACGATTAAAATCATTTGAGGCGTTTTCTGACAATAAAATTTTTATTTATTTGCCAAGTTCTTCTAAACTACCTATAGTGCGGATTCTTGTCTAAATTTAATTTAGCCCTCCAATTTAAACAGGTCAACATTTTTTTTTCACAGTAATATTAGAAAGTTCTCTTCTAAGGGATTTGGAGACCACAACACCAACTTATTCTCCGTGCTTTGGTTTTGTGCCTCAACTATTTGTAAACTGATTCTTAAACTGTGAGCCTCAACATCAGTTTTTCCACCTATCTGGAAAGATTATTTTATTATACAACACCATAAAAAGGGAGAAAAGTCAGATGTTTATAAATTGCCTGCAATACCTAAAGCATTTGAGAGTATGTCAACTTCTCATTTGCAACATTGTTGTGAAGCGAAGCTCAACTACCGCATCTATTGTAGTTAAAGAATTTAATATTAAAATTCAGACTGATTTTGTTTTATTATGTTATTTAAAGAATGTTTGGTTAAATATAAAATATAAGAATACACTTTAGCAGATTGAAATAGATCTCTCGTCTTATCATCTTCTTTATCAACGTCATAGAACCACAATTGTCAAAGGTTTGAACTCAACTCCTTATCGTGGCTTATCGTCGTCTGCAGAAAGCCACCTCGCCTTGTTGTCATCCTCATCCTCGTCGTTCTTTTTTCGTCTTAGCTTCTTCTCATCTTTCGTCTTTGCTCCAATTGATCTTGATCTCGTCTTCCGTCTCAACTTCTTCTCGTTCAGCTCGATTAGTTGCTGTCTAGAGTAAACGAATGTCATGCTCGCTCCTCAAAACACACACTCCCCACATTCGGCCATCCTGCTAAGCTTTCGCCTCGACTGCATTGACCAGCGCTTTAAATACTAATCACAAGTTGAAGATTTAATAGAATTAATAGGATTTCTGTACATCGTAGGAGTTATTGCTTTTAGATATGACTATTTTATACGGGTCGAAGGATTTTGGTTTTAGCTTTAGGCCGCTGCCGAATTGAGTCCTTTTAATAGCGACAATGTAACCGACATCGTACTTATTGCTTGCTTGCGATGCAAGTTATAGGATTTTTGTTTCGTTTTGTACCTTTGAAATTTGAGTTTTAGCTTTAACTCTCAAATTTCGCCCGTCATTGCTCTAGAGAACTGCTGCACTTTGTTGACGTGCTTGTACCACTTTGTTGGGTCGTCGATACTTCACATTGCGAGGATTGCAATTATAGTGGCGTTGAATCTCTCGACTTGCTTGTTCACGTGTGGTCGTCTTGATAGGCTTAATGTTTTCTTCGTCGCAATAGCTTAATAATTTCTGCGAAGTAAATTCGGACCCTCTATCCGAGATGATGATTGCAGTGTTTCCAAATACTACACTCTCGTTATCATCTTTAGATGAAGTCAACTTAGTCGGGTACAACCAGCAGAACTTGGTGAGGGAATCTATTACTGCTAGGATTTGCTAGTAGTCCTTGCTGGTTGACTCTAACGGACCTAAAAAGTCGATATGGAAAGTGTGCAGAGGAACATTTCCTTTGTCCAAAGGAATTAGTATAAACAGGACCCAGCGAGCGACTCTTGTGAAAAGATTTTGTTCATCCAAGGTTTTTTTGAAAGTGTAGCAATTGGTAATAATTTTAAAGTGAATGCCTAGCAAGTGAACTTTAAACTTGGTGAGAGCTTTGATGACTGCAAGAATCTCAAGTTCGTAACTGGTATATTTTTGTTGAGCGTTTTTTTACTCATTAAATATACTGTGCCTCTGATTGTCGTCTAAAGATTTCTGCAAATCCGTCAATGGAAGCGTCGTTGTGAACATCAGTCTCGAGTTTCTGGTTGTCGATCCTTAGAACTGGATTTGCGGTCAAAATCTTTTTCAGGTTGCTTACGGATATTTCTTCTTTCGGACCCATACAAAATTTGGTATTTTTCTTTGTTAGGTCTGTAAGGGGCTTGGAAATAATGGCATAGGCTCGAAGGTATTTTCGGAAATAGCCCGTCTGTGCCAAAAAACTTTCCAGCTGCTTTAAAGTTCGCGGAGACTTAAATTTGGAAACAGCCTCAATCTTCTCTTGTGTTGGGTAAATCTTTTGATTTTCAATGATATGGCCAAGAAATAGTACTCGCGTTTTTTAAAATTAAATATTTTAAGATTCAGTTCAAAGCCCTATTCTGCACATGTGTCAATAACCTCTCTCAGATTTGTAAGGATGCTCTCTGGCCGGGGTACAGATCTCAGTCAGATCCAGGAGTCCTTTACAAGAAATTTGTAAATCACCGAAACACCGGACTAGAGAGTATCATTCAACGAGTGAATGAGTCGTTTGGGAGAGGGAGAGGGAGAGTTGGTGTCGAAGTTGGTCGCGCCGTACCTTGCTCCTGGGTTAAAAATTCCACGGGCTGGACCTTAAGGCGAGGCCAAGCCAGACGAACGGTTTTGCGAGTATGGGGACGCCGCGTAGTCCCGCTGATCACTTCCGCGATTGGGACACGTAAGTCGCTTTCCGCGTGTCGCAGGCCAAAAATTCACCGGGCTAGACCTTCGGACGAGGCCAAGCCGGGATACTATTTCGCGAGAGTAGGACCGGGGGGATTGCGTCGCGCGCAAGTCGTTCACGACGTATCGGATGCCAAAATTCCACCGGGCTGGACCTTCGGGCGAGGCCAAGCCGGATAGGATTTGCCAGACACGAGGGGGGATTGGAGGAGAAAGGATGGCGGTACGATTGACCAGTCGGGAATGATATCCGCGCGCAGGTCACATGCCCTACGAAGAGAAAAGCTATTATACTCGACCAGACGGGCCGGGTGTCCACGTGCCGGTCGCATGCGTTACGAGGAGGAAAGCTAGGGTACTAGACCAGACGGGCCGGGTGTCCACGTGCCGGTCACATGCGCTACGAGGAGGAAAGCTAGGGTACTAGACCAGACGGGCCGGGTGTCCGCGTGCCGGTCGCATGCGCTACGAGGAGGGAAGCTAGGGTACTAGACCAGACGGGCCAGGTGTCCGCGTACCGGTCGCATGCGCTACGAGGAGGGGAATCTAAGGTACTAGACCGAACGGGCCGGGTGTCCGCGTCGGGTCTCAAACGCTACAATGTGGGGAACCAAGATACTAGACCAGACGGGCCGGGTGTCCGCGTACAGGTCTCAAATACTACGGGGAGGGAGGTTAGGATAATAGACCAGACGGGACGGATGTCCACGTACAGGCCACATGCACTACGAGGAGGGAGGTTAGGATACTAGACCAGACGGGACGGATGTCCACGTACAGGCCACATGCACTACGAGGAGGGAGGTTAGGATACTAGACCGGACGGGACGGATGTCCACGTACAGGCCACATGCACTACGAGGGGGGAGGTTAGGATACTATGAATAAAAAGAATCTCGATCTTGGAATTCAATCATTTACTTCACTTTATTATTTTTCTAGGCTATTTTTTTTTTATCTACTATCTTCCTACGAGTCCGCTACACCGTCTTTACTTAACGGATAGGAATTTTGCATACACTAACCTCAAAAACACTCACTAGTCCACTTCTTCACTGACCGCGTGCCTTCGCGCGGTCGAGGCGTCACTCGGATTATCCGGCAAGCACGTTAAGGGAGACACGTCCGCTCCGTTTTACTTTTCCGGCACGAGAGCCCCTTATTCTTTTGTCGTCGCGCGGTCGAGGCGTTACTCGAATTACACGGAAAATTACTGCGGGAGACACGTCCGCCCCGTCTTACCATTCCGACACAAGAGACCACCTGCTCGATCGGTGTGAGACCACCTTCCCCACGTTCCCTTTTTCCCGCTTTCGGGATTTCTAGTATATTTCTTAATTTCTAATATTTTCCTTACTCACTAAATATCGGCTGGCGTTGCCACTCGGGTTCGGAACTTAGCTTAACTACGGTTTAATATGCGGTTTCAACTTAATATCTATTATTCATTATGTGTCACTTACACCTATAACTTACATACTACTAACTTAATATTGTATATTCACGATCAGTCGCTTATACCTATAACCTTACATATTACTATTCAAAAATTGTATCGTACACCTAAGTGTGTACGTTACACCCCCCTTTCTTCCCGTGGCGCGATAAAAAGGCGCCCGTCGCCGGTAAACTAACCTTCGAATTCCCTACGTGACGGCGTAGCTAACAAAGGACTCGGTCTTAATCTATTACAATGGTTATACGAGGCTTATACAGTGGTTATACAATGGTTATACGGTGGTTATACAATGAATCTGCGGCTGCATGCTGCTTACTGTGTCGGGTTACTCAGTCCGGCGACGCTGTCATCGATCCTGTCTGGAGTGGCTTCTGCGTAGTATGGTTTGAGCTGGGATATGTTGGCGATCCGTCGCCGTCGATCTCCGGGACGTTGTAGGCGTACCAAGTTCGGAGATGTGAACTTCGTAACGGTGTAAGGGCCGTCATACTTGGGAGCAAGTTTGGCGGCGAATCCCTCGGCTGCTTTCGATAAGGGATGCTGTCGCAGCCAAACTTGACCGCCGAGCGTGGGTCTCCATTCTCGCCTTCGTAGGTTATAATGTCTCGCCTGGTCTTGAGACGCTCGCTGAAGATTCGCTCGTACGATGTCGAAGATTCCTTTGAGGTGAGACGCCTTGTCTTCAGGACCTGTATGCACGACCGCCGATTCGGGGGTGAGTTCATCATACAGCATCGCAGGCAAGCGTGGTTCCCGTCCTTGAGTTAGGAACGCGGGGCTATACCCCGTCGAATCCGATATACTGCTATTGATCGCGAGGGATATCTCTGGCAGCATTATATCCCACGAACTCTGGTCGCCTTCCGACAGCTGGGATATCAGCGTCTTCACAGTGCGGTTGGTCCTTTCTGTGGGATTCTCTTGTGGACAATATGGAGCCGTGTACTGGACTTCTACGCCGAGCTTGGTGAAATAGTCTTTCAGGACCCGGCTTGTGAATTGGGTTCCATTGTCGCACACGAACTTCCGGGGAATGCCCACTCGTGCAAGTATGCGTTCCCGAAACGCCTTCTGCACTTGAGCTGCGGTGGCTTTCTGGAGTGGTATCAGTTCTATCCATTTCGAAAATACGTCGTGAAACACCAGAAGCATAGTATTTCCTTGTTTTGACCGGGGTAGCGGGCCTACAAAATCCGCGCAGAGAATGTCGAAAGGTTCGCTGACGACCCGGGTTAGCATCTTACCTGCCGCTTTGGTTTGTTCCGTCTTAAACTTTTGACAAGATTCACAATGGCGAACATGGCGTTTCGCGTCACGATACATACCGGGCCAGAAATACCTTTGGGTCAGACGCGTGATCGTTTTTCGGACTCCCAAGTGTCCTGCGGTCGGGGAATCGTGACATTCACGTAAGACGCGGCTTCTACGGGAAGTTGGCACACAGAGCTTCCACGGGAAGTAGTCCTCATCGTCAGCTCGGTAGCCCATGTTCCTGTAGAGCTGGCCGTTTTCGATCATGTAGTCAGCGAATTTCTCGGGTTCCTCCTGTATTTGGTCCTTCATCTTTTTGATCCAGTCGCAGTGGTCCTCGAGTCCGACAGCACCTTGCAGTATCTCACAAGGCTGTCGAGAAAGTGCGTCGGCCACGACGTTCAATTTACCTCGTCGATAGCGTACGTCGAATTGGAATTGCTGCAATTCTAGCGCCCAACGCGCTATTCGGCCAGAAGGGCTCTCAATAGAATTTAGCCACTTGAGAGCTAGATGGTCAGTAACGACCTCGAATCGGTACCCTTCCAGGTAGCACCGCATCTTCCTGATTGCCCAGATTATGGCCAGACACTCTTTCTCCGTGGTAGTGTAATTTTGTTCCGCGGGGGTTAATCGGCGGCTAGCGTATGCGATGACCTTCCCTTGACTTTCGGAGCCCTGTGATAAAACTACGCCCAAGCCGACGTCACTCGCGTCTGTTTGCAAAATGAACTTCTGGTCGAAATCCGGACAGCCTAGTACGGGAGCAGTAGTCAGGCATCTTTTAATTTCTTCCAAGACGGTGCTGGTCCCCAGGTCCACTTCCGTCCTTTTTAGTAGCGCGGTCATCGGTTGCACGAGGCCATCCCGATCCATTGGCGGAGTTCCTTTAAGTTGGAGGGGGCCTTCAACCCGTTGATCGCAGACACCTTCTCGGGATCAGTCTGAATTCCGTCACTGCTGATGACGTGGCCGAGGTAAACGAGTTTCTGCTTGAAGAAGCAACACTTCTTTGGATTTATCCTTAAATTCGCAGCCCGCAATCTGCGGAAAACTTCCGAGAGATGAGTAAAGTGCTGTTCTTCTGTCGCGCTTATGATAATAATATCGTCTAGGTAAGCGAAGGCGACCGGTTCCATTTCCACGCCGATTACACTATCCAGAGCGCGTTGAAACGTAGCGCTGGCAGAATGTAACCCGAAGGGCATGACCTTCCATTGATACAATCCTCTCCCAGGGACCGTGAACGCTGTATATTGGCGGCTATCCCTAGCCATGGGAATTTGCCAATAGCCGTGCTTCAAGTCCAACGTGGAGATATATCGGGCGTGGCGTAATTTTTCCAAAATGTGATTGATTCTCGGCACTGGGTAGGCGTCGGGCACTAAGTGTGCGTTTTACTGACGGTAATCTATACACATGCGCCAATCGCCAGTTTTCTTCTTGACCAATACGATGGGAGCGCTGTGTGGGCTCCTGGAGGGTTCAATGGCCCCGTCACGGAGCAGTTCGTCTACTTGGGCATTGATGACATGTTGCATATCGGGGTTCCGAGGATAATATCTTTGTTTTACGGGCTTGTCGTCGCGCATGACGATGGTGTGCTCGGCGACGTGAGACACCCCGTGCAGTTTCTCGAATAAGGCCAGTTCCCGATCGATGAAGCTTAGTTGCTCCGGACTCAATAATGTGCTCTGTCGCTGTTTTTCGTCTTCTACCGTCCCCATCCTAATGGGCGCACCGGCATTGATGCTCGGGGTCATAGCTCGCGTAGGAATAGGACTGGGTGTCTCTGCTTCTTCTGGCCTGGCAGTTCCCAAATGGGCACCAACCGCAACAGGGTGCACCGTTTTCTCCTGGTTACCCCGCGCCTTTATAAGTACTGGCTGTAAGAAAGGGTCTCCAGCCGCTTGGGCTTCGTTTTGCAAGTCGAGGGTAGCTCGACCACATCGCACCTGAGTTCCCGCTACTTTGAGGAAGTCCATTCCAAGTATTACACGATCTAACATGGTGGGCATTACAAACATGCACTCGCGGCCAGTCGAGTAAAACTTTCACTGACGAAACTCCTCGATGCCCCTGTATCAATGGTGGCGTCCACACGTTGTCCTCCGACTTCTATCGCTGCTGTGATGAGTCCGCCGTGTAATCTCAACGGGGTTTTTACTGGGGTCGGGTTGCTGCTCCGTTCGTCTCCGCCGCACCCGGGTTCCGGCGGAGGCGTTCTCCGTTTCCCGACACATTTCGACGGCAACATTCTATCGTTAAAACTCCTGGTCGCCCACAGTCCCAACAGAAATCCCGACGTGGATTGGGGCAGTTCCTTTGGAGATGTCCGTTCTCTCCACAGCGATTACAAGCCCGCCTTATGTCTACTCGAGAGGTTCCTTGACCGATCATCTGATGGGTCACGTGTCCTGTCTGCGTTGAATTCACCGGATTCCGGAATGGGTTCGGCGATCGGCGAAGTTGAGGTTCTTCTTGGTTCCTGTCCGTGGTTACTTTTGGCTCGCGTCGAGTCGTCTCGAGTTGTTTGACACTCTCATATTCTGTGGCCATATGGGTCAATTGTGTCAAAGTCGCGAATTCACTGCGTTTAATATACAGTCGGTATTCTGGAGCCATGTTTTCATATGCCCGGTACAATTCTTCCTCTTCTCGATAACCGGTTTGCTGCATCTTGGTTCTGAGCTCGATCAAGTAGGTCTTGAAAGGCTCTCCTCTCCGCTGCACGTGGGTCCGTATCTCATCTTCCAACCGCTCGAAATATTGAGGTGGTAGGAAGAAGTCGAGGAATTCCCTCCTGAAAGTTCCCCATGAGGCCGACTGTAGGTGGCTCGTGCGAAACCACCGTGCCGCCGGGCCCTCCCTGTAAGTCATCATCTTTTCCTCGAGCGCGGCGATGAGAGTCAACGGATCCGAACTCCCATCGAACCGTAAATTCCATTTGTGCATCTTCTCGGGGAGCAGATGTTGAGTTGGAGCCGTGCTGCTCCGTGTGTCTTGTGCATGTAGGTCGGCGGGTAAGCGGGCGTCTACCGGTGGCATCCAGGTACCGTGCATCGATCCTGGGTGGATCCCTCGATGACGGGCTGGAGTCCCGATCGATGTGGCTCCGGACGTCATGGGAATGGTGAGGGATTCTGCGAACTGTCCCGTCTCACCGTTCCTGCCTGGAGGGTTCGGACTTGGGGCCCGGCTACTATATTGCTCCTGCAACTGAGCCAGTCGGTCCCACACACTTTGTGGGAACGACCCTGTGTTGACGAGGTTGGCGAATGCCTTCCTGGTCTCCTCGACGGTTCCGTCTGTTTTAAAACCAAACTCCAGGGCGATAGAGCTGAGTTCGTCTTTTCGGCGAGCGTGTATCCAGCGGACTTCTATACCTGGATTCTTAACAAAATCGGCTTCTTCGTACTCACCGTCAGATTCCTTAGGGTTACTCATCATTGGTTATCCTCTTCGATTTAGTTTGGTGTGAACTTCCTTCTCAAGTCTTCTAGATCCTTCCGGAGATCGGTTCGGGTGACTCTACCCTTCTTTTTCTTCAGTGGGTCTTTAAGCCACTTGGGTGATTCTCTAGCTAGTCTCGGTGTCCCTGCTCGGGCGCCACTTGTAAGGATGCTCTCTGGCCGGGGTACAGATCTCAGTCAGATCCAGGAGTCCTTTACAAGAAATTTGTAAATCACCGAAACACCGGACTAGAGAGTATCATTCAAGGAGTGAATGAGTCGTTTGGGGAGTCACGCCGAAGGTTCTCATAGACGTCGGGAGAGGGAGAGTTGGTGTCGGAGTTGGTCGCGCCGTACCTTGCTCCTGGGTTAAAAATTCCACGGGCTGGACCTTGGGGCGAGGCCAAGCCAGACGAACGGTTTCGCGAGTATGGGGACGCCGGGTAGTCCCGCTGATCACTTCCGCGATTGGGACACGTAAGTCGCTTTCCGCGTGTCGCAGGCCAAAAATTCACCGGGCTAGACCTTCGGACGAGGCCAAGCCGGGATACTATTTCGCGAGAGTAGGACCGGGGGGATTGCGTCGCGCGCAAGTCGTTCTCGACGTATCGGATGCCAAAAATCCACCGGGCTGGACCTTCGGGCGAGGCCAAGCCGGATAGGATTTGTCAGACACGAGGGGGGATTGGAGGAGAAAGGATGGCGGTACGATTGACCAGTCGGGAATGATATCCGCGCGCAGGTCACATGCCCTACGAAGAGAAAAGCTATTATACTCGACCAGACGGGCCGGGTGTCCACGTGCCGGTCGCATGCGCTACGAGGAGGAAAGCTAGGGTACTAGACCAGACGGGCCGGGTGTCCACGTGCCGGTCGCATGCGCTACGAGGAGGAAAGCTAGGGTACTAGACCAGACGGGCCGGGTGTCCGCGTGCCGGTCGCATGAGCTACGAGGAGGGAAGCTAGGGTACTAGACCAGACGGGCCAGGTGTCCGCGTACCGGTCGCATGCGCTACGAGGAGGGGAATCTAAGGTACTAGACCGAACGGGCCGGGTGTCCGCGTCGGGTCTCAAACGCTACGATGTGGGGAACCAAGATACTAGACCAGACGGGCCGGGTGTCCGCGTACAGGTCTCAAATACTACGGGGAGGGAGGTTAGGATAATAGACCAGACGGGACGGATGTCCACGTACAGGCCACATGCACTACGAGGAGGGAGGTTAGGATACTAGACCAGACGGGGCGGATGTCCACGTACAGGCCACATGCACTACGAGGAGGGAGGTTAGGATACTAGACCAGACGGGACGGATGTCCACGTACAGGCCACATGCACTACGAGGGGGGAGGTTAGGATACTATGAATAAAAAGAATCTCGATCTTGGAATTCAATCATTTACTTCACTTTATTATTTTTCTAGGCTATTTTTTATTTATCTACTATCTTCCTACGAGTCCGCTACACCGTCTTTACTTAACGGATAGGAATTTTGCATACACTAACCTCAAAAACACTCACTAGTCCACTTCTTCACTGACCGCGTGCCTTCGCGCGGTCGAGGCGTCACTCGGATTATCCGGCAAGCACGTTAAGGGAGACACGTCCGCTCCGTTTTACTTTTCCGGCACGAGAGCCCCTTATTCTTTTGTCGTCGCGCGGTCGAGGCGTTACTCGAATTACACGGAAAATTACTGCGGGAGACACGTCCGCCCCGTCTTACCATTCCGACACAAGAGACCACCTGCTCGATCGGTGTGAGACCACCTTCCCCACGCTCCCTTTTTCCCGCTTTCGGGATTTCTAGTATATTTCTTAATTTCTAATATTTTCCTTACTCACTAAATATCGGCTGGCGTTGCCACTCGGGTTCGGAACTTAGCTTAACTACGGTTTAATATGCGGTTTCAACTTAATATCTATTATTCATTATGTGTCACTTACACCTATAACTTACATACTACTAACTTAATATTGTATATTCACGATCAGTCGCTTATACCTATAACCTTACATATTACTATTCAAAAATTGTATCGTACACCTAAGTGTGTACGTTACACCCCCCCTTTCTTCCCGTGGCGCGATAAAAAGGCGCCCGTCGCCGGTAAACTAACCTTCGAATTCCCTACGTGACGGCGTAGCTAACAAAGGACTCGGTCTTAATCTATTACAATGGTTATACGAGGCTTATACAGTGGTTATACAATGGTTATACGGTGGTTATACAATGAATCTGCGGCTGCATGCTGCTTACTGTGTCGGGTTACTCAGTCCGGCGACGCTGTCATCGATCCTGTCTGGAGTGGCTTCTGCGTAGTATGGTTTGAGCTGGGATATGTTGGCGATCCGTCGCCGTCGATCTCCGGGACGTTGTAGGCGTACCAAGTTCGGAGATGTGAACTTCGTACGACCGCCGATCCGGGGGTGAGTTCATCATACAGCATCGCAGGCAAGCGTGGTTCCCGTCCTTGAGTTAGGGGCTATACCCCGTCGAATCCGATATACTGCTATTGATCGCGAGGGATATCTCTGGCAGCATATTATCCCACGAACTCTGGTCGCCTTCCGACAGCTGGGATATCAGCGTCTTCACAGTGCGGTTGGTCCTTTCTGTGGGATTCTCTTGTGGACAATATGGAGCCGTGTACTGGACTTCTACGCCGAGCTTGGTGAAATAGTCTTTCAGGACCCGGCTTGTGAATTGGGTTCCATTGTCGCACACGAACTTCCGGGGAATGCCCACTCGTGCAAGTATGCGTTCCCGAAACGCCTTCTGCACTTGAGCTGCGGTGGCTTTCCGGAGTGGTATCAGTTCTATCTATTTCGAAAATACGTCGTGAAACACCAGAAGCATAGTATTTCCTTGTTTTGACCGGGGTAGCGGGCCTACAAAATCCGCGCAGAGAATGTCGAAAGGTTCGCTGACGACCCGGGTTAGCATCTTACCTGCCGCTTTGGTTTGTTCCGTCTTAAACTTTTGACAAGATTCACAATGGCGAACATGGCGTTTCGCGTCACGATACATACCGGGCCAGAAATACCTTTGGGTCAGACGCGTGATCGTTTTTAGGACTCCCAAGTGTCCTGCGGTCGGGGAATCGTGACATTCACGTAAGACGCGGCTTCTACGGGAAGTTGGCACACAGAGCTTCCACGGGAAGTAGTCCTCATCGTCAGCTCGGTAGCCCATGTTCCTGTAGAGCTGGCCGTTTTCGATCATGTAGTCAGCGAATTTCTCGGGTTCCTCCTGTATTTGGTCCTTCATCTTTTTGATCCAGTCGCAGTGGTCCTCGAGTCCGACAGCACCTTGCAGTATCTCACAAGGCTGTCGAGAAAGTGCGTCGGCCACGACGTTCAATTTACCTCGTCGATAGCGTACGTCGAATTGGAATTGCTGCAATTCTAGCGCCCAACGCGCTATTCGGCCAGAAGGGCTCTCAATAGAATTTAGCCACTTGAGAGCTAGATGGTCAGTAACGACCTCGAATCGGTACCCTTCCAGGTAGCACCGCATCTTCCTGATTGCCCAGATTATGGCCAGACACTCTTTCTCCGTGGTAGTGTAATTTTGTTCCGCGGGGGTTAATCGGCGGCTAGCGTATGCGATGACCTTCCCTTGACTTTCGGAGCTCTGTGATAAAACTACGCCCAAGCCGACGTCACTCGCGTCTGTTTGCAAAATGAACTTCTGGTCGAAATCCGGACAGCCTAGTACGGGAGCAGTAGTCAGGCATCTTTTAATTTCTTCCAAGACGGTGCTGGTCCCCAGGTCCACTTCCGTCCTTTCTTTAGTAGCGCGGTCATCGGTTGCACGAGGCCATCCCGATCCATTGGCGGAGTTCCTTTAAGTTGGAGGGGGCCTTCAACCCGTTGATCGCAGACACCTTCTCGGGATCAGTCTGAATTCCGTCACTGCTGATGACGTGGCCGAGGTAAACGAGTTTCTGCTTGAAGAAGCAACACTTCTTTGGATTTATCCTTAAATTCGCAGCCCGCAATCTGCGGAAAACTTCCGAGAGATGAGTAAAGTGCTGTTCTTCTGTCGCGCTTATGATATTATATCGTCTAGGTAAGCGAAGGCGACCGGTTCCATTTCCACGCCGATTACACTATCCAGAGCGCGTTGAAACGTAGCGCTGGCAGAATGTAACCCGAAGGGCATGACCTTCCATTGATACAATCCTCTCCCAGGGACCGTGAACGCTGTATATTGGCGGCTATCCCTAGCCATGGGAATTTGCCAATAGCCGTGCTTCAAGTCCAACGTGGAGATATATCGGGCGTGGCGTAATTTTTCCAAAATGTGATTGATTCTCGGGACTGGGTAGGCGTCGGGCACCGAGTGTGCGTTTTATTGACGGTAATCTATATACATGCGCCAATCGCCAGTTTTCTTCTTGACCAATACGATGGGAGCGCTGTGTGGGCTCCTGGAGGGTTCAATGGCCCCGTCACGGAGCAGTTCGTCTACTTGGGCATCGATGACATGTTGCATCGCGGGGTTCCGAGGATAATATCTTTGTTTTACGGGCTTGTCGTCGCGCATGACGATGGTGTGCTCGGCGACGTGAGACACCCCGTGCAGTTTCTCGAATAAGGCCAGTTCCCGATCGATGAAGCTTTGTTGCTCCGGACTCAATAATGTGCTCTGTCGCTGTTCTTCGTCTTCTACCGTCCCCATCCTAATGGGCGCACCGGCATTGATGCTCGGGGTCATAGCTCGCGTAGGAATAGGACTGGGTGTCTCTGCTTCTTCTGGCCTGGCAGTTCCCAAATGGGCACCAACCGCAACAGGGTGCACCGTTTTCTCCTGGTTACCCCGCGCCTTTATAAGTACTGGCTGTAAGAAAGGGTCTCCAGCCGCTTGGGCTTCGTTTTGCAAGTCGAGGGTAGCTCGACCACATCGCACCTGAGTTCCCGCTACTTTGAGGAAGTCCATTCCAAGTATTACACGATCTAACATGGTGGGCATTACAAACATGCACTCGCGGCCAGTCGAGTAAAACTTTCACTGACGAAACTCCTCGATGCCCCTGTATCAATGGTGGCGTCCACACGTTGTCCTCCGACTTCTATCGCTGCTGTGATGAGTCCGCCGTGTAATCTCAACGGGGGTTTTACTGGGGTCGGGTTGCTGCTCCGTTCGTCTCCGCCGCACCCGGGTTCCGGCGGAGGCGTTCTCCGTTTCCCGACACATTTCGACGGCAACATTCTATCGTTAAAACTCCTGGTCGCCCACAGTCCCAACAGAAATCCCGACGTGGATTGGGGCAGTTCCTTTGGAGATGTCCGTTCTCTCCACAGCGATTACAAGCCCGCCTTATGTCTACTCGAGAGGTTCCTTGACCGATCATCTGATGGGTCACGTGTCCTGTCTGCGTTGAATTCACCGGATTCCGGAATGGGTTCGGCGATCGGCGAAGTTGAGGTTCTTCTTGGTTCCTGTCCGTGGTTACTTTTGGCTCGCGTCGAGTCGTCTCGAGTTGTTTGACACTCTCATATTCTGTGGCCATATGGGTCAATTGTGTCAAAGTCGCGAATTCACTGCGTTTAATATACAGTCGGTATTCTGGAGCCATGTTTTCATATGCCCGGTACAATTCTTCCTCTTCTCGATAACCGGTTTGCTGCATCTTGAAGTCGAGGAATTCCCTCCTGAAAGTTCCCCATGAGGCCGACTGTAGGTGGCTCGTGCGAAACCACCGTGCCGCCGGGCCCTCCCTGTAAGTCATCATCTTTTCCTCGAGCGCGGCGATGAGAGTCAACGGATCCGAACTCCCATCGAACCGTAAATTCCATTTGTGCATCTTCTCGGGGAGCAGATGTTGAGTTGGAGCCGTGCTGCTCCGTGTGTCTTGTGCATGTAGGTCGGCGGGTAAGCGGGCGTCTACCGGTGGCATCCCGTCTCACCGTTCCTGCCTGGAGGGTTCGGACTTGGGGCCCGGCTACTATATTGCTCCTGCAACTGAGCCAGTCGGTCCCACACACTTTGGGGGAACGACCCTGTGTTGACGAGGTTGGCGAATGCCTTCCTGGTCTCCTCGACGGTTCCGTCGGTTTTAAAACCAAACTCCAGGGCGAGAGAGCTGAGTTCGTCTTTTCGGCGAGCGTATATCCAGCAGACTCCTATACCTGGATTCTTAACAAAATCGGCTTCTTCGTACTCACCGTCAGATTCCTTAGGGTTACTCATCATTGGTTATCCTCTTCGATTTAGTTTGGTTGAACTTCCTTCTCAAGTCTTCTAGATCCTTCCGGAGATCGGTTCGGGTGACTCTACCCTTCTTTTTCTTCAGTGGGTCTTTAAGCCACTTGGGTGATTCTCTAGCTAGTCTCGGTGTCCTTGCTCGGGCGCCACTTGTAAGGATGCTCTCTGGCCGGGGTACAGATCTCAGTCAGATCCAGGAGTCCTTTACAAGAAATTTGTAAATCACCGAAACACCGGACTAGAGAGTATCATTCAACGAGTGAATGAGTCGTTTGGGGAGTCACGCCGAAGGTTCTCATAGACGTCGGGAGAGGGAGAGTTGGTGTCGGAGTTGGTCGCGCCGTACCTTGCTCCTGGGTTAAAAATTCCACGGGCTGGACCTTGGGACGAGGCCAAGCCAGACGAACGGTTTCGCGAGTATGGGGACGCCGGGTAGTCCCGCTGATCACTTCCGCGATTGGGACACGTAAGTCGCTTTCCGCGTGTCGCAGGCCAAAAATTCACCGGGCTAGACCTTCGGACGAGGCCAAGCCGGGATACTATTTCGCGAGAGTAGGACCGCGCAAGTCGTTCTCGACGTATCGGATGCCAAAAATCCACCGGGCTGGACCTTCGGGCGAGGCCAAGCCGGATAGGATTTGTCAGACACGAGGGGGGATTGGAGGAGAAAGGATGGCGGTACGATTGACCAGTCGGGAATGATATCCGCGCGCAGGTCACATGCCCTACGAAGAGAAAAGCTATTATACTCGACCAGACGGGCCGGGTGTCCACGTGCCGGTCGCATGCGTTACGAGGAGGAAAGCTAGGGTACTAGACCAGACGGGCCGGGTGTCCACGTGCCGGTCACATGCGCTACGAGGAGGAAAGCTAGGGTACTAGACCAGACGGGCCGGGTGTCCGCGTGCCGGTCGCATGCGCTACGAGGAGGGAAGCTAGGGTACTAGACCAGACGGGCCAGGTGTCCGCGTACCGGTCGCATGCGCTACGAGGAGGGGAATCTAAGGTACTAGACCGAACGGGCCGGGTGTCCGCGTCGGGTCTCAAACGCTACAATGTGGGGAACCAAGATACTAGACCAGACGGGCCGGGTGTCCGCGTACAGGTCTCAAATACTACGGGGAGGGAGGTTAGGATAATAGACCAGACGGGACGGATGTCCACGTACAGGCCACATGCACTACGAGGAGGGAGGTTAGGATACTAGACCAGACGGGACGGATGTCCACGTACAGGCCACATGCACTACGAGGAGGGAGGTTAGGATACTAGACCAGACGGGACGGATGTCCACGTACAGGCCACATGCACTACGAGGGGGGAGGTTAGGATACTATGAATAAAAAGAATCTCGATCTTGGAATTCAATCATTTACTTCACTTTATTATTTTTCTAGGCTATTTTTTATTTATCTACTATCTTCCTACGAGTCCGCTACACCGTCTTTACTTAACGGATAGGAATTTTGCATACACTAACCTCAAAAACACTCACTAGTCCACTTCTTCACTGACCGCGTGCCTTCGCGCGGTCGAGGCGTCACTCGGATTATCCGGCAAGCACGTTAAGGGAGACACGTCCGCTCCGTTTTACTTTTCCGGCACGAGAGCCCCTTATTCTTTTGTCGTCGCGCGGTCGAGGCGTTACTCGAATTACACGGAAAATTACTGCGGGAGACACGTCCGCCCCGTCTTACCATTCCGACACAAGAGACCGCCTGCTCGATCGGTGTGAGACCACCTTCCCCACGCTCCCTTTTTCCCGCTTTCGGGATTTCTAGTATATTTCTTAATTTCTAATATTTTCCTTACTCACTAAATATCGGCTGGCGTTGCCACTCGGGTTCGGAACTTAGCTTAACTACGGTTTAATATGCGGTTTCAGCTTAATATCTATTATTCATTATGAGTCACTTACACCTATAACTTACATACTACTAACTTAATATTGTATATTCACGATCAGTCGCTTATACCTATAACCTTACATATTACTATTCAAAAATTGTATCGTACACCTAAGTGTGTACGTTACAGATTTAGCAATGAGTTTTCTTCGTTCATATCCGGAATGATGACGTCATCGTACGGCAAAGCAATGCCTCTGCGAGTTAGCTGCCGAAAAATAGCGTTGAGGTGCCACTGGAAAATGACAGGCGAATTTGAAAGTCCAATGACGACCCACCGTCACAAATATATAAAATTCAACTTTCACATTAAAGCTTAAAAAAAACATTCCAAATACTGGCCTTTTATTATTTAAACGCGCGCCCAAAGCCAACAGCACCCGGTCACATTTATTCGACGAAGTTATCGATTGCCGATGATCATCGCCCAATAAACCCGATCTGGTCACACTAAGCAGCGCCTATATAAGCGGAGACACAGCCCCAGACTAGGCACTTGCGTTCCGACGATTCTCGAGGAAACAACAACTAGGAGGAACACCCGGGTAAGTGTTCTGGTAGTTAGTCTTGGTAGTGGTGGTTGATCCGTAAGAGTTCGGTTTGAAATCGGCTCTACGACCTGGTGAGGATCACCGACGCCCGTGTGGATTAGGAATACGCACCCGGTCCGGTCGTGATCGCTGAGCCCGGCACGGTTTTCGTAACTCCGGCCCATCTCAGTGAGCTCCTACCAGAAGTCACGTTTCCGGCTTCCGACCCGGAAACGATACGGACTAAAACGTCAGATCGAAACTAACGATGCCCGGCAGCTCGAAACTAACGATGCCCCACATCCCACTAGAAAATCCAAGTAGTTCGTTCCTCTAAAACGACCCAGAACACTACGAACCCAACGTACTCGAACGACGAGACACGACGACACCAAGCAGTGCACCGAGCCACAACGCATCGGCGACACTGCATCGTCGACACTGCCAGCTACCGCGCAACGCAGTTCCTCGAACCATTGCGCAGTGCCAGCAACAAGCAGTGCAACATACGGCCCTTCCGTAGCGCCGATCCCGCACACTAAGCAGTGCGATACTAAACGAGTTGCGATATACTCGGCCCTTCCGCAGCGTCGATATCGACAAGCAGTACCACATTCGGCCCTTCAGCAGCGCCGACACCACTTAGCAAGCAGTATCACGCTCGATATAATTATAGTTAGAAAACGTAGTCTTTATCAATCGTACTATTAAAATATAACCATACTCTGTAGCGTTCGATTTGTGTTATTCTTTGGGGAAAGGGAGGTAAACCGATCAAAAGAGGAAATAAATTTCTGTCTCGAACCCTGGCCACGGCGAGCTATACCGCCTCCCAAAACAGGGTCGTTACAGTGGCGCCCGAGCAAATTGAATACAAAAAGACAGTATCCTCAAATAGAAACACCAAAGATCGTTTACCCTCTTCCTCAACACAACACAAAATAATACAATGGCAGACAAGTTAACTCGAGGCTGGATAAGCAATGCCAATAAAGCCCAACTGGAAGCCTATCTAATAGAATTCGAGGTCAAACCAGAAACACTGTGGAAGCCCATCACAGCACCTAACGGAACAGGAAACCAACCGAAAGGCTTTACATACAAAGGACGTAAGTTTTCGACTTGACTCTGCCATGAAGATATCCGTTTTTCAAGTCGATTGTGTGGAAATTCTTTGCATCTTGTAGCCGGTCTAATTGATCATCAATAAGGGGTTGGGGAAACTGACCTTTAACGATTACCTTATTGATCCTTCAAAAATCAATATATAGTCGTGGAGAGCAGTCCTGCTGTTTAACCATTACTACGGTGCTTGTGAACACGGAGTCTGACTCTTCGATGGTTCCATTTTGTAGCCATCCCCCTACTTGCTCATCTACAAGGCGCGCCTCAGCAAACGGTAATCGTCGTGGTCTGTCAAAAATTAGTGTCTCGTGTGTGCGCATCTCGATTTTAGTTGATTTTAAGTGAAGCGGCTTGTAGTTGGTAATTAATTTACAAACTTATTCTTTCGCGATCGCACTGGCTTGCTCGTTAATATGTAGCTCATTTTTTTCAGCCATATGAATTTACATCACATATACGAAATCGTTCTTTTCGCCGTCACTCGGCATTTTACGCACTTGCAAGCCATTACGATTGAAAATAATCTCAGCATGTAAGCAAAGTTCATCACCAACAATCAATTTGAAGTCCATGCAACCGATTGGAACCACATAGAAATCTAATAGGAACGAGTCATTGTCAATTTGAATTTTCTCTTTGAAATGTCCAATTGGATTTATTTTGCTTGCATCGCACTCACTCCCGAAACCAATTAGAGCTACACTACAGTTTTGCAGCCACGGACGTCAAATTTCGTCATACAAGTCTTCGAGGTAAAGGCTGAACTTTCTACCGGTGTCGAAAAGAGCTACGCACTTTTTGTTAGCGAGAATAACATCCTTGCTCGTAAAATTACTCTTCTACTGCACTCTATGGGTGTTCACTTTCCTGCTCTCAGTTTTTTTATGTGGATCACAATTGCGAGAAATATTTTGTGCCTCGTTCTTTGTTTTTGCAATTATTCTAAAGGTGCCCTTTTGCACCACAATTATAACAGTTAACCTCTTTTTTAATGTTTTTGCTCACCATTGCACCTTTCTTGTTCTGAAACATGACCTCAAAACGCTTTTGTTTTTCGCGGTAGTAGACTTGTTCTCTTTCGTTTTATTGTGACGTAACTTTTCAACTTCTCTTAGAACTTACTTAAATTTCTGGCACCGCAAAGAAGAGTTTTTTTTAATTTGATGATCGTCTATGCCATCGATTACTGTATTAAAACTGAATCACTAATGTCACCACCAATGGCCAACTCCTTCATTCGGTATAGGTAAGCAAAACTACACTCCACTTTTTCCACTGCTCTTGTATTGTTTGCTGCTTACGACACTTTTAAACTCATTTAAGAGAGCATTTTTAAACGCGTTCCAAGTGCTTACGTTTTGATCCCAGTTCAAACCACGAAAGGCAAAAGAAGAAACTTTATTTTTAACCGAATCAGTAGGATCGATGTGTACTTGGACTTTAAACGGGAGCGCAATATTCTAAATTAGGACGTACAAGGGAAGTACATATTATTTTAGTTGTATAAGGATCGTCAAATTCTTTTGACAATCGCTTAATAAACCAAAGAACACTCATAGCCTTGTTAACAGTAGACTTTATGTGACAGTCAAATTTAAATTTTGTATCAAGAAGAAATCCTATTATAAAGAGAGCTTATAAATGAAGGCCCTTAACAAAACTGCTTATCAAGTGCAATATTTCACCATGGTTAACGATTTTATAAAAGACATTATACATTAATTTTAGGATTCATTTAAAAAAAAAATTAAGTTTGAGAAATTGTTTTTAAAGTAAGAGAATAATACTTGGTTAACAAAAATCCTCATACTGAACCCTCGTCGAGGGTGCCGATGTCAGGTCGCGTTCGGCTAAGATCAAAAGTCAAAAGCCAAGTCATACCGGACTTACTAATGATCGTGGTGTTGATGTAGTCTTTTATTGTTACTAGGCTTTAGAGCTTTGCAGAAATTAGCTAAAGTTCCTCAAAAAATTCTGACGAGGTATGTACATAGATACCCTCAACTCCAAAACTGTTGCTATAAAATGTTTTTACAATTAGTATTTACTTTAATTAAAATTAACTTTTATTTATTTTTTAATGTTAGCAAAGGCAACATAGAAATCATAGAAATATATTTGCAACGACAACATCCACAGAGAATTGGTATAAAACCCGTTTAAGAAGAAATTGGATGCATAAAAATTAAATATAAAGCCAGACTGTCAATACATCCAAGCCAGACAGCTAAACCGGCTCAGTAGCCTCTCCCTATTAAACCAAAACAACCTTCACCCCTGAACCTCCTGGGGTCAAGAACTAAATGACTAAAGAACAAGCAACAATTCTTGCTCTGGTCTTATTTATGGCCAACGTAGAGACCGCATCTGCTTGTTTGAGCAGGACTGAAAAACCTTAAAGCCTTATATAAGGTCATCTAGTAATTATTCCAAGAAATAACCAAAATAATCTCCGAAAGCTAAGCATCGTTGTGCTGAATGGCGCTTAGCTAAACAAACTCCCCCCATTGAAGGGCACTGGTCTTAAACATCCTTCGTTGGCAGTACACACAGTTTGGCAACACGTACGGTCTTAAGATCAGCCACCCTCACAATGCCAATAACTCCGAAGGCTTGCTTGGTCACTCTTGCTAGTGACCAACTAAGTGGGGGTAGGTTTTTGCTGTTGATGAGGTCTATATCACCAACCGCAAGTCCGCAAGTTGATTCAATTTTTTCTTCAACCACTCCTATAGAAGGGTGAAATACTTTTCCTTTCAAGGCGATTTCAGCAGAGCTAGCAAATAACAGATGAACGTTTTTCAATCTCCAAAAAAAAGTCTCACTTTAGGACCCTTTAACCAAATTGTCAGAACTTTCAGTCAAACGGTCTTTGCTCAACGTACAACAGATATTTTCGATTGTTTTGTTTCGGTTGTTTACTGACCGTTTGATCAAAACAAAAAAAGAGTCTTTTTAGTTTTTCATTGTTGTTTTTTACTAATTATTTAAGGTGCATGCCAAAATGTGGCAGAGGGTGGCCAGATATATATTTACTGCAAAAAAATGCAGTTTTCTGAATGCTGGGATAGCGTAGAGACACTCTTCAAAGCCAAAGACCCCGTTTTTGTCAAACTGCTTAATATTTATTTAATATTTATTTTAATGTTCATAACTTCAATCTGACGAGAGCTCCTTACTTCTTAATGCGAACAATTCACATTTATTTGACGACATGAATTAAAGTTGCCTCACTCAAAATAAAAAGTGTTATATATTTCCAAACTAAGTAATAATACCGTTGGTCTAGGAAAAAATCGATATAAAAATAGACCAAACAACTTGTAACCTTAATTTTTTCTTCTAAATTTTAACAAACGAAATGATAAGGCAAGGGAAACCTTTTTGAGCTGAGTATTTTATTTATTTTTCATCTACTGATTCTAAATATATAAGCTCTGGATCTACCAAGCGCTCTGTAAAAGTTCTTAATGAAAAATATTTAGAATAGTAACACAACACTCGACCGAAAACCAAAACGAGAGATACTTTTTTTTGGTTATGTTCGGGCATAGACCCTAAAAGGAATAATGGTCAACTGTTGTTCAAACATGAACACGTCTAAATATAAGTATAGCAGCCACTTGTGTAAAACAAAATATACACACATAAAATGTAAAATGAACGGTCACAGAATGTCTTTGAGTGTAAGTGCAATAAGGGTATTTGTGATCTCCCTTATCGCACTTAAGAATATTTTCCCACTCTAAAATACTAATCCCAATTATAAGATTTTATGAGCTCGTGCATGTCACATTGTCAATCGATCCAGAGCCATAATCTACGATCTGCTAACTAAAACATGCGAGGGCACAGTTGTAATCACTTGTACACTTTTAATCTGTAAGTGCAGGCCACTTGAGCCTCCAAATATAATCCCTTGAAATGTTTCCCACGCTACACAAAGCACTTGCGCGGGGGTCAAAATATAGCTCTCCCGCCCAGGGCAAATCAAATGCGGTCTCTGCGTAGTCCATAGATAAGAATAGAATACGAATCACTCCAATGTTACTTGTTAAGAAGCTTCATGAAATAAAAACAGTTTAAAATGATAACTCAACAAATGTAGACTTCTTTTATTAGATCGCTCTTACAACTGTTATTTGCTAGCTCTGGATTTAAGTTTAATCCAGTAACATCTACAACTGCCAGAGGTTTGGGTTAAGTTGTGCCCAAAAAATGAGCCGGCGTCAGCACATCCAGGTCGCCTGGATGTTCTGTTATTGGTTTTAATGTTCGTAAGCATATAACTGCAGTAATATGCCAAACTAGAGTACGTAAGTCACCAAAACTGTGGGTTGAACTGGAAATGGAGCAATGGCAGTTGTACTTGGCGGCCTCCCAAAGTCCACCTAATTGCGGATCGTTCATAAATACCTCCTTTAAGTGCTTAAGATCGTTGCTGGCGCCCACAAAGTTGGTCGCGTTGTCCAGCCAGATTTCCCTGGGTCGACATCTCGTAGAAATAAACAGCTGAAGAGCACAGATGAAGACAGACGTATATAAGTCCTGCACGGGTTCCAGGAGTATGTCCTTCGTTTCGATGCAAATGAACAGACAAATGTAACATTTTATTGGCGTATTGGTACGCACTTCACTTTATAATAGAAAGAGTCACAAAAGTATCCTCCAGTGATCATAAAAGTGTATAAGGAACCATCCATCTTTCCTTGGGGAGGTCTGCCATGATGTGCTACAGTAAACGTAGTTTAGCTTAAAAGCACCTGATGACGAATTATAGCAAGCAACCCACGAGGTCCAGCGTGGAGATACTTTTCATGAAAATGTAAGATCATGGCGGCTGTGACAGGGTGGCCCTTAGGAAGTATTATTTGATGGCGAGCATTTAACTCCAGAGATGAATTCCTAAGTCTTCCACAGACGCTCAGAATCCCAAACTCATCAATGGATAGCATGGATATCAGTCACTGACAACCCTCTTGATTTTGTCTTCTGATTAAACTAGAACATGAATCCAAAGGTTCGCTGTAATTTGTGGAATCAGTTTGCGAATTTATGCCCTCCGTTAGATCCGATAATGAACATCTTTGTGTTCGTTTTCGGACGTTGATGCACCATGATTAGTACAAACAATTGGCCCATACGACACCAAGCAAAGCTTTTTACGCGCGAAGCCCTTTTTCCCTGGCGTAAAAACGAGATCGGGAGAGTTATAAGAAAAGGGAGAGTATAATATCGGACTGACTATTTCAAAATATATACCAAGCTAAAAAAACAACTAATAATACTAATTAAGTGGTAAAGAGTCAGTAGTAGAAATGATATAATAGAGTTTGTTATAGTCGTTTCATAGTACTCTAAATGTTTCATGCATATCATAGTTTGATCTACAATATTTCAAAATAAGAGGAATAAAGTTCATAGTCATACGATTAGGCACTAAGAAATAAAGGCTGCCCATTAGTTCGGTACTCTCCACTTCCTCGTAAATAAGTTTACAAATAGAAGTAATACCAAGCACGTTAATAGGAGAAGTCTACTGGAGTCAGATGGTAAGATAAGGTTTGCTTCCTAGATAAGGCTGCGTAGAGCAAACATTAAAAAGTTTCTTTACATGCACACCAAATTGGGGACTCCAAACTGGTGAGCAGTACTCAAGGATTGGACGAACTAACGAAATAAGTATGGTCTTTGTGACATATGGATAATCGAATTCCTTTGACCACATTTTTGTAAATCCAAGCACACCCCTGGATTTATTCACCTTGAATGAAATATGTTCAGAGAATTTAAGTTTTGGGTTAAGAAGAACGCCAAGGTCATCAATTTGTCTAATTCTAGTCAACCCACAGCCACTAAAAGTATACGTGGCATACTGTGGATTGGCTCGATAGAATGTCATTATTTTGCACCAGGTTTGAAAGGCGTCCAAATATTATAAATCCATGCCGACATGGAGATTCAATCGATCACAAAGATCTTGCAAACGTTTTCGAAAACCTTGGGGATAGTGGACAACCAGTACATACCTCTATAATTGCTCGTATTTAATTTATTTCCCTTTTTATGAAGGGGAATAACAAATGATTCTTTCCAGATAGGTGGAAAGTCAGTAGTTTTTAGGGATAGGCTAATTAATTTGTGAAGTGGTCTGCACAGGGTCTCTGAGCAGTATCTAAGCACACAGCCGCACGTAGCTGAAAATGTCGTTTGAAAAAACTGTGCAAAATATCGACAATTGCCTGATCGATGTTTGCCGTAGAATTTGCTAGTAAAAGCGATGCTGGGGAAGAGGCGGGCTTACGCTTAGTTTTAACAAAATTATAAAACTGTTTTGGATCTATTGAAAACTGGATCCTACAACGAGTTAAATAAGCATAACAACATAAAGCACGGTAAAATAAGACCGAACACTTTTTTATTTCGAAAAGGCAGTGTACATCCACCTTATTTACATTTGTTATACAGTCTGGACTTAAAAATGTTTATGCTAGATAGCATTTATAAATAATGCACTTAATGCACTTTTAAAGATATTAACGACCTCTGCCATGTTAGTGCATAAATAAAGTTCGGACCAATTAAAGCCATTTATACAGGTATTTGAGCGGTCAAAGTTAGTCTTGGAAAAGCAGTGGATTCGTTTTTAATAAACATACGCTTTCTGGATGTGACACAAAACACAAATCCAGTAAGCGACCCAAAGAATTCTGAACATGGTTCACTTGTGATAGCGAAATGCCAAGTAAATCGTCAATAAAGTCACGCTGCGCCAAGTCTGTGGACCAAGTCGCATTCGGTATATTAAAATCACCTAAAACTATTAACTGATCTCTAGTTGACATTTTAGTAAAAATGGACTGTATAACGTAAAGGTGGTTCACATAAATCGGAAACTCAGATGCTGGCGGAATGTATGAATAATAAACATATACAAAATTACCGGGGAACGATAATTTTATATCCAGAAATTCAATTCAGACGTGAGGTTTGAGTCTACAGAAATAAAGATTCCTCCTGTTTTAACCAGGTTTCTGTAAACAGAATAACATGGGATACAAGAAAAAAAAGTAACCTCCAGGTATTTTGATAGGAAAGAAGGAGGCGGGATGTTAGATTTTTGAAGAGGGAGCAGAAGAAAGAGCTGAAGATGAAGATGATACACTATTCGTGCCTTGATTGAGAAAACAGACTCCCACGAGCATTTCGTATTAGCTACGATTTATTTTGCGGAAGAAAAGTTGAATTTTTTCACTTTTACATTAACATGATCGGCTTTAGTTTTTTCTTGTATATAAGACAGCACATCAGAAGATGTTTGAGCAGGGGAAAGCCGAGAAACAAAGTGGTTTCGGAACTGCAGACAGAAATTTCTGCAGAACCAACTTCAGCCGGTATTCCGGACACAATATCCCCCGGAAAAAGTTAAGCTACTTGGGTTTTGTAGGTTCACTGATTGTGAAGCCACAGCGGACAAATCAGAAATTCGGGAAGTCTCTCGCTGCACACCCTTCGCCACGGATTGTTTGGGTTCCAAATATTATACCGATCTTAGCAGCTTTTAGGGGTTGCTGCGATGGGCTGCTGATTCGCGGGAGCGTTCTGCAGCTTGCTTGCTGATTGCTGTGGGGTGTTCCCCTAAGGCGACGTACCACTTAGGAGGTTCTGTTAATAGCTTGCGGCTATTAAACTGAGCGCAGAGAACAGCTCATCTGCTCGGCAAAAACTATATCTAGCCTCACCGAAACATCTGACAAACTTTAACAGACCGCTTTTAGTATGGCGCATCAACGATTTCACAACACAACAAAATCGCAGATTGGGCCACTAAGAAAGGTCATCACGTGATCGGCCTATAAAACTAGCGCACTTAGTGTGCACCAAACTTTCACAAAGCCAGCAAGTCATATTTGTTTGGCCAGCCCCGACCATCAGACTGCATTTCTTGCAGAAACACACACATTTTTTAAGACTCTTTTACGAAGCTCTGATTATGGTTATTTTTAAATTACAGATTGGCCATGACGTTTGATCTTTAGATATGAAAGCTGGCCATTGCAACCATAGTTTTAGTGGGTATATGTATAACGCCACTATGCATAAGACATTAAGCACAGCAAAAGCGCACGAGTTGTGCCATGTGCCCTTGCTACAACGTATACGCAAGCGACATTTGAGAGTGTGCTGGCGTCGCAGAATCCATGGACTTCAACTTGAGAATCTGGAAGTAAAACTAGTCGTGGGAAGGAAAAGCTCTAAGAATTAGACAGACTATCGTACGAAGTTATTCAGGCCGATGCCAATGAGGCTAGCAAGCTTTCATCCCACTAAATATACAAATTTTTTGGCTTTTGTTATCACGGAACCAATTAATCCTAGGGGATCATAAAAGTGAGCAAAGAAATCGATCTGTAACCGGATTCCAGGACCGACCAAGGGTCTTTGTGATGTCCGTTCCGCCCTGAAACTAGCTCCTCTCCTTATCCTGGCCAGAAATTCCGTTCAAGATTTCCGATGCATTAGAGCACCACAATCTAATTTGAAAATGGCTTTCCTTTAATAATTACGTTGTCTGCTTTATGATCTCTGCCACATCTTCAATAGATTCACCTAATGTCATTAAATTATAGACGTAGAAATCACGATTTAAAATTAAACAAGGTTATGTGTATAAGAGGTTAGGATTCCGAACAGGCAAAATTTAATTATTTTATTTTTAAAGTTAGCAAATATCATGCCGTTCGGCCTATGTAACGCTGCCCAGCGAATGTACAGACTGACGGACAAAGTTATTCCAGCAGCATTAAGAGAATTTGTCTTCGTGTTTCTTTAAGATTTACTGGTCTGTTCTACAACTTTTGAAAAACATTTCGAAATGTTGTGGCAAGTCAGTGATTGCTTGAGGAAAGCAAAATTAACAATTAATATGGGAAAAAGTAAGTTCTGCTACAGGCAAGCTAAATGCCTGGGATTTGTAGTAGGTGGGGGTTACATAAAAGCCGATCCATGAAAAATAAAGGCTATTCAAGAATTTTCACAGCCAGTTTCCGTTAAGCAGATGCAATTTTTGGGAATGACAGGGTGGTACCGACGTTTTATACAAAAATACGTACAAACTGCAGCACCGCTTCATGAAAGGATCGAGTCAGAAAATACTAGCTCGATGAAGAAGGCATTAAAACATTTGAGGCTCTGAAGACCAGCCTGGTATTAGCACCTGAATTAACATCATCGGATTTTTAAGGGTACATATGGATGAGGTAACATCGGGACTTAGGGATGCGGCAGAGGTAAACTTCGATCAGCAGCTTTTCAGTGAATGGAATACAAAGAATTAGTTCAATCTGTTGAAAAAGACGCAGAAAAGACTCCTGATACCCAGACGTCCGATAGATACGTGTATAAGAGGTTAGGATTCCGAACAGGCGAAATTTATTTATTTTAATAATTACATTAAAGTTAGAAAATATCTGCCAACATAAACATACTACCCGACTCACATCAAGTGGGTTGGGACAAGAACAGGTGAGTTAGGATGTTTGTTACAATTTAATTGAGCATTCAGAAAATATAAAAAAATACAGTTCATTATATTGCGAACATAAAACGCGAAATGGATCATGTACCTCGAAATTCGTTTTACTAATATCGAGGGCAATAGGTCGAAAGTGACGACTAGACCGTAAGGGATGGATGACCGTATTTGACCCAGTTATTAATTTGTGAAGGAACATGACACCATGGCAGGTCCGACGATCCTTAAGGGAGGACAGGTTCAGTAGACGCAGTCTATCCACGTAAGATGGTAGATGACGATGATTATCCCAGTTTAAACCACGTAAAGAAAACAAAAGGAACTCTTTGTGTACCGATTTTATAAGGTCCTGATAGTTGGTATATTGAGGAAACAATTAACAAGCATGGTCCTTTTGCTTCGAAGCTGTGGGTTCCTGAGGAACTTCGGCAAGACCTAGTTCATAAGGCACACCATTCTCGAGTGGCAGGTCACGGCGGTATACACAAAAATTTGGCTCGACCGCAATGACGGTTGATGTACAAACAACTGTTAAGAATTGTGAAATTTGCAGAGTCAGCAAAGCAACGAACAAAACCAGCAGAGCGCTGACTGAACGGCCAGGTCAAAGACTTTACATTGATTTCATGGGACCTTATCCCCGGACCAAATCCGGAAGCACCAAATTCGTCTGGCTAGAGGCAATGCGAAAAGCAACCGCAACAGCCGTAGTAACAATTCTCTAAAGAAACATATTTCATCAATTTGGATTGCCAGAATGCATTCACTCCGATAACGTTAAGCAACTTGTGGCGGCAACATTTACCGAATAAATCACCTAATATGGAATCCGACACGTTCAAACGGGCTTTAATTCGCCACAAGCGCATGCAGCAGAACGCGTAAACCAATCCGTGCTACAAATGCTCAGGGCAGCTACTGACAAGAACCAGCGGCATTGGGAGAAACACCTGAGTCGAATCGCGTGTACACTACGAAGTGGCTATCACGAAGCTTTGGTATTGGAACCATATTATGCAATGTTTGTGTAGTTAAACAAGGATTAGTTCGGGAACACGAAAAAGCTGAAAGGACGTATAATACCCGCAGTAAGAAAATTAAATTTGCGGTAGGTCAGGTTGTATACCGATAAAAGTACAAGCAGAGTAGCCGAACAGAAGGGTATAATGCAAAGCTAGGGCCCAATCGGGTACGATTGGTATATCACGCCAAAGACCTTTACGCTGTTTGAATCTTGGTGAAAACTACCAGCGATCAGTGCAATTGTACTACCCAGTCAAGCAAGAACAGATTTGCCGTTTAGCAAAACAAAAGACAAAAAAAAGGAAAGATTGAAATTACAAGGAAGGCCGTAGAGAAACACCTTGAAAGGTGCGAGGCTGAGGGAAGACCCCTCCCCTCAGAAGCCGACGCTCGACACCGCAGAGATATAGCGGCAGACAAGCGGGAAAGACTGGCCTGGGCGGATATTCCCCTGGAAGATACGCTGCGGTCAACGCAGCGAGAGATCGAAAAAACTATGGCGAGAATAAACGCCAACTACGTACGACTTAACGACCTAGTACGGCTGAGGGACGACACGCAGCGGGACTTGCGGATATGGGCGGAGGACTAATGCCAGGCACAAAAAAAAATAAGGCACGATAAATTTATTCTCGTTATGCCGGCACCCAGCGAGCCCTAACAGGGCGCAACTCCCTCGGCCCAAATCCTGTGGACTAGGCACAAAAAAACTTACGTAACAAACAAACAAAAATAAATCAACTAATGTATGTCTTTGCGCTAAATTTTTAATAGGTCTTCTTGTTTTATCGAGTGTAAACAACTCGGTGTTTTTGATTTAGAGTTTACTTATACGGGTATGACATTACATTGTTCGTCTCATTCATTAACGGATTCATTGAAGCTCAGAGACAGAGACAACTATATGGATGCTGCTTGAGATTCTCTTGGTATACAGTTCACGATCACACTGTATTTTTAACGTTGTATTCAAACTTTATTGTTTCGTTTATTATATTGTGTTTATTCCGCTAATTTTGACGTTTAAAGGTGTTCAGTTGTTACCTTTCGTATTTTGTTCACATTTAAGCCTCGTTTTTTTATTCTGTTTTATTGTCAACTCCAATGAATGAGCAAAATTGTACTTTTTAAAAACAATTTTGATCATTGATGTATCGTCCTATTGTTCATTGGGTTCGTCAGATGTTTGTCTTGCTCGCGCTTACGTAAAATCGTACAGTTAAAAAAAATAAACGAGCAATAAATGAAGCCAACAATGTAGTGTCAGAAGCCCATTATTGATGTTAGAAAAATCAGACAAAATCACTCCAATCTATTGTGGTATATAAGTCGGAACGGCCGGATAGGATGACGAAGGCGGAATAGTAGAATAAATAAAACAAAAACTACGTGATTTTTAAACATACTGGCTACTCGATCTTTATGTGATGTGATGTGATGTGATGTGACGGAGCACCCGGCGAATAGTTTCTGGGCAACATGACAGCCTGAGGTTTTCTTTAATTTTCCTCACTATTAAGCGGTCGTCGTAAGCATTGGAAATCTTATTCGGTGCGTTTCTGACCTTATTTTCGACTCAATTTTCGTGAACGTGTGCTGAACAGTAGACGGACTTAAATCCACAATTTTGCAATTCCGCGTTGGGAGACCCCATTTTTGAAATGTTGTAGGACTAATTCACGCTTCTGAATTTATGTGCGAGGTCACATTGTCTTCAAGTTAAAGCGCAAAACTAAAAAAAAAACTTAAGCGGGAACTGCAAGCGAATTCAACGGAAAAGCAACTGTAAAATACAGTATTGATCTTGCATCAAATAAGCTGTGACCAGAAAATATCTAGTATTTTTTGAAAATAAATTAAATAATTTTAATGAAATAAACTATTGTCATTTATAAAACTAGATGTATAAATCTATTATTAGCCATTACAATTTTTAACATAGCTCTTTACGTTCAAAAGTTAAATTTTTAAATAGGCTGTGCATCAAATAAGCTGTGAACCATTGTTTGTATATGCATTGAACTCGAGATAAAAGCGCTATATACGGTTTTGTGTTTGTTCAAAATCGGACGACTATATCAAACAGCTGAAAACTTTTAGAGAATGATACATTTTGTCCTATCTACACGCTTTGACTTAATAAGACTTGTGTAATACGAATATGAAAATTAGTTAAGAATCAAATATTTACCTGACCGATTTGTTCCATTAATTTATATTGGTTTAATTGATGAAAGCTTCCCGATTTTTCTATTGATATTCTTCTGGACTCTCGAAAAGCCGGGCGACGTCGATTGGTTTGAGGACTTCCAAAAGGACTACTGTAGGGGCTATACGGTACATTCGGATATATAGGTCGAATTTCCATTGACTGAAGTCTAGATCCAGTTTCATGTTTAATTGGTGCACAAGAAATGTTGCTTGGAGATATTTCACGGATGTCTTTATCCAAACTTAAGCAATTTGTAATATTTTTTGAATTCTTTGACACGGAGTCTGACATTTCTAATAAACTCACTTGAATATTAGTAAAATATTTTTCGTGTAAGTTTGTCATTAATTGAAAACTTGAAATTTGGTTGCTAGTCAAAGAAAAGTGCTGATCACTTGGCACTTCGTTGTCATGGACGGTAAGCTCACACAAAATTTTTTTTTATAGATTTTTTGTACATTGGAAGATAAAAAGTTTTAAATTCTCATGTCAATCTCAATCTTTTACTCGCACAGTTAAACACAAGTAGTTAGCGTCATCATTATTGAGCTTAGCGAATTCTTTCGATTATCCTTGCTGATTGATTTTTTTGCTTATATTGTGATCATTTGATGGTACTATGACTTCCATTTTTTAATTATAAAGTTTTCAAGAAAACGATCGTGCATTTTATTTACTTTCATCTTGCGTTATTTATCGTGTCATATTTTTTTCACCTGGAAACAACAAACAAATTTTATAAATAAATTATATCCCAATTAAACTTGGACTTTGATTATTAGTTCTTACACTTACTACATGTTCAGTAAGTTTACAAAATAATGGTTATATATATTAATTGTCAGCGCAAATCATTACCGTACAAGCTAACACCTACTTGGAAAAAAAGAAAAATAAAAATGTCTGTGGATTATAATTGTATTTGTAATTAATATATCATAATTAAAATAAGAAGCCTTCTGCACTTCTATTCATAATGTGACATTATCCAAAATTGTTGTTTCCAGTTTTGACTTCATTGAGTTAGGCGCTCAAGGCTTCCTGGAACATCACACAGGAATATTGCCAAAATCCACTAATAACGTAAAAGTGAAAAATAAAACTGTAAAGTAAACAAAATTTAAAACTTGTTCAAGCAACGTAAGCGCCGGGGGATTCACAAGATCACATGGCAGAGCCTATCAACCACAGACGAGCCGAAATTATAAAACGAAGCAACAAAGCCGTTAAGATGGTCAATTAAAAAAATTAATTGCAAATGAATAAACAAGTATGTTCTTAAACCTTCTGTTGCCAGTTTTCGTTTGTGCTAAAATCCTTATTTCAATAAGATTTAGCTTTATAAAGTTTCATTAGCTTATCGCAGTTGTTTTTTCATAGCTTAAGTTTAGTTTCTCTCGCTTCGCCAGTGAAAACTACCTACCAAATACTAAGAAAACAATTTAAACATTTGTGTTTCTGTTATCGTGTTTCTGGTTATCGTTTCTGTTCTGTTTTTGTGATTTTGTGGTGATTCCCTTGTGTCCTGTATTTGGTGTTGGGCTTGCATGCGCTTACATTACAGTCCCGCTCTCTTGATCTCTCGCTTTCTTGAGCTCTCTCTCTCTCTTTCGACAGTTCTATGCGTGTAGTTTCTGCGCTTTTACTGTCAAAATTTAATATAAACATGAATAACAATTTTTCGTGTTTCTGCAAGAAATGCAAGCTGATGGTCAGGGCTGACCAGTCAAAATGACTTGTTGGCTTTGTCAAAATTTGGTGCAAACTAAGTGCGCTGGTTTTACAGGCAGAACATGTGATGATCTTTCCTATGGGTCCAATCTGCGATTTTGTTATGTCGACTAACTAAAGGCGGTCTGTTAGCGGTTATCAGCTGTTACGTTGAGGCTAGACGATGGCAGCCATCGGCAAGAGTGAAGTAGAACGCTCCCGTAGATCAGCAGTTAAAAAATATTAAGAACACGGACAATCCGTAGCAGAGGGTGTGCAGTGAGGGATGTCACAAATTTCTGTTTTGTCCGCTGTGGCTTCACAATCAGTAAACCTACCAAACCCTAGTAGCTTAACTCTACCGGCACAAGGGGATATTGTTTTCGAAATACTGACTTAAGCTGGTTCTGCAGAAACTCGGTTTGCAATTCCAAAACCCCTTTTTGTGGTTCCACTCAAGAAACCAATATTTGTTTCTCGGCTCTTCCCTACTCAAACATCTTCTGATGTGCTATCTTATAAACAAGACAAAACTAAAGTCGATCACGTTTATGTGAAGGTGAAAAAATTCAACTTCTCTTACGGTAGGGACATTTCATCTTTCAAGATTACTGTCCAAACGAGCTCTTCGCAGTGCTCTTGCGACTTTTGGCCGCAACATTTAGTAGTAAAAGAGTCAAAGCTAAGGCAACGGTTTAGCAGTCCATTTTTAAACAACTGTCTTATAAAAATCTGTTAAAAGTTTAAGGTGATTTTAATAAACCGATTACGAATTGGTCCACTGATGAAAAGACTAGTATCTTACTTCCTTTAGCGCAGCATGACTTTATTGACGACTTGCTTGACATTGCGCTAGCTCAAGTTCAATGGGTCGACAAACAACTTTTTCGGAACAACTCGTTTAACAGGCTTGTGAAATATTTAACAGCTAGAGTACATTATCGCAATAGTTGACTTAATAATGAATGATTCCACATGACGCAGAACCACAATGTGTTACCTTTTCTAATACAGGTAATAAATCGGAATAAGTCGGACCAAAATGAAACGGTCGACTATATCTTATCTATAACGGACTTTTCCCATTAGAACAAATTATTATTCCCCGTCAAATTATTACTTGAATTGGGTTATCGCGCCTTAAGGGCCAAAAATAACAGAGGCAAGTTTCTCTCTACCTAATCGTCTACTAAAATGAAGACAAGACGGTAGTAATCTGTCCGGTACTACACCTGCCACTTAAGAGTTCGTAGGCTATCCCAACAATTTCCCATGACTGCGGCGTGGGACCAACCTCAAATCTAATAATTGGCGACTAACCAACGAAAACACTGTATGTGTAATATTTTGAACACTGAGAAAAAATTTAATGTAAATAACTGTGCGCTAAAAATAATTCAAAGGTCCAATCACAAATAAAATAAAAAGTATAAATATAAAGGTATTTCAAGTTACACACTTGTGCGAGAGCTTTATAGGAAACGTTGTTCGCAAACTTTGATTTTTTCGTGTACCTTGCGTTCACCCTTAACTCGATCTCCTTGCGGAGATCGCGGCATTCAAGGAGTACCTAAAGAGGCGTAAAACAGAGCACGCCAAGAGGGGCCGCTCCCACGAAGTCAGCGCGCCAAAGCGAGCAAAAGAAGCTCAAGGAAGATTGAGGCCTACCTCCGTCGTAAAGAAGGAGTTCAGCGACGTAGACAGAGACAGGCTAGCGATGTCCCTTGTGCATGACCTTCACGGCGACGGACGCCTGATGTCCGAGAAGGGGAAGGAGATTGACGTCAAGATAGCCGACCGGGTAGCCGAAAGACTAGCAGCCGTTTCGTCCCTCATTCGACTAGTCAGACATGGTCAGAGGGCATCGGGTTATCAATATGATAACTCATTCTCCAGGATTTTAGTTTTGGGTCGAGAAGGACGACCAGATCGTTTACAACAGCACTTCTATCCAAAGAGTATTCACCTCGAGAACAAGTCGCGTTTTTTTAATTTGACACGATAAAAAGCCATCATCTTATACTTAAAGGCTTTTAAATTAAGTAAAATAACCCGGCACCAGTTTTGACTTAAATCGGATTGAAAGATTTTGTGGCAGGAAATATCCTCGTACTGCAGAAATTTAAATTCACCTGCGTACATAAGAACGCGAGAATGACTTATAACTAAGAAGAGGTCGTTAAAAAAAGTAGAGAGTAGCGGGCCGAGATGGATCTCTGTGGGACGTGGGACGTGGGACGTGGGACGTAAGTGGCATTTTTAAAGAGGACCCTTTGAGTTTGCCACTCAGATAACTTAAATCAACTGAAAACCCTAACAGTTCGAGTTTCCGAACCAAAAGTAAGTAATTTAGTCGAATGTCGAATGCTTTACTAAAGCAATAACCATACAACATAGATACTGGTCATTTCATAGAACGCATTTATTTAATTTCGGCGCATCAAGAATATTTTGTCTTTTGCTACTTTTCAAACCTGGTACCCTAAAAATATGGTTATGGTACCCTAAAAATAGTAAATATTATTGGGTTATGATAAAAATAAGAAGATTATATGTTATAATATATATTTTATAATATTTCAGCATACATTTTATTTCTGTTTACGAGTTCAAATTAGTGGTAGCAGTAAAATAATCGCAGTTATATCGCAGTCGGTATATAAAATAAAATAAAATATTTCGATAGGTTTTAATAATCCGTGCGATATGCCATGCTGCTGGTGGTGTATTAGACTCATAAACCAATTCAACATCATCAATCGATATGTTGGGTGTTGACGTGGCCTACTTTGGGCGCTGTTGTAGAGTGATCAGGTACTCCTGATGCCACTTTTTCCAGAAGCCTTAATACATAGTTTGAATGGTTTGCCAGTATCCCAATCGACCCACTATAATGTGCCGTATATCAGGATCCGGTAGAGTGGTAAACGGTCGGCCAATCAAGAAGTGAGCTAGAGATAAGAAGTTAGCGTAGAATTCCCGATGATTCTGTGAAGATGCAGTTTTACACATCTAACTGCGGATGCCCATTTCCCTCCCCAGTGAGGTGCTCTCGGAGGAATGAAAACCGATTGGGTTCGAACATCCGTAAGGGTGCTGGTGACAATGTCGTGATGCTGTTGTGATGATTGCATTTGCATTTCGTCTAGAGCTCGTTATGCTCCATAAGTGATCGAGCATATAAGTTGACTCAGAAGAAGTGCAGCGCAAAGTTCCAGGCGCGGCAGCGATTGTTGTTTTAGTGGAGCTACCCTGGTTTTTGCAGCCACTATTGACTCCGAAATTGAGCAATCCTTGTAACCATCCTGCTGTAGACCACAACAGAATAGGCCCTTGTTGAAGCGTCGGAAAATCCGAGGAGTTCAATGTTGGAAATTGGAATTTCTGAAGAATGTCTAGATCTTTTCGCCATTTTAGCCAATTGTCTGCCAGTTTGCTTGGCTGTTGATCATCCCAATCCAGATTTAGAAGTCAGAGCTTTTGTAACAATATTTTAAATTGAATCACGATGGGTGCCAAAAGTCCAGAAGGATCAAATATCCTTGACACGACCGACAAGACTTGTCTCTTTGTACAGTTGGGATTTGCAGCGAGGTCCACATTATAGGTAAACGTGTCCTTTTCAGGATGCCAGTATAGCCCAAGAACTTAAACTGGCCACGGTTTAGTAGTGCCCTTGGAGTCGATCGCTTGTATGCAGGGAGTATTAGATACCCATTCACCGAGCCTAAAATTTGCTCAAGACATCAGTTCAATCAAGTCGTTTCGGTTTCTTAATAGTTCATCCTCGCTATTCGAACCAGTAAGAACGTCATCAGCGTAAAAATCATCCAGCAGGATTTTCGCAGCGTTTGGTTTTTGCTGTTGATGATCGACAGCCAGTTGCTCCAGTACGCGAATGGCCAGAAATGGTGCGCATGAAGTTCCGTAAGTCACTGTGCATAGTTGGAAATGCTTGACTTGATCGTTTGGGTTCTCTCGTCAGATAATTTTCTGGAAGTTTCTATGCCCCTCGCTGACCCATATTTGGCGGAACATTTTAACAATGTCCGCTGAGAACGCGAATTTTTACATACAGTAAAAAGATCGCTTAAGCAATTTCGTCTGGCGGTACTTCTCTCATATGTCAAAGATTGATGTATTCCCCTTTAAAGTATACGTACTGCGTACGCAGCTGCTCGTTCTGTTGTTATCGTCGCTCCACAGATTTAAGACGTTTGAGCGCTCCTTGAAGAGCATCTCCGAATTCAGTGTTCGGTGTGTTGAATGGAAGTTCCACGATATACTTTCGTTATCGTTGCGATTGTGACTGGTAATAAAGTCCTTCTCGACTTGTTGATATTCCGGTTCCGATTTGATGCTGTTTTTAATGTTAACTAGCTATTGCACTAGCGTTGCTTGGATGGGCGCAACCATGAGTGACGTTATAACCCAGCCGAAAACCGATGAAATTGCGATTAAGTCGCCCTTGTTGTTCTACAGTTTTCTACCAGTAAATAAGGACCAAACGTGTTCACTGATCAAAAGAATTTGCACTGGTGCGTTTGTGTTGAAGAGTGTATCTGCCAGCTGCAGATTATTGAATACCTCCAGTGACGATGCGTCGATGTTTTGTCTTTCTAACGAAGAAGTGATTATTCCCAGTACGTGAGCGTTGACAACCAAGTTATCATCCGATATACGCGACTTAATATGGAGTTTGCTGCATCCCCTTGTGGTGTCTGCTTTCACCGATGTGATTCCTGTAATCAATATACGAAATGAGGATCGTGCCAATCCTAAAGCCTGGATGCAACGTTCGGAAACATAAGAAAGCTCGGAGCCGGTGTACAATAAGATTCGGCATGTTAAGATGTCTCTGTTCGCGTTCTGAACATACACCATGGCAGTGGGTAGTATGCTTCGCTTGACTCCATTTTCCTTTGAGAATACTGCAGTGCCTGGTGCACCTACAACCGCTGGTGAGTAGTGCGTTTGCCCTAAGAAATTTGGTTTCGCAGGTCGCGTTGTTGATCTCCGGATCAGCATTACTTTTCACACTCTCGTGAAACTGCCTGCAGCAATTCCATACGTGCAGTGAACTCCGATTGCGCAGTGGACTCCGTTTGTTCAGTCCATGCCAGTGTGCGTGTGATGTTGGCCTTGGGCCTGGCACGGCTTTTCACTAGTGTTTTTAATTGATCCATTGCAACCAATTACCCTGAGTTCCAAAGCACTTCACTAACTGTCCAAGAATCTGGTACGATGGACTAACAATATGATCAGGAATAAGACAAGCGGGGTTTCGTGGACTGTATGTTTTTATTCTTTCCAGTTGCGAAGCCTATTTGGTACTGAATTGAATTTCATACGAGACGCTATAGTTGCGGCGTTGCCAACTCAAGAAAAGTGAGTACATAAAATATAAGAGAAAAGTTCTTCTTAAAATATAAGAATATATGGGATGTCATTATACGCCAAAATTATAAGTTGATTTAATTAGATGCAAGCGTTCAGGAGCAAAGCCCTTTATCAGAAATGAAGTGAACTCCAACAGGCTAGTGGTGGTTGACCTCCGTTTCAAAAGCCCGTGTTGACGGGGAGAATTAACTGATATATACCTCTACAATTCTTTGAATCCAGTATTTGGTTATATTCTTGTAAAGACTCTCCCAAATATGTGGAAATTAGTGAATAATTTAATAAGGGTTTGCACAGAGATTCCGCACTCGGTCCATGGCAAATAAACAGGCCTAACACGTTGAATATCTAATAGCAGAGAACTGTTGTTTAAGGTGGAACAAAAAATTAAGTTCGATTTGGAAACTGTGTAGGAAAATGGATGCGTTGAATGTGCTGAGGTAAAATAAGTCGTTTGAAATAACTGGGTAAATAATTCGGCTATTGCCTGATCTTTAGTTGCAAAGTAAAGCAAGGAAAGATAAGTATTAGATTTACGCTTAGTGTTAACAAAGTTATAAAAATACTTAGGGTCCTGTGAGAACTGCGCCCTACAACGGTTTTAATAGTTTTTATAAACACAGTGAATCTCAACCGAGTACCTAGAAATCTAAAAAAAAACAGATTGAGAACCGGTTTATTATAAAGTTTCAGGTGTTTGCTAAACCAAGGTGATTTGTTGGAGATAGGCGAATAGTACCACAGAACACAGAAATTAAATAAACATTTTATTGCAGATTGCATTGTATAAGTAGAGATCGGACCAATCAAAGACAAATATATAATTATTTAGCCATAAAAAGACTGCATTGCGAAAACAATGTAATCGCTTAGCATACATTTCTGATTTTCTCTTCTATAACAGTACCCGTGTCGATTTTCATACCGAGAAAATAGTGAAATGGATCCTGATGTTGCGTAAGTATTGCCACTCTGGACAGAAACACGGCTTCAGGTTTTGTTACAAAGCACAGCGATTAAGTTTGTTTTTAAAGTGGTTTATTTGGAAAAAGGATATGTCGCAAGCCATCAAATAAGTCATATGCCATTTAATTTTTTTTCTATTAATCACGTAATTTTAGGTAAATTAAAATCTGCTAGAACTACCAACTAATCCATATCGGAAAGTTTGTTAAATGACTTGATAGCGGAAAGGTGGTTAAAATAACCAGAATCTTCAGGCGTTGGTGGCTTATAAAAGAGTGTCATACAGATTTATCTACAAGGAACGATAACTTTATGGAAATTAAGTCAAAATTATTATTAAAGTGTTAAAAAGATACAGTAGCGGAAAAAAATGTTAAACATTTAAAAGCGTTGAATAATATATTATACGACATAATAGGTACCCATTATCTTGTGTATTTGAACGATATTGTCATATTTTCAACATCTGTGCAAGAGCATATCCAATCTATTAGAAAAGTATTCGAACGTCTTCGCAGATCAAATCTTAAACAGCAATTTGATAAATGTGAGTTTATGAAACGAGAAACTTAATTTGAAGGAATCAAGGCAAATCCAAATAAAATTCAAGCTATTCAGGATTCCAAACTCTCCGAAACAAATTAAATTGTTTTGAGGCCTTTTGCGGATTTTATAGCAAATTTATAAAAAACTTCGAAAAAATGGCAAAACCAATGACTCTTTGTTAAAAGAAAGGAGCCAAAATAAATGTTAAAGATCCCAGTTATAACGAACCATTTGAAAAATTAAAATCTTTAATAAATAACGACCCAATTCTCACATATCCGGATTTCAACAAAAAAAAATTTGATTTAACTACAAATGCAAGCAATTATGCATTAGGTGCTGTTTTAAAACAAGAAGGAAAGTCTATTTTTTCGCCAGTGGAACTTTACATGAGTTAAATTACGCAGCTTTTAAAAAAGAATTACTAGCTATAGTATGGGCAACCAAATATTTCCGCCCCTATCTTTTTGGAAGAAGTTTTAAAATATGCTCAGACCAACAAGCGGTTTGTTTGGTTACATAACATAAAAGAACCTGATATGAAGTTACAACGTTGGAAAATAAAAAACATTAAAGGAAAAGAGAATCACGTATCAAGTGCTATATCAAGAATTACAAAAAAGGAAACTAAAGATAAACAAGAAAGAAAGCAAACTTCGGCAAGCCGAATGAATTAATGAATTAAATACTTTTGAAAACATTTAAATTATGATTTACTTGAGTATATGCTGAAAAACATTGAAACTATGTGATTTGCAGCTCAATTATTAGATAGTTATTTTATATATTTTTATTATTTCTATGGGAGCTATATGCTATAGTCGTCCGATTTTGATAAAATTTAAACCATAATTCTGAAATAATAAACCATTACTATATTTCGAAGAACTAAACAAAAAATTAAAACACACCAAAGTTATAATTTTTTTTCATTTATTTTTCCGATTGTTCCTATGGGAGCTATATGCTATAGTCGTCCGATTTTGATGAAATTTAAACCGTAAATCGGAAATATTTTACCATTACTATATGTCGAAGAACTAAACAAAAAATTAAAAAACAGCAAAGTTATAATTTTTTTCATTTATTTTTCCGATTGTTCCTATGGGAGCTATATGCTATAGTCGTCCGATCCGGCTCGTTCCGACTTATATACTACCTGCAATAGAAAGACAACTTTTGGGAAAGTTTCATGCAGATTGCTTTAAAACTGAGAGACTAGTTTGCATATAAACGGACGGACAGACGGACAGACGGACATGGCTAGATCGACGCTACTAGTGATGCTGATCAAGAATATATATACTTTATAGGGTCGGAAACGTCTCCTTCACTGCGTTGCAAACTTCTGACTGAAATCATAATACCATCTGCAAGGGTATAAAAATATGAAGAAGTTTTTTAAAATGATGATGAATTAGAAACTACAGCAGCAACAGTGCATATTGCATAAGATTGCATACAGATAACTGAACGACCTATTAACGTTTTTAATCACCAACTAATATTTGAAAAAAGATATCAAGACACTAACGAACTTACTCACTACTTCAACAAAACTATTAACAAATTAATTTACAGTGACATGACAGACCGTTTAGCAAAAGATATAATTATAAAATTCATATGTGGACATAATTTTGTTATGTTCATTAATAATGACGGAGACGTTGCAGTCTTTCAACGAGCTTATAAGGACTTAATTAAACCAAACACTGGTACAAAATTAATGATAGCTTCAGTTATACTTCCAAACTTGCCCACGTAAGCAGACTTCCACGAAAATATATTAGAAATACATGAAAAGACGATACATCAAGGCATTAAAAATACGTATGACGATTTTAAAACTAAATGATGTTTCCCAGACGCACAAAAATCTTTTCAAAACATTATAAATAAATGCGAGATTTGTTATTTATGCAAAGCAGAGCACAGAAAAGTTTCACTCCTGCAACCCAAAATATTCGTGATAAATATGTTATTGACTATTATTTCATTGACCTATGTAAATTTTTGACATGTATTGACATTCATTCAAAATTTATTTCTATTATAGAAATAAAAACCACAGACTGGATTGAAAGTAAAAAAGCATTACTCAAAATTGTTTGTATGATAGGTAAACCGAAATCTATTAAAATAAATCAAGATCCTGGCCTAGTATCCAAATCATTACAAAACTGGTTAAAGAGAGAAAATATTAATTTTGAAATCACTAGTAGTAAAAGTGGTATAGCTGATATTGAAAGGGTTCAAAAAACTCAACGTATATTTACAATCATGAAATAACCCATGATGCCACTGGTAAAACCCCTGCACAAATCTCTCTTTATGGTATGGAACCAAGCAAAAATATGCAAAAACAAAAAGAACACAAAATAGATAAAATTAATAAGAACCGGGAAGAACATGAAGTGGATCTTAGATATACCAATATTAGTAAACCCATTCAAAAAGACAGGAGCATTAGAACAGAAAGACGAAAAGCATTGGCAAGAACTAAAGGGGTCATAAAGTAATAAATCACATAAGTAAATTTAAAAAAAGCTAAAGCGCTAAATCTCTCTAAACATTCCAGGGAATCTGACAATACTGACTCTGGTTTTGAAAATGATCATGATAATGAAGTGGACGAACGTAATATCGACAACGGCTCAACAAATTAGTATTACACCTTTCACTTCAAATAACGGTTACTTACTTCTGAATACAGGGATTGTAAAAACACCTTTAAATTACGAAAATCATATGATACAGGTTAATCAAACAACAATTTTAGAAACATATCAGGACTTTATCAAATACAAAAACAAGTTTAATTACGTACCAGATATTGCCTTAGCACTAAAACAACTAAAACATGAAATCAAGGGAATTATTTTTACACAAAGACAAAAACGAGGATTAATTAATATTGTGGGAACTGCTTATAAATACTTATTTGGAACTTTAACAGAAAACGATAAAAAAGAGCTAGAAGATAAATTAGAAAATTTACAATATCAAGTAATTGAAAATAAAGATTTTAATGAAACAGTTACAATAATAATTTATATAATTAATTGAATCCGAAGACATAAAAAGACTTGTAAAAGATGAAGAAGAAATATATGCATTACACATTTTTAGATGTCATTAAACATTTTCCTTGAATATTCAATCCTAAAATATTAAAACATGAAGAGTTGGATGACATAGACGAAGAAAAACTTTTATCAATCAAAAATTCAGCTTTGATAAGTAGCCAGAATAAAGACACTTTTAATTAGCTCATATACCAATTTCATTTAAAGAAACCCAACAGTAAAGAATTATAAAATATACATATAATATAGACAAGATGGCGAAATATTCAACAAAACGATAGAGGAAAACAACATAATGATATGTATCGTAACTTCAAAAGAATATTGCATCATTCTTCTTAAAAGTTATTTTCTGGTATCAGCCCTTCTTATGAAAACTCTGTTCCTATTACATCATCTTATAACATGTACACGCACAATAATAACACACTCAAAACATGTATAAGAGACTGCGAAGGGAGCCGATTAGACTCACTTGTATGTTTGACCTCAACCCGTTCGTGTAATCTCGGAACACAACACATAATACAATTAAGTCAATGCACTATAGAAATAAGAACATAAAATTTTCTACTTCAAAGATTAAAAAAAGAATATAAAATTATATTATCTAGCACGAATGTAACATTATATGAACCAATTCCGTTGTTAAAAATTAAGAAATAAATTAGTTATTAAGAAAAACCAGAAACAGTTTACAATTGGGTTGTATTCACAATTTTAATAAATATAATTTTAACCATCACTACTTACATTATATTTACCTACAGGCGCCTATCCAACAAAAAAGAATTTTTTGTTGCGCGTGACGCATTACCAAATACTTTAGGGATCAAGCCTAACACACAGCCTGTATATCCCGAGATACCCATTACTTAATTTGTCAAACATAACATTAACACCCAGCCTGTATATCCCGAGATGCCCATTACTTCATTTGTCAAACATAAAATTTCAGAGCCTACTATAGGAGATATTCAAAATAATCAGACATACACATTTCCCATTAAACATAAACATTTCCCACGTCTGATATCAACAGTCCCATTGTAAACATTTCACACAATAATAATGACATAAACAAACAATAAAATTTTAAACAAAGGGTGCAGCATGAGAACCCCTTCATTAGCATAAAAGCTTTGACCACTCCAAATTTATTAAACAGAAGATGCAGCCTGACAATCCACTCATCAGGCCACCATTTCAGCCAATCGAAATCTTCTGATCGAAGTCCACTTTCGCTGCTAGCGTCGCTGTCACCGATAAAAGCCATTGTTATAAGAATAATGCAATTGTATAATCAGTTCAAAATTGGGAATCTAAATATAAAGACTTTACCAATAAAACTCCACTGTGTATTAATATAAAAATCGTTTTTATACCCTTGCAGAGGGTATTATAATTTCAGTCTGAAGTTTGCAACGCAGTGAAGGAGACATCTCCGACCCTATAAATTATATATTCTTGATTAGCATCACTAGGAGAGTCGATCTAGCCTTGCCCGTCTGTCCGTCCGTTTCTACGCAAACTAGTCTCTCAGTTTTAAAGCTATCTGCATGAAACTTTCCCAAAAGTTGTATTTCTATTGCAGGTAGTATATATATAAATAAATGAAAAAAATTATTACTTTGCTGTTTTTTAATTTTTTGTTTAGTTCTTCGACATTTAGTAATGGTTTAATATTTCAAAATATCGGTTTAAATTTCATCATCGGACGACTATATCATATAGCTCCCATAGGAACAATCGGAAAAAAATACAAAAAAAATTATATCTGTGCTGTTTTTTAACTTTTTTTTAGTTCTTCGACATATAGTAATGGTTTAATGTTTCAGAAATACGGTTTAAATTTCATCAAAATCGGACGACTATATCATATAGCTCCCATAGGAACAATTGGGAAAAAAAAAATAAAAAAATTATAATTTTTTTTTTTAGTTCTTCGACATATAGTAATAATTAAATATTTCAGAAATACGGTTAAAATTTCATCAAAATCGGACGACTATAGCATATAGCTCCTATAGGAACAATCGTATAGCTGCCATAGGAACTATCGAATAGTTAAGCTGCAAATTACATAGCTTCAATGTTTTTAAACATACGCGCTAGTAAATCATTATTTTAACGTTTTCAAGACTATTTAGTTTTTGAAATAGCTACAAGGGTATATGAACTTCGGCTTGCCGAAGATTGCTGTTGTTCTTGTTTTTTTTAATATATCTCAAAGTAAAAAATCAAATTTACATATTCCTGATCGGGATCGATAGGGAAGTCGATATGGCCGGACATCTGTCTGTCTGTTTCAATACCGTTTACGAAGTCAGTTTAAAAGCTAGCGATCTGAAACTTTCACAGCCGTCCTAAAACATGTGTACGCTGATATAGTTTGTCGAAGTTGCTTCCTTGCTTGTTAATTAAGCCTTAAAATCTTGTCAAACGTAGTTTTTTAAAACGAAATTAGTACTGAAGTATAGGTACAAGTTTTGTTTTGTAAAAACCATGGTCTCAATATTGGGGTACTTTGACTATATTTCAGACAAAAACTTCTGATATCAAACAAAAACACATCTTAACGAGGTACAAAAGTCGTGACGATCGCACCTTCAACATATACAATATATGAAATCAAATTTTGTAACGAATAATTAATAAGCATTCTACTAAATAAATACACTTTTTAAATGTTCCCATTCATCATGCTGAAATAAATAATGTCTGTCTGGGCAAAATACCTGGATGAAGCGGTCACAACCTTTTTTACCTCGTTAAGAGGTGTTTTGCTTTGATATTCTATAGCTGCCATTTAAAATTTAAATTGGTTACATATAGGTAATCTTTTTATACTCTTGCAGAGGATATTATAATTTTGGTCAGGAGTTTGTAACGCAGTAAAAGAGATGATTTTTTTATTGTTAAACGTTTATGCACTATAAACAGTGCAAGCAAGTGGCCCAGCGAATCTAAGCACTATATATATATATATGAATATATAGGAAAATTAAGCAATATTAATTTACTAGAGTAAGAAAACAACCTTACGTTTGATCCCAGTACAAACCACGAAGGACGAAAAGAAATATTTTGTTGTACCGACTCAATACGATCAATGTGTACTTAATATTGGGGACTCCAAACGGGAGCGCAATATTTTAAATTAGGACGGGCAAGGGAATAAGGATCGTCAAATTCTTTAGACCATAGCTTATGAACCCAAGAACAATAATAGCCTTATTAACATTAGACATTATGTGACAGTCGAATTTTAATTTTGGGTTAAGAAAAACTCTAAAATCGTTGACCGAATATATACGGTACAATGACATATTATGAAGATAATAAATAATAAAAAATAAAAAGGCATTACGTTACACCTAATAAATTATTTATCAGGTTATTTTTAGTTAATATTATTAATTAATAACAGACTTAAACCGAAAAACGACTGCAAATTATTTTTGGACAAACCAAGTTTAACATCATCAGCATACGTGTTAAGACAAAAGGAAGATCATTGATGAACATGATGAATAAAAACAAATGGTCCAAATGACTACCCTGAGACACTCAAGATGTAACGTGATCATATTAGAAACTGCGTAACTGCGTAAAAATATCCTTCATAGTTCTTCCATTCAAATAGCTTAAAACGCAAATAAATAGATTATTCAAAAACCCAAGATGATCTAATTTAAATAAATAAAGAAACGTTAAGAAAAAGGTTTAACAAAAACAAAAGCCTTACTAAAATCTTTTTATATAACATCAGTCAGCATTTTATTATTAAATCCTTTAACTACCATATATGTTAATTCAAAAGAATCGTGATAGTTGACTTTCGCTTAACAAAACCATTTTTAAAATGTGATATTAAAGAGGATCACAAGTTTTGCAAATATGAAAAAATACAATTTGACCTGTTTAAATTGTAAGGGTGAATTGAATTTAGACAAGAATACTCACTATAGGTAGTTTTGAAAAACTTAGCATATAAGTCTGCAATTTTCGCCTTAATTGAGTTTAATCGTACTGATGAAGGCAAGGCGGAGTTTTTTCTCTTAAAATTTACAAAGTTATATAATTGCTTATTCATAGAATAGCATTGACTGTTAAGAACATAAAAATCCGATCGAGCAACCACGTACTTCGAAAAATCAGATGGCTCGCTCGTCCTTTTGTAGTTTTTGTAAGAGTGTATTTTTAGGCATTTAAGTCTGTTATGTCATGGAGGAAGCCTGGGAGGAACGCAATCATTAAAAAAACGCTATAGAATAATTCAGTGGCACTTTCCATATCCATGCAATTGTATAAGTGTGTCCAGTTGTATTCGGAGATCAATTAGTCTAGCCTATTTAAGTCACATTTATGGAAGCATTTTGTTTTAGTTTGAGAAACTTAATGGGAATAGGTATCAAAACTGGGTAGGGAAATTATCAATTCCATTGTGGGATGGTATAGGTCCTCTGGGGCAACTAGAGGGTCAATTCTAGATTCAACGACCCCGGATGGATCCAAAACAAATACCAGATCTAATTGCTTAGATCAACAAAGTCATGATCCGACAGGGGCGACCAGGAGAGGACCAAGATATATCTGGATTAGATTAAAATCACCCCAAACAAACAAATGATCACTGTCAGAAAGTAGAGATAGTACAGAACATAGTACATTCGTGGCCAGCTTTTATCAATTTGAGCGAGAAATTGAGCTATAACACTTTTTTGTAGCTTATGGATTTATTACAAGCTTTTCACCGAATAAAGCTCCGACATTGGTGATTTAATTTTTTTTTTCTTTAAAATATATAGCCTTTTTGTTGTTCAGCCTCTAGTTGTATAACCCAAAACCGTAAAAATTGTATTAACCGAGATATTAATATGGAACTAGGTTTTCAGATGGCTACTGTCCAGCAACCGTTTGTTTCCGAAAAGCTCATTTAGCTTATCCCAAGCTGAGTCAAAGTCATCGTTAGTATGCGGTGAAGCTGAAACTAAGGCGTGAGCTTTGCCTTAAATTTTTGCATTTTGTTTTGGAATGCAGCGCAACGGGCCTTGAAGGATGGTATGCAGTCGGAGTTCTGAACAAAGAGCGGTTATGGCATGTAAAACAATTACGGGGGCTTGTGCAACTGCCAAGTTGGTGGCCGCTTGAAAAACAATTTGTGCAAAACTTTTTCCTTTGGGTATAGCCTTTGGATGTTGAAACTATCCTCGTGGTGAGTAAATTTATTCTGTGAGATTTCCCTTTGGAATTCGTCTCTTGTGCTGAATCCAATTTGAAGATCGGATCAGGAATGAAATGAGCTCGAACCAGGAAGGCATTTCAGTTTTTTTGTGTAAGAATTGCTCCCATAATTAGAGCATGAGATTTGGAAGTTTTGGGGAACACATGTAAACCGGGATAGGGTCCAAGTTCTCAGTTTTAACGACGGAAATTTCTAAAAATTTCAAACAGCCTTGGATGTTGTTTTTTCTTTATTTTTTTTTTTTTTACTCAATACTTTATCCCAGCGCTACAAGCATATGCTTATTGTCAAGGCACTGGTCATTATACTATGAAAAAATTAATGTAAACATTATTGACTTAAGACTAACACCTATAAACTATCTAATTTGAAAGAATTTTAAAATATTTTAATGTATATGTCTATTTGTAAATTTCTTCAACTTTATTTTTAAATTGAGTTGATCTCCTAAATGTTTTAAGTTCGTGTTACCACACTGTTTTATATTCGGATTGCATTAACGTAGAACTGCCTCTACGAGCAGAGAAATCGACTGCGAGAGCATATATATGTCGCAGTTCTCAGAAATATTTGAATTCGATGAACGCTAAAGTTATTTGGCGCTCCGATTTGGTTGTCGCTTAGCATAAGCCGCTGGTTCCTGGTAAAACATGGATTCTAGGAATTCCTGCTCTACTCGTAGCGCGACGGCATTGCCAGATCTCTTTTAGAGTGGCGTAGTCGTCGAGTGAGGCCCGGTCGCCCAAGAGAGAGAGAGAGAACCGGAGAGCAAGAAGTTGCAAGAAGATGAGCTCTGGTATTTGAAGGGTGGTCAGTTTGAATTGGGCTCTTGGCGCGATCGGGACTTACTGCGCAATCGAAATGGCAGACCATGAAAACACTCCTTCTCCGTTATCAGAAGTGGGATCGGCCTTGCCACAGGACAATGAAAGTGTTATAGCTGCATTAGAAGCTCAAAATCGTGCCTTGTTGGAACTTGTGAAATCAATGAACACACCGCGAGTGCCATTAACGGAAGTTAAACCGAATTCCATATCATTGCCGAAATTCGACCCTGATAGTGCGGGCGCGGATGCAAGTGCGTGGTGTAATACAGTTGCATTTATATTTGCTGAAAACAATCTACAAGGCAGTGCTCTTGTCATGGCACTCAGCAAAGCTATGCAAGGAAGTGCTTCCCAGTGGTTGGCGCAAATTTGTTTCAGCGGCATGACATGGCCGCAATTCCAGGAATTGTTTGTGCAACGATTCGTTGGTATCGAGACCCCGGCAGCGACTTAATGAACATCTTTAATGGGCGTCCAAATCCAGGAGAGAATTTACCCGAATACGGAAGCCGCCTGGTGACGTCGCTCATGTCAAAATTCAAATCAATTGAATTGGAAGAGCTCATCGTATCCATCGTTTTGACGCATCTTTCAAACGTGGATGCTCGCCTTTTAAAGTCAATGTTTACGGGCGCTGTTAAAACCCGCAACGATCTGCAGCAACAATTAAAGGCGTATGCGTATTTAAAACGCAACGAATCCTTTGGAAACGAAGTCGAAAGGAAGAAAATGAAACTACCATCTCTAGTGAAGTGTCATCACTGTGGGCGTCTTGGCCATAAGATTGCGGATTGTCAAAAAAGGCGAACGGACGAGAGACAACGGACCACCTCAACTCCAGGACAACAACAACGCGCAGTCAACAACAGGACCTGCTTCAAATGTGGGGAGTTCGGGCACTATGCTTCGGAATGCCCACGTAATCGACATAATCTCAAGGAAGTCGAGATTAACAAAAGAGTAAACTTGGTGGCCATAGAACCAAAGGGAGTTTTGAAACAATTTGGTGAGTCTATTCCATTTTGTTTTTATTCAGGCGCTGAATGTTCTCTTGTAAAGGAAAGTGTAGCAGCGAAGTTACAAGGAAAGCGTCAGTCTAGCACAGTGGTTTTAAGGGGCATCGGAAACGAACCGGTGTGGAGCACAGTACAGATAATTTGTAATGTTAATATAAACGAACATTTTATTGAAATATTGTTTCACGTTATTATGGATACTTTTATGAATTTTGATATTCTTATTGGAAGAGATATTTTAAGTCAAGGCTTCGGAGTCGTAATTGAAGCAAATAAATTTGTTATTTATAAGCCTAAAATGGTACAAGCACTGTCGTATGAATTAAATCTGAAAAATCGTTTTAATTTTAATAAAGATTTAAGTGAGCTTGATAAAGAAAAATTAAGTGAAATATTAGAAAAATATTCCAAATCATTTATAGAGGGCATTCCACACACACGAGTAACAACAGGGCTGCTCAGCATACGGCCCATTGATCCACATAAGACTGTTCAGCGTCGCCCATATAGACTTAGTGAAGAAGAAAAGGCTAATGTTAGGGAAATGATTAACGAATTATTGTCTGCAAAAGTTATACGTCCTAGTAGTTCCCCTTTTGCTAGTCCGATGATGCTGGTCAAGAAGAAGAACGGTTCAGATCGTTTATGCGTAGACTACAGGGAACTAAACACAAATACGGTGGCAGATAAATACCCGTTACCACTTATAGCTGACCAAATAGCCCGTATGAGGGGAGCTAGTTTCTTTTCTTGCTTAGATATGGCTAGTGGCTTTTATCAAATTCCAGTTCACCCGGACTCGGTCGAACGGACGGCATTTGTAACGCCCGAGGGGCAGTATGAACGCTCCATCGGTGTTTCAACGTGCAATAATTAATGCTTTGGGACCATTAGCCCATACCTATGTTATTGTTTATATTGACGACGTTTTGATAGTTGCAGAAACGAAAGTTCAGGCAATGGAAAGATTAGATGAAGTCCTTAAAATTTTAATGGAAGCCGGTTTCTCATTTAACATAAACAAGTGTACATTCCTCACACAGAAAATAAATTACCTAGGGTATGAAGTTAGTGCGGGAGAAATACGACCAAATGGTCGCAAAATAAAAGCACTTGTGGAACTACCACCTCCTCAGACGGTACCTCAGTTAAGACAATTCATAGGATTGGCTTCCTACTTCCGGCAGTTTGTGCCAAAATTTTCAGAGTTATTAAAACCATTATTTCTACTAACTTCTCAAAAATGCAAGGAACTTACATGGAAAGACGAACATGAACAACTTAGACAGAAAATAATAGAAATTTTGACAAGTTCTCCAGTATTGACCATCTTCGATCCCAAACACCCTGTCGAGTTGCATACAGATGCAAGTATGGTTGGTTATGGTGCCATTTTGATGCACCGAATAGATAAAAAGCCTTATGTAATCGAGTATTTTAGTAAATGCACAACTCCAGTCGAGTCCAAATACCATTCTTACGAGTTAGAAACTCTCGCAGTGGTGAACGCCGTTAAACATTTCAGGCATTATTTGCAGGGTCTCGAATTTGTGATTTTTACGGATTGCGATTCATTAAGGGCTAGTCGTTCCAAGACCACATTGACGCCGAGGGTACACCGGTGGTGGGGGTACTTACAGGCTTTTCAGTTTCGCATTGAATATAGAAAAGGGGAGAGAATGGCTCATGCTGATTTTCTGTCTCGGAATCCTCTACCCGTCCAAAAGGACTCCCAATTAGAAAAGGTAGTCGAGAAGCGCATAAATTTAACCGAGGTCTCCGACAACTGGCTACTCGCCGAACAACAGCGCGATCCAGAAGTTTCTGAAATAATCGAAAAGCTACGTAACGACGAATTAGAGGAATATTTACTAAAAACTTATGAGTTGAGAAAAGGTATGCTTCATCGAAAAATCCAACGCAACGGAAGAACACGCTGTCTGCCCGTAATACCCAGAGCTTACAGATGGGCTGTAATAAACCACGTACACGAAGCTGTAATGCACTTGGGTTGGGAGAAGACATTAGATAAAGTTTATGCGCACTATTGGTTTGCCCACATGTCAAAATATGTTAGGCGTTTCGTAGAAAATTGCATTACATGCAAAATATCAAAAGGCTCTAAAGGTAAAGTGCAGGCAGAACTCCATCCGATTCCAAAAATAGATATACCTTGGCATACTCTGCATATCGATATTACAGGAAAATTGAGTGGCAAGAATGACCAAAAAGAGTATGTCATTGTTATTATAGACGCCTTTACTAAGTTCGTATATTTGTATCACACTTTGAGTTTAGATACGGAAAACTGTGTGAGAGCAATGAAATCTGTTGTCTCGTTGTTTGGTTTGCCAATGCGTGTGATTGCCGATCAGGGTAGATCTTTTGCCAGTTCCGGATTCCGCGAGTTTTGCTCTTCCTAGAAAATTAACCTTCATTTGATTGCCACCGGCGCCAGCCGATCTAACGGGCAAGTTGAACGCGTAATGAGTACGCTTAAAAGTATGCTTACAGCAGTCGAAACAAGCCAGCGCTCCTGGCAAGATGCGCTATTAGAAGTTCAGTTAGCTATTAATAGTACGATTAACCGTGTCACCAAAGTAAGTCCTTTGGAATTAATGATCGGCAGGGAAGGAAGGCCATTCGGTTTGTTGCCTATTACAGAAGAAGAGGAGGTAATAGATAGGGACAAAATTAGAGCGCAAGCCAAAGAAAACATTGATCGGAACGCCAATTACGATAAAAAGAGATTTGATAAAAACAAAGCAAAGATTGTAAAGCACCAGGTTGGTGACTATGTTTTGATTAAAAAGAGAGCATATGTATGTGTATACGGCTGCACCATGATCCTATGGGGATGCTTGGCGGGAGCGTATGTGTAAATCCTACGAGGATGCTTGGCAAGAACAATTGTGTGAGACTGCACCACGATTCTGTGTGAATGCGTGGCGGGAGTATATGTGTATACGACTGCACCATGATCCTGTGTGGATACGTGGCGGGAGTCAGGAGGACGAGTTGGTGTCCAATTGGAAATAAAGAGAAATTGTGAAAATGAATATGGTTGAGATATAACAAGAAACGCTGTTATTGGTTGTATGTTTATGAAATAATTGAATGATTTAGATTAGAAGCTAATGTCAATAAATAATTGAAAGGACTACTGCTTGTTGTAAAGCTTAATGGGTCATGACCACGCATACACGAGGACGTGTGCAGGTCAGGAAGCCCGTGTCGCAGTTCTCAGAAATATTTGAATTCGATGAACGCTAAAGTTATTTGGCGCTCCGATTTGGTTGTCGCTTAGCATAAGCCGCTGGTTCCTGGTAAAACATGGATTCTAGGAACTCCTGCTCTACTCGTAGCGCGACGGCATTGCCAGATCTCTTTTAGAGTGGCGTAGTCGTCGAGTGAGGCCCGGTCGCCCAAGAGAGAGAGAGAGAACCGGAGAGCAAGAAGTTGCAAGAAGATGAGCTCTGGTATTTGAAGGGTGGTCAGTTTGAATTGGGCTCTTGGCGCGATCGGGACTTACTGCGCAATCGAAATGGCAGACCATGAAAACACTCCTTCTCCGTTATATAGGTTTAAGTTCGTTGAGATATTGCAAGAATGAACTTGCTGATTAGATACATTGGTTCGGTACTGGTCAGAATTTTATATAAGTAATTTATTGATTTATATTTAATCCATGAATTTAAATTAAGGTCAAGAATTATACTAGTCAGGTGTGATACATGGTCAAATCTATTTAAATTAAACACTAAACGAACAATTGAGTTAAATGCTAATGTTTGTTTGCTCATATCTCGCGAGTCGCAACGACCAAATATTTCAACATCGTAGAATAGTGTAGGAACGAAGACGTCTTTGGCGATTAACAGCTTTGTTTCTTCTGGAGGAAATAATTTTGTAATGGAATGTTTACGTAACACGCCATATGTTCGCCCGGTTACTGTTCCTATGTGCTTGCTCCTAGACAATGTGTTACTGAATGTAATTCCCAAATTTACTGCGTGTTCTACGTATTCAATAGGTTATTGTTTATCAATAAATTCTGTAAAGTTAAAGTAACAACGGGTCTTTTGCCGATGAATATACATTTAGATTTTTTTTCAGTTTATCCCCAAGCCATTTTCTTTTGCCCATTTCTCAATTACAGATAACATTATATTCCTTCCAATAACATTGGAAAGAAAAGGTAGAATGGAAATTGGTCTATAGACATTGTTGGCCTTTGGTATCGGAATTATTTTTGGTTTTTTCCATACCGTCGGAAAAAAGAAGTATGTAAAGAAGTTAAACTAGAAGTTAAGAACTAGGTTTATGTTACTATTCGAAACATTTAATTGACAATGAACATTGTTATTACGATAAATAGCATCACATACATTTAATTCTAGTTCCTATATTTAAAAGAATGAGTCTAAATTAGTCTAAATTAAGGTCATAAGAAAGAAATATAAGGTCATGTTTTGAGAAAGCTGGTACTAAAATCTGGTTATAAAGTAAAATCTTGTTTGGGTCAATGATGGAAAAGGTCAAAAAGGGTATCACAGGTGTTGCTAAAATGTGTGGGTATAGTTACGTTTACAGGAAAAAGCCCTATAGACTCAAGATCATGAAGTAGATAATGTCAACATAAAAAGCTGATAAGTCCTCAATGGAATCAATGACGAAATCGTATGTTATTGTACTGTTTTCGTATTACTTATGACAGATATTTCTACCAGTAAAAGTTCTATTGGACTATAATTTGAGTGTTTCGACTTCATTTTACATTTAAGATTGTTATTGACATAGATCGTGACACCGCCAGCATGACTAACACGATCAGCACGATACAAATTATAGCCATCACACATAGTTCACTAGTCGCACATATCAGAAGTAAGCCAGGTTTCTGACAAACGTAAGACATCCACATTAGACTGAATAAAAATTAACCTAAGTTCATCAATTTTTCTTAATAAGCTTTGTGCATTGATATGTGTAACTTTTAAACCATTTTTGAAATTGCTTATTTCTTTTTTGATATTTAACTCTTATTAGGGGCGCAAGCTCAATTTTTAGAATTTTAAAAATGTTTTTTTTTTTAAACAATAAAAGGTTATACATATTAAATAATAATAAAGATATATTAACTAGAGATTCGAAGAGAGTGCATTCAAAGTAATTAAGAGAGAAAGCTATCATCTGCAGACGAGGTGGTCTTTCTCCCCATTAAAGAGTGAGTTATAGCAGCATTTGAAGAGGTGGTGAGAGGATTGGCGTACATTAAAGAAAGCTCTTCTATCCTCCCGCCGCAGTGAACGCCCACTTTTCCAGTGCAAAGGACATGCACAAGACCGCAACGTGTAAAACCAGCAGAGAGGAGTCGACGCTTCTTCATTTGCATTGCCTCTTTAAATATTTTGTAATTTTCTTTAGAGAGCTGCTCATTGATGTATACTGCAGCGTCTGATCCGAGACCCAAAAGCTGCAAGCTCAGTTGACTTTTTCTCTCGCGCCGGTACAACCCAATTTATGTAAACAGTGATATCTTCTCCCGGACGTTTTTATAGCCTTGCAGATGGTACTATAATTTCAGTCAGAAGTTTGCAACGCAGTGGAGGAGGCATTTCTATTTATTATTTCTATTGTCTTTCTATAGCATATAGCTCCCATAGGAACAATCGGAAAAAAAATTATAGCTTTGCTGTTTTAAAATTTTTTTTTAGTTCTTCGACATATAGTATTTCATCAAAAGCGGACGACTATTTCATATAGCTTTCATGAAAACAATAAAAATATATACATCTTTTTTTTAAATGTAACTTTACTATTTTGTAATTTTTTTTTAAATTCTTTTAGATTTATAAACAATTTGATAGTACAGAAGTTTATTGAAATCGGAAAACGATTTCATATAGCTGCCATAAACATATACGCAAGTAAATCATAATTTTAATGTGTTCAAGTTTATTTAATTTTTGCAATAGCTGAAAGGGTATATAAACTTCGGCTTGCCGAAATTTGCTTCCTTTCTTGTTCAATTTGATAATAACCACCGGGTCAGTGTGCGTGTTTTGTGTTTTACGGGCGCGAAAAATGTATCGTTTACGTGGCGGCGATGTCAGCTGGTGATTAAAGCACAGCTTGTGGTACAGAACTCGTAAGTTTTCCCCGTCCAAATACACACATCGCAAGAGCTGATTGCAATCTTTTGGGCAGACTGCTTCGCTTTTAGCCCACATATTTTTTCACCCAGTGCATGCAAGTCAGCCATTTCCTGATTCAGCTGGTCGACCGGCTCATCTAACTTATCTTGTTCAGAGCGAAGATCAAATACTTTGCGTTCTAGGCCTACGATTCGTGAGACCATCTCCTTGACATCTCTCCCGATCATGTCCATCAGCTTCTCGATACTGTAGAGGATGCGTTTTTCCGCTTCATGGACATGTGACGCGATTTGGTTGGTTCAAGGAGCTCCAACAGTTGTGGCGAGGGGGCGTCCGAAAGGCGTTCACTGGCAAGTCCAGAATTATTACGGGTGCGCTTTGTTCGGTTGCTCCGTAGTAACATTATTTTGTTTTATATTTTTGTTTTGAAACGTGTTTATATGATTGTTTTGTAACGTGTTTATATGTTTGTTTTGTAACGCGTTTATATTTTTGTTTTGCATGTAGATTTAGTTTACAGTTATTGAATTGTGGATTTTAAAAGTGCACTTGTAAACTAAACTGTTTAGTGTTCGGGGAACGGTGCACTGTATGGGTTTGATGTTTGATAGAAGTAGAACCCGCAAAACAAAATCAAAACACACAGCGGCAGTGAAAAATAACTTTAAACAGTTCTTTTGTTTAATATATTGTTTAAAATTGGAGACTTCGCTGTCTCATAGATCCGTTTTATCCGTTAAGGTGTTTTATCCGAATAAAATATCGATATTGACAACTTTAACCAGAGAGCAACTAAATATACGTCTGCTCACAATGAATGCTACACTTTATTTTAATTTTAATTTTTTTTTAATTTTTCAAGGCTGCTGCAAATTTGTGTGCAATCGATTGCAAATGAAATAATGATTTCAGGTGGCTATTGCATTCGCTCGGTTTCGAAACTCTCGAAACTCCAAAGCTAAGAGGCAGCCGTAGTTAGTGAGTGGCGAACTTGAAACTAAGACGTGAGCTTTGCCTCTAGTTTCGGAAGATAATCTCCCGCGAAAACCGTATCGATAGGAAGAAGCCGACAGCCAAAGGAACTGCATGAGATGATTAGGAGGAGCCCTGTTCGATTTATTTCCTGAGCTGAGCGAAAAACTTTTCGTACACAGAGAATGTTTGATCGTATTTCGAATTTAAAATAGATAACCTATTTGCGGCATCCTCCACTTTTTCCAATATGGATTTGACATGGTCGCGGCCTACATTGCAGGTAGATATGGTTGGAGTAGCAGCAGCAGAATTTTTGACGCTGGCTTCGAAATGACTCAGACGATTGGAAATAGAAATAGACTCGAAAATTAAGAATTAAGTTTTTTCAATTGCTGAGAATATTAATTTGAAATTTAAGAACCATATGGCATACACGACCACACTGAAATTCTAAAGGAAAGACTTTATGTGCACCCAAAAATATAATTATTTAATGGCGAACTAAAGAGTATATAAGGTCCAACTGACGCATGAAGGTAGGATTTCTAACTATACTGTATACAGTAAGGAGTATAAAATAGATAATCAAAAAGTTTACTGGATGGATAAAAATGTATTGGCTGCGTAGAACCGCTCTGCGATATTAGGAGAATATGTATTTGTGTCTAGGGTAGAAAATCTGCTGTTTTAGTTTTGATTTGTAATGAAAAATAAAAAAACTAAACAACAGTTAAGCTACAAAAATCTATTTAGTGTTTTTAAAAATAGCAGGGACAGCCTCGGCAACAATGAATTGTTAAATTAAATATGTTTATAGATATAACTGAAATATTTACAATAACCAATGTATACTTGGAAAGGCTACCCAAAAGAGTTTGTACATGTTATATTTCATCCAATAAATAGAACCAAATTTAAACAACGATTTTTTCCAGCGAAAGGCCGAATAAACATTGAAAATATAAAAATGGCGGGAATAAATTAAAGGTCCTATAGCCGAAGCCCATTGGTGCATTAAATCGGTTTTGGCCCAAAGAACATTTATTACATAAGGATTATCGTAAGGCTAAATGCCGCCTTTAAAACAAATGCGATAAAAATTCATTCGCCCCCAACGTTTTTAGAAAAAAAAAAACGGAGAATACCGATATTTAACGATATTTCATTAGTTCTCCCACTACAACAGCTGGCTTTCATATATCAAGTTGACGCAATTTTTGATTTCCTTCGAATATAAAATCTATTTTTCATAAAATGACAAAAAAAAGAGCAAGCGCAGCAAAATCTTTACTTTTATAAAAGAAAAACAAACCAAAAAACAGACATTCTTCGCCGCCATTAACTTGTTTTCATTAGTAACGAAAGAACACTAAAATTACTAATACTTCTACCTCTTTCTGGGACAAGTCGGGATCGTTCGTCCGTTTCTACGCGAACTAGTCTCTGAGTTTTAAAACTATCAGCGTGAAACTTCCCCAGAAGTTATTTTCCTATTCCTATAGGAACAATCAGAAAAATAAATGAAAAAAAAAATTTGCAATTTGCAATTTTTATTTTATTTTTTTAATTCTTCGACAAATAATAATGATTTAATTTTATAGAATTACGGTTTTAATTTTATTATTATTGGCGGACTATAACATATAGCTCCCTTGGGAACGAGTGAGGCCGAAAGTTCTAGAATCGCATTATAGTCAGTTGTGTCAGATTTAAGCTTTAACTAAATCTCTATGGTCTACTGATAACAATCGGGCAGAAATATATGAACGTTTCATAGCAGCTAGAGTTAGTATCATGTCACTAATTCAGACAAAACAAGGTTCGACACACATTGGCTGGATCTCACCATACCAAGTTTGCCGAAGCAGAAGCTTCCAAGCTTTGATGGCAAATACTTTCAGTATAAGCGGTTCATTACTTCAATCAATTATCACTTAGTATAATAATCATTTCTTCGTTCAATAATTTGGTTCATAATGACTCTTTCCTCGCGCAAATGGAAAAGTATAATTTTTACTAGGCCTACCTGGGCCAGAGCTGGAAGTAGTTCAGGCATTTTAGATTTCGGAAGATAGCTATCTGAAAGCTTTAGAGCGGTTAAAGTCAAGGTACGATATCGACGTGCTAATATTTCTCGTTTACTCGCGCTTCCCGATCCTTCACAATTACAGCTACTCTTCGACAAAGCTTCAGCCGTTCGTGACTCTCTACTGTCATCGGGGAGTGCATAGGATATTATGAATACCGTAATGATTTACGTATTTTTATCAAAGGTCGATAGGCCAACAGAGACTAAATGCAACGAACATTAATGATTTGAGCAGTTACCGTCTTGGGATGAATGATGTAAGGTTCTATTAGCCTGATTCCATTGCCGCATTAAAACGCATTTAGCCAAATGCGCATTTATTTACACAGGGAATCCCATAAGGCTAAATGCCGCATTTAAAATAAATGCGATTTTTAAATGCGATTAAAAACCATTCGCCCCTAAAGTTTTTAGAAAAAATACTGGAAAATACCGATGTTTAACGATATTTTGTTCGTGCCACCACTACAACAGCTGTTTTCTATAAGCAAGGTTGGCGCAATTTTTGATGTCTTTTCAATATAAAATCTATTTCGTATGTCTCGGTCGCAATATGGATGTCCTGCTGAGCATTACAGAGTTTAGTAAACTCACTCATGTTCATTAATTTTAATTAATTTCTTTTGGATTTGCCAAAATTCAAAAGTAAACAAGCCCAGATCAGCTGTTCGTGCCACTCACATGTCGGAGTAGCATTAGCTAAATGCTAATGCGCCAATGGAATTAGGCACATTTAAAACCACTAATGCGGCAATGGAATCAGGCTATAAATCGTAGTTGCCACTTTTTCGAAGGTCTAAAACACATTTATCTCAAAAATTCTTCGCACAACTCATCAGTAGCTGCAAAGTATTTGCAGAGTTAGCAATTCAACAACGCCAAGAGCTTTAATTGCCTTCGAACGTCTTATCAGATCAGGGTTTGCCGTTCTCAGTCTAGATGCAAAATCTGTCTCATTTCACTACTTCAGCAATTCCAACAAGAGCTTGTATCAGCATCGAACATAAATCAAGCCGAGAGGTAATTCACAAATCAAGCGATTCTTCAAAGTTTATGAAGACACCATCCAAGGTCCCAGAACAAAGTCACGTTTATACGGACTGCTTTATGTGCATTATTTCGACATTAGTTGTTTTAATCAATGACAAATTTGGGCAGTTCTCACTTTGTTAGACTCCTATTCCGAAGCTAATATCATAACCGAGGAAACATCACATCTCATGTACAACAAGAAGTTAGTGGAATCGTTGAAGTCAGACAAAAGATTAATTATACCGTGTTTGCAACTATTAAATCGCGGACCTGTCCATTTAAATGGTGTTTAACGTTCCCAGAAATCAAAACATTTTGTGCGAAACAGCCTGAAGCATCAGTTTACATTCCAAATTGGAAAGAAACAAGCCAGAAGGCTTGATTCTAGCAGACCCTCAATTTTATCAAGAAAAGATCTCTTTATCAATAAGTAAGGTTTCTTTGAAGCGATTCGAGAAGGAAAGATTAGCCTAGGAGAAAACTTACCAAGTTTAGTAAATACAGCGTTTCGTTGGATTATAGGTGGCAACAAAGGCGTAGGAAGAGCTAAACATATTCAAATATGTAACGTCATCCAAAAAAAGATTTTACACTTCAAACCAATTTTGGGGAAAAGAAGAGTGAACAAGAAAAGAAGAACACTTCGGCAAGCCGAAATTTGTATACCCTGCAACTATTGCAAAAATTAAACATATAAATTTCTATCATTATTTTTACTTCAATTATTGGCAGCTGTATGATATCGTTTTCCGATTTTAATATAATTAAGAGCGCAATTCTAAGATATTTATCTATTGTCAAAAAAAATTTTTTTAAAAATTGAAAATTAGAGAATTTGTAATTTTTGTGTTTATTTTTTTTTAACATTCCGATTGTTCCAATGAAAGTTTTATGATATAGCCGACTTTGATCAAATTTAAACTATTACTAAATATCGAAAAACTGTACAAAAAAATTGAATATACATATATACTTTACAGGGTAAAATATCACTGCGTTGTAAACTTCTGACTGGACACATTCAAGGACACCTATGATATTATAATACGCACCAAAATGTTTCTTCATGATCTCACATTGGAAAGGCTACCATGAAGTACATCACCGGTGATCTTCGTCAGTTAGAACATCTTACTGTTCCTCGTTATTTTCTAACTAAAAAATCAGAATCATGTGACGAAATTTGGCATGGATGCGTTGTTATCGAGTAGAACGTGGCTAAAAATTGCAGGATTGCTAAAACCTTATCTCTCAGCTGATTTACTAACGCCCTTCGTTGGATGGCAACGCATTCTTCACAATTACAATGTTTTGTAGCTAATTATTTGGAAGCAAAAACCAGGCAGATATCATATCACGAGAATGTCGAACCGAAGATCTTTGGACCAATATCTGGTATACTGGACCAGCGTTCTTGAAGGAACCAAAGGGAAAATTGCCTGTTCTTAGTGGAGCACATACGGAACCAAAAGATGTGCGGATTCGAGTTGTACTGCAATTCGCCAGGACCGAAGAGTCTATTTTAGAGTCAATCATCAACAGTTCATCATATGTAAAACTGTTCGGAATTCACTTATGTCTACCGAACTTTTAACAAATAACAAGACGGAGACATCATCCTGCCCGCAAAATGGAACAGACATTTTGCGTTAAGGAAAAGAAAGCATGTGCACCCTTTTTACAGGAAATTACACCAGAAACTCGTTTTGAGAGAGTAGGAGAACGACTAATCAGTTCCGAACTACCATTTTACTCTTAGTTTCCAGCCATTTTATCAAAGAATCATAGGTTTGTGTATCTTTACTTTGAATATCTTTCTCGCTAAAATCCTCATGCTGGGTCTGAGGCACTGCTAGCAATATTGCGTCATACATTGTGGATAATTAACGGTTCAAGCTTACTAGCCGCACCTAACGAAAGAGTCTTCTACGCCATGGATCCAAAAGGATACACAGTCTTCAGCAACGGACTACGTGGACAACAAAACAGCTAAACTTGGAGGTTGGCCACCTTGTCGTTCTTCAAAAGGACAACATGCCTCCACAACACTGGCTCCTTGCAAGGGCGAAGAAGGTTATCACAGATCGGGACGGAGCCGTGCGCGTCGACGATTTGAATACTTCAAAGGGTATTATGAGGCGTTTGATTCATAAACTCGATTCTTTCCCCGTAGCTTAATCTTAATGAATGGTTCTTCAACTGGAGGAGAATGTTGGATGAGATTTATCGTTATAATTATAAGTTTTGAATTTGAATTTAAACGGAACTGAAAACATGTAGCAACCACACACGGTAGCATTTAACTTTTTCAACACTGCGCCACGCATAACATTCTGTAAACTTAAGCCATATCTACTGTTAGAGCTACTATCCATTTTGTTGTCGGGAAAATTGAATTTTGTGATCTCTTCTTCTTGTTTTTAGGTTTGTTTACTTCTATTAGGCCGGTCAGGTGTTTTTGCAAAAATGCCTATTTCTATAAGTCCTATTTTATAGAGTAATTTAACTAATCTATTCTGTTCTGATGTTCCAGTTCATTACAATTTTAGGAAATAATGGGCATTTAATTGACATATGTTTCTTAACGTTATTTGTATATCCTTTCAGACGGTATTATAATTTCAGTCAAAGACTTTTCCGACCCAATATAGCATATATACACCCTCGACCAGCACCACCATGTCCGTCTGTCCATTTAGGAACTATCGGAAAAAAATGAAAAAATTATATCTTCGTTATATTATATAAAAGATATAGTGATGATTAACTATTTTAGTATAACCGTTGTACCTTTATTATAGCCTTTTTCCATTGCCGCATTAGTGGACTTTTTAAATGTGCCTGATTCCATTGGCGCATTAGCATTTAGTTAATGCTACTCCGACATGTGAGTGGCACGAACAGCTGATCTGGGCTTGTTTACTTTTGAATTTTGGCAAATACAAAAGAAATTAATTAAAATTAATGAACATGAGTGAGTTTACTAAACTCTGTAATGCTCAGCAGGACATCCATATTGCGACCGAGACATTTGCCAACTTGAACGACAAAGAAGAGAAGCTGATTGCGTTGTTATGACGGGTTTGCAATGGAGGCTACCTCAGTTTCTAAAAAAGGCAAGGATCCCCGTAAATGTGGAAGTAATTTTATGCCAGAGATCCAGCAATAAAGCATTGTGGTACTGCGAGCAGAATTTGCAGCGTGCGCTCTAGGTTTCAGTCATTTTTTTACAAAATAGATTTTATATTCAAAAGACATCAAAAATTGCGCCAACCTTGCTTATAGAAAACAGCTGTTGTAGTGGTGGCACGAACAAAATATCGTTAAACATCGGTATTTTCCAGTATTTTTTCTAAAAACTTTCGGGGCGAATGGTTTTTAATCGCATTTAAAAATCGCATTTATTTTAAATGCGGCATTTAGCCTTATGGGATTCCCTGTGTAAATAAATGCGCATTTGGCTAAATGCGTTTTAATGCGGCAATGGAATCAGGCTATTAGATCAATAAGAACGATATTTTCAAGCTTCCATAAGAAGGATCGAAAAATTCATTGGAAATTAGACCTAGCTGTTTGTTAACATATCCGATAAAAACAAAATAACGTCGTTTTACAGAATAAAAAACTAGTAAAAGCTAGGTTTTCTTTCTTGCTTAAAAAAAATATCTAAAATGTATTAAGCATATGCACAATGTACATATACATACAATATACTGATCTTTTAAAACAGTTTTGTAGTTTGCTTTAAACAAATAACCGAATTTTAGATGGAAGTTAGAATTTGCTAAGTGGGCCACACAAAATCATTAACATTTTTTTTATTGAAAACCACTTTTTTGGATAGTATTTCTGACTTAGAATAGAATGGTTTTCAATAGTATAGATAACAAAACATTAAGATAAGGAATGACAGCGTGGTTCGAAAATTTATACCTTGGTTTTACAGGCCGGCACTCACCAGATTACAACTAGAATCCATCAATGTGGAAACCGCTGAGTAAGATGGCTTAAGGGGTTGTATACAGTTAGAAGGTAGAAAAAAAGGGAATCTTTCAGAATTTTTTCTGAAAAAAATTTGTGGGTTAATTGATCTAAAACTCCATTATTTGTTTGAAAAGGAGCTACAGCTGATCTCCGGGAGCTGCTCTGAAAAAAGATGTTTTGCGACGACCACATATGTATCTCTAAACTGGATCCTCCGAACAAACTTTGCAGAATTAATGTTTAATCAAGTAATTAATCAATTTTTTTTTACCAAAATGGCGGTTTCTTCTAATAAATTTGAGTTTCGACCACAAATTTGACTTTAAATTGTTTCCAAAAATTTTGTTTTCGGTAAAAAGAAGGTTTTGTTTAATTACTAAAAAAGAAAGCTCGTGTTAAAATTTGAGACTAGTTGATTTAGCCGTTTTTCAGTTATGTTCTTTAACTTTAACTTTAAACAAGGAACCAATCTCGGTAACGCACTATAAAGCCTTTTCTATCAAAAAGGCCCATTCACGAAGCCTGCTCAGGATTTTATTTTATTTTTCTTATTCTGCAAACTATTAAAAATTTGTTAGATCCGATTTGTGTTTAACTTTCCAGGTTCCTGGTTAAAGGAAGACCCATTTTTAACTAAATATTTGTAAAATGTTAATTATTTTTCAAAAGTTAAATTTAAAACTATTTTTAATTTAAGCAAACTAATACGAAATCAGAAACTTTGCTTCATCAAGATGAAGCAAATATCTTAAAAACAACGAAGTTATGAAGACTTGAATGTTCATTTGGGGGTCAGACAACTTTCTCGTTCAATTTTATATGCTTACAATTGGTATTAATGGAAGAACACATTCCCGACCCTATCAGGATCAATAGGAAGTCGATCTAACCATGTCGGTCTATTAGTCCACTCGTTTCTACGCAAACTAGACTAGTTGAAACGAGCCAAATCGGACGACTATATCATACAGCTCCCATGGGAACAATCGGGAAAAATATTGAATTATTATAATTTGGCTGTTTTTTATTTAATTTGAATATACTTCGATACAAAGTAATGTTTTATTGTTTCAGAATTACGGTTCTTATTTTGTTAAAATCAGACCACGATCTCAAATAGCTGATTGTAATAGCCTGATTCTATTGCTGCTTTAGTGAACTTTTTAAATGTGCTGATTCCATTGACGCATTAGCATTTAGCTAATGCTACTCCGACATGTGAATGGCACGAAAACTGATCTAGGTTTGTTTCCTTTTGTATTGTGGCAAATCCAAAAGAAATTAATGAAAAATAATGAACATGAGTGAGTTTACGGAACTCTTTAACGCTCAGTAGGACGTCCATAGGAAAGGGGAGCTGTTGGTGTCGTTTGACAGGTTTGCTAAAGAGACAATTGCAGTTTCTAAGGGTCTAGTTACACTTGGGTTGCTTCATTGCGTCTGTGGATAGACGCAGTTTTGGTTCTTTAAACATTAAAATTATGATTGACTTGTGTATATGTTTAAAAACATTGAAGTTATGATGATTTGCAGCTCAATTATTTCATAGTTCCTATGGCAGCTATATGATATCATTTTCCGAATAAAATTAAAAGCGTAATTTTGAACTGTCAAATTATTAATTAGTCAACAAAAATTAAAAAAATTAAAAAAATAAAAAATAAACAAATTAATATCATAAAATTTTTGTTAATATTTTTATTGTTTCAATGGGAACATTTTGTTATAGTCGTCCGATTTTGATAAAATTTAATTCGAAGAAATAGAAAATAAATTAAAAAACAGCAAAATTATATTTTTTTCATTTATTTTTCCGATTGTTCCTATGGGAGCTATATGCTATAGACCTCCGATTCTGATGAAATATAAACCGTAATTCTGAAATATTTTACCATTACTTTATGTTGAAGAGCTAAAAAAAATATTTAAAAACAGCAGTTAAAAATTTTTTTATTTAATTTTCCGATTGGGAGCTATGTAATATACTCGTCCGATTTTAATAAAATTTAAACCGTAATTCTGAAATATTTAACCATTACTATATGTCGAAGAACTAAAAAAAAAAATTTAATAACAAAGTTATAATTTTTTTCCGCCTGTTCCTATGGGAGCTATATGCTATAGTCGTCCGATCTGTCTCGTTCCGACTTATATACTACCTGCAACAGAAAGACAACATTTGGGAAAGTTCAATGCAGATAGCTTTAAAACTGAGACCAGTTTGCGTAGAAACGGGCTGACAGACGGACGGACAGACGGACATGGCTAGATCGACTCTGCTAGTGATGCTGATCAAGAATATATATACTTTATAGGGTCGGAAATGTCTCCTTCACTGCGTTGCAAACTTCTGACTGAAATTATAATACCCTCTGCAAGGGTATAAAAACAGCAAAGTTATAGTTTTTTCATGTATTTTTTCGATTGTTCCTATGAGAGCTATATGCTATAATCGTTCGACTCAGGTAGCTTTAAAACTGAGGAACTAGTTTGCGTAGAAACGGACAGGCGGACGGACGGGCGGACATACGGACATGGCTAGGCCGACTCTCCTAGTGATGCTGATCAAAAATATATATATACTTTATAGGGTCGGAAACGTCTGCTTCACTGCGTTGCAAACTTCTGACTGAAATTATAACACCCTCTGCAAGAGTATAAAAATGCCTGTGTAGGCAAAATTCCTGGATGAAGCGATCACAATTGGGAAAATTTTATTTAGTCGTATGCTTATTAATTTTTCGTCATAAATTTGGTTTCAGATATGTATTTTGCATGTTGAAGATCGTCACGACTTTTTAACCTCGTTAAGAGATGTTTTTGTTTGATTTCTTTTAATTTAAGAACAACGAAGCTGTAATTATTTATATTTTAGTATTAATATAATTATTTGAAAATATAAATACAAAATAACGTTTGAAATTATTAAGCCATTACCAAAATCACAAAAATAACTTTGCTTAAGGAGTGGACCATCATTTACCCAATACAACAAACAAATAGGATTTGTGGAATCAATTCAAAAAGTAATACAAATTATTGTTGAATAGAAGGATTATTTAACAATATATTTAGATTTTTTAAATGACCATAAACTTTATCTACGAGTTAAGTTTCTTACTTCGTTGAAATTAGCTATGGCTAAAGACTCTATAGCTCTATTTTAATCTTTGCTGTGGCCATATTTTTGGAACTTTTTCGCTTTTTTGAGAATAATCCTACGTTAAAATTTTTTGATAAACTGTTCAGGTTATTTTAAATAGGCTGTTCAAGTTTTAGACAGTGTTTGGTTGAAATAAGCTGTGTGGGCCTGTTACATATTTTTGACCACCCTAATAAATGCTTATACCTATAATGACATACATATGTTGGTACAGACATATTTACACACGATTCCTTCGGGAAAAACAATTTCTAATTAACATAAGGTTTAAACAAGCATATCTGTGTACGCACGTTAATTACTTTACTTTTGTAAGGATTATTAAGCAATTCAATCAATTCGTCTGGTGAAACTGGATATTATTTATTTATTGATTTGATTTATAATGATTATTATGTATACATATATTTTTATAACGTTGATTATAACGCGTAAACTTATGATTTCCAACACTACTTCATATAATTGTACTTACATATGTACGTATGAATATTTCATATCAAATATTGTTGAACGGTGATGCACTATAAACAGTACAAACAAGTGGCCCAACATATGAAAGTAAGTATTGCAGTTACATACATACATATGTAATTACACGGAATTAAAATCTATGTATTATTGTAATAAAAAACCAAAATGTAAAAAATTGCACCAAAAAAAATTATTAGCAGATGAATAATAAAAGTCATTTAAACAGAAGTGGAACCGAATAATTACTATCAATTATGTACATTTGTGTTTACTTTCAAATTTATTTCGAAGTTTAAGCAAATCTCGTTTATGTATGTATGTATCTACACAAAAATAAGCGACATTATATACAATATTCGAACGATTACTGAAGAAATAACGACTGACAGCTAAGCTTTAGAAAAAAGGTGAATTGAAAGTTTTCAAATGCAGCTTTTAAAGCTTTTCTCCGATTTATACAATTGCCAGGGCACCTTTATATGAACCCCAAAATAAACTCATCTCCAAATTTTGAACATGCGTACTTTACTTGTTTCTAACAAAAACAACTTATAGCCTGATTCCATTGCCGCATTAAAACGCATTTAGCCAAATGCGCATTTATTTACACAGGGAATCCCATAAGGCTAAATGCCGCATTTAAAATAAATGCGATTTTTAAATGCGATTAAAAACCATTCGCCCCGAAAGTTTTTAGAAAAAATACTGGAAAATACCGATGTTTAACGATATTTTCTTCGTGCCACCACTACAACAGCTGTTTTCTATAAGCAAGGTTGGCGCAATTTTTGATGTCTTTTGAATATAAAATCTATTTTGTATAAAAATTACTGAAACCTAGAGCGCACGCTGCAAATTCTGCTCGCAGTACCACAATGCTTTACTGCTGGATCTCTGGCATAAAATTACTCCCACATATACGGGGATCCTTGCCTTTTTTAGAAACTGTGGTGGCCTTCATTGCAAACCCGTCATAACAACGCAATCAGCTTCTCTTCTTTGTCGTTCAAGTTGGCAAATGTCTCGGTCGCAATATGGATGTCCTGCTGAGCATTAAAGAGTTGAGCAAACTCACTCATATTCATTATTTTTAATTAATTTCTTTTGGATTTGCCAGGTCAGTTGTTCGTGCCAGTTACATGTCGGAGTAGCATTAGCTAAATGCTAATGCGCCATTGGAATCAGGCACTTTTACAAAGGTCATTAATGCGGCAATGGAATCAGGCTATTACATAAGATAATTCATAAAACACAATTTAATTTAATTTAATTTACGATGTACACCTTTTCCTTGTTCAATGCACAGTTAGAGATGGAAAACATCGATGTTGGCTTGCGGAACATCAATGTCACCGATGTTTCGAAAACATCGATGACATCGATGTTAACATCAAGGTTTCTCCACCTCTAAGGCACAGTAGAGCTGGGAAACTATCGATACTGGTCCCAGTCCATATTTTCGATGTATTGAGAGCAAAAATTCGATTTGTATGGTTCTTTAAACAGATTAATAGCCTGATTCCATTGTCGCATTAGTGGACTTTTTAAATGTGCCTGATTCCATTGGCGCATTAGCATTTAGTTAATGCTACTACGACATGTGAGTGGAACGAACAGCAGATCTGGGCTTGTTTACTTTTGAATTTTGGCAAATACAAAAGAAATTAATTAAAATGTAATGCTCAGCAGGACATCCATAATGCGACCGAGGCATTTGCCAACTTGGACGACAAGGAAGAGAAGCTGATTGCGTTGTTATGACGGGTTCGCAATCGAAACCACCACAGTTTCTAAAAAGGGCAAGGATGTGGGAGTTATTTTGTGCCAGAGATCCAGCAGTAATGTATTGTGGTAGTACGAGCAGAATTTACAGCGTGCGCCCTATGTTTCAGTCATTTTATACAAAATAGATTTTATATTCAAAAGACATCAAAAATTGCGCCAACTCTGCATATAGAAAACAGCTGTTGTAGTGGTGGCACGTACAAAATATCGTTAAACATCGGTATTTTCCGGTATTTTTTCTAAAAATGTTCGGGGCGAATGCTTTTTAATCGCATTTAAAAATCGCATTTATTTTAAATGCGGCATTTAGCCTTATGGGATTCCCTGTGTAAATGAATGCGCATTTGGCTAAATGCGTTTTAATGCGGCAATGGAATTAGGCTATAAAATTATAGGCAATTTCGAAATTATGTATACTTATATAGATTTTATGCAGATTTTTTGTAATAGTACTGAAAACTACAACTAAAAATATTAGAGATCAAAATCAATTTCAGTTTGGTATAAGAAAAATAAGGAATTCAATAATAAAAGAAGAAAATTCAAGTCTAAAACTAAGTAACAAAAAAAAAAATATTATTCTAACCATGCATTTCGTTGCAAAAATAGCAGAATGTTTGCATTTTTGCAATTCGCGGCAAAGAACGCCATTCATATTTTTACAGCCTCGATCAAGTTGTTCATGAAATACGTGGCGGATGCTAGACCCTCATCAGACTTAAGGCTCCACTTTATGGACTCCAAAAAAGAAAACAATCAAAAATGTATTAATAAATACGTAACGTATCATTATCGTTCAGCAGAACTGATAAATCAGTGATCAGTGACCATGTTGTTTTGGTAAATACGCCCATTTATCATCAATAGAATATTTAATAAATTACCCGAAAAACTATGTTTCATTAAAAAAAAATTACGCCAAGTGACAAATTTTTTTCTTTTACAAGAAAATTTACAAATAAATATCGGGAAAATTCCAGATATGGGATGGAAAATTATATAGCGCAAAACTAAAAGATTACACACAAAATACTGTTATGGAAAAAAATTCAGAACTAATAACTCAGCTACAATTTCGCGATCAATTTTAATTTATACAAAATAGATATTGTATTCCGAAATTGCGCCAACCTTGCGTATAGAAAACAGCTGTTGTAGTGGTGGCACGAAAAACAATCGTTAAACATCGGTATTTTCTGTTTTTTTTTCAGAAAACGTGCGGGCCGAATGATTTTTTATCGCATTTATTTATCGCATTTATTTTAAATGCGACATTTAGCCTAATGGGATTCCCTGTGTAAATAAATGGGCATTACGATAAATGCGTTTTAATGCGCCAATGGAATCCAGCTATGAAACAGGATTTATATATATTTATAGCCTGATTCCATTGCCGCATTAGCATTTAGCTAATGCCACGATCAGCTGATCTGGGTTGGTTTTCTTTTGAATTGTCGCACATCAAAACGACATGAATTAAAAATCATGAATATGAACAAGTTTAAGATATTTATGGTGAGCAACAGGTCATCCATAATGCTATCGAGGCATTTGCCAACTTGGGCGACAAGAAAGGGAAGCTAAAAGTGTTGTTTGACGGGCTTGCAATGGAGAGCATCACAGTTTTTAAAAAAGAGCAAGGAACCCCGTATGTGTGAGAGTTTTATCCTGCCAGAAATGCAGCAGTAATGCATTGTAGACCTGCGAGCCGAATTTGCTGCGTTTGCTATCGTTTTCAGGTATTTTTACGCAAAATTGATTTTATGTTTTAAAGAAATCAAATAATGCGCCATCCTTGCATAAAAACCCAGCTGCTACAGTGGTGGCACTAACGAAATATCGTTAAAAATCAGACTTTTCTGGTATTTTTTAACAAATGTTCGGGCGAATGGATTTTAATTGCATTTATTTATCGCATTTATACTAAATGCGGCATATAGCCTTGTGGGATTCCAATGGAATCCGGCTATTAGTTGGATTTTTTATAGCATTAAGAAACAATATTTTTCGGGTAAATTTTACAACTATTTTTTTTTGGCATCCTTTAACATATCTTGAAAACGTATATTTTGAGTTGTACCCGCAGAGCAACCAGCTGCCCTCCACCTGCCGTCAAAAGTTACAGTGTCATAAGCAGTGTTATTTGGAGGGGGTCTTTAACTCTATTTCCTGCTTCTACTTTTTTAATGCTATGGATTAGTGGGTATTCAAATTGCTTCCTGGGGGAGCGTAAACCTCAAATGCCTCCCATCTCTTTCGACTATGCCTCTGTTTCACAGAAACGATGATAGCCGCCATTCTATCGCACCAAGATTTTAGAGTTGCACCGAAAAAGCAACTGCTAAATATCGGCATGAAACAAGAGGGTTTGGAACGTAAGTTCCACAGTCAAGGAATAACCGGGAAAGTTTTTGGCACGGCAAAACCTAACGGAGCATCTTTCAAAGAGACTGTGGGACTAAGCCACTAAGGTCGCAAAGCAGTCTGAGGCTGCTTATAACGCTCTTGTGTTTGGGACCAAACACAGATTTTTTACTTAGATTTGGCACACGCACAGTCACATATAGACGGCGAAAAAGTGAGTCTAAGTCGTGCTCGGTTCCAATATCTTAATATTAAAAGATTTTGTTACTTTTCATTTATCTATGTATCAAAACAAATGACAAGCAATTTCCTGTTACACAATATACTGGAGCCTTCTAAACGTACCCGGCAGTTGTGTTTTATTCCGTTCATTCCGATATCGATGGAAACCCGCTTAAGTGTACTTAAGCTATAAGCTACTTTCTAAATGCCTAGATCTGTTCCATTGGAAATAGGGTATAATGAACACCGATTTCTATGGCTTTGACATACAAATTTTATTGTTATCTTGACGGGGATCAAGTTATTTTTTGAGACAAGTTTTAAATATATTTACATTGTTGGTCTTTAATAGATACTAGGACTTGTCAAAAATAAAATGGGAAGAAGAAAGTCTAAAAGAAAGCCTCCGCCGAAAAGAAAAAACATTGAACCACTTGACCAACAATTTAATTGTCCATTCTGCAACCATGAAAAGTCATGTGAAGTTAAAATGTATAGCTTCGAGCATGTTCTGATTTAAATTTTAAGCAACTTTGGCATCGCCTATATATATTTAAATGTGTTTAAAATTATTGTGTCTAAGCTTTAATTAATTTATTTTGTATTAATTATTTCAGGGATAAAGGGAGAAACACTGCCAAAATAACTTGTAGAGTGTGTTTGGAAGATTTTCAGACTGGAATCAACTTTCTTTCTGAGCCGATTGATGTTTACAATGACTGGGTAGACGCTTGTGAAACAGCAAATTAAATACAGTTTCTGTATATCCAGTAAACGTACAATTAAAACCGATGAATTACTGTTAGTTTTATAATAGTCATAATAACAAACGTACTTTAAATAGACGAAATACAAATTTACATGATAATATAAATAAACAGCTTAACTTATTTTGTTTAACACATAAAAATATTTATGTAAAATAAATAATTGTTCCCAACATTTTTAATTATATATAAAAAAAAAAAAATAATTTTGTAAATTTATAAAAAAAAAACTACCTACTTTAAATTAGAGCTACAAAACAATCGACGATAGTGTGATTTTATAGATGGCGAATGTGCTGCGGGTCGCCATCGATTATTTCCACCACCATCGACATATCGAGTGGAACAACCAAGGGTGGTGCATTCTCGACGGATTCTGATCGGATGTTAAGCAGAGCCGGCCAAATAAATTCAGACAGAAGAGCCTTCTTAAAGGTACAGCATTTAAACATGTTATTAATGTGAGACAAAAATCGAATAGACTAATTTTTTTTTACCGTATGGTTTGTTGCTTTACTTTTCAAACAATGGATTTAATTTTTTTTTGGCCCAATGTCTACTGAACTAAATTTATTTTTATTCTTTGACTTACATTACTTAAGTTTCAAAATAACGGATTTCATTGTTTTGTTTTGTTAGAAATCATAATTATATTAATTTCAACAAATTGAAACTGTAGAAAACATAATAACAATAAAGCATTTAAAAAATCGATATCGATTGTTTAAAGTATTACTATCGAAAATATCGAGTGGTGGCACTATCGAGGTTGTATATCTTAGAACCTTAGCAATGCAATGTATTTTTAACTAACAACCCCATTCCACTTCTGGGCAATGGTGGCCCCCTTGACTCTGAAATCGTGTATATAAACCCGACCTCAACCCTAATAAAATCAGTACTCAAGTAATCCTTGTGTATTCAATTACTCTGCATTCTACGAGTGAGCATCGCTGTGTCTTTGGCCCTCATATGCATGATTTTCTCCGAGTTAAACCAATTCAAGTGTTGGTTTAGCGTCCTACTGTCACTAGATTATGTTCTAGCGGCAACCACATATATAAATAATAAAAACTCAATAAATCTACAAACATTTTGGTGACCCCGAGTGTTGCATGAAATTCTAGTCAACTTGGCGACTTATTTCTGCACATATTTTTCTAGACAGATTCCCGACCATCTTGGCGATCGAATCATCTAGATTTAAAGTTGTGAAAATCTTGCTTAATAATCCTGTTATTAGGAGTAAATGATCAACTTGGCGATCTTTTACTACAATATTGGAAGTCAACTTGGCGACTCCAATAACACAAATATTTAAAAGTAGAAGAAGTCAGTAGAAGAAGTTACATCAAAAATGTAATCCGATTTACTGAAGTCAATTCGGCGACTTTCAGGATAACCGTAGATTAATTTCCGAAATTTAAGTAGTCAACAAGGCGGCTCTTCAACTGGAATACAACAATTTCAAGTAGTCAACACGACGACTCTTGCACATTTTGGGAAGCGATTGTATCCTAACAATTAACAAACAAGTTAAAAAGATTTGAAATTATTGAGTTGGCTCTTTTTCTAACCCTTAAAACATTACCTGTCTTTGACCATAAAATCAGTTGCGAGTAGAAGCGTATCCAGCTTATATTAAGCAACTAAATTATCTTCCAAAGGGTCAGGCATTATATAAGGCAAAATGGAGGTTGAAAATTTGATTGCCATTCAAAGCCAAATTGGCGAAGAAATCCAAATTTTACTGAGAAACATCAAAAAGAATTCCAGCAAAAGATAGGAAAAGACGTCTTAGTTCGAAGACAGAAATCGCCAAATTGAGGAGTATTGGAAAAAATTCGACAAAGGAAATAATATTATCCTGTAAATGTTAAATGATACTCCAATGTCGCATGAATATTTTCAAAAGCAATACTACAATCAAATGAAAAAGATTGTGTATCAAGGTATCGAAGAATTCAATACTAAAATTCTTCAATCGATGGAAACTGAAACATCGTCAGAAGTGGTGGAACAAATACAAAAATTAATAAGACACCAAGCGGCGGTTCTGGAATCTATGTCAATAACTATGAAACATATAGCTCCCGAAAACAAATTTACTTATAAATCAGTAATTGATAATTTATGGAACAAATTGAAAGTCAATTGAAATTCACAAATTGTGCATCGAACCTGATGAATTAGGTTATAGTATGGAGCGATATATCTCCGCTGAAGAAACAATGTTACAATTTTGTCAGCCATCAACTGAAGCAGTTTCAGTAGCTACCAATTCATTGGTGGCTGCAATCTCTTCAATACAGTTGCCAAAAGTTTGCATTCCAAAATTTGATGGAAGCTATCTAAAATGGCAACAATTTCATGACATTTTGAATAAAAATCATGAATCTGCTATCCCAAAGATACAAAAATGTGGTATCTTAAAGCAAATCTCTCTGGAGAAGCAGAAAGGTTAGTTAGGCATTTAGAATTAACAGAAGTTAATTATGGCGCCTGGACCATGCTTAAAGAATGTTTCAATAATAAGCGAGTCCTTTCTACTGCGATATTTGATCACAATCAATAAAAAATTTGCATGACAACATCAATGAATCATTGCAAGCCTTAAAAAATATTGGAATTAGAACAGAAACCTGGGATCCAGTCCTTCTGTTTCATATGACAAGAAAACTAGATCGACTCACGCACACGCACTGTATGAGCAAACAATTTTAGATACCAGGGAAATTCAATCAATAAAAGGGTTCCTTGCGTTTCTGGAACAACGTTTTCTCGCACTTGAAGCCATTGGCGGCAAAATGCCTACGGAAAACACAAAACAAGTGCTTAAGCGATAGCGAGTTCATTGGCGTGCCTGTTTTGTCAAAAAGGACATAGCATTTACAAATGCGATAGATTTAAGGATATTTCTCCTCGTAAAAGGCTGGCCTGGGTCCAGCAAAAGAAATTGTGAATTAATTGCTTAAAGGTAGACCACATGTCCAAACAATGCATATCTTAATATAGATGCATAAAATGCAACAAAAAGCACAACACATTGCTACATTTAGGTAACGGAAAATCCAGTACCGAACCAAAAACAGCCGCGTATGCTGCTACTAAAAACAGTTGTGAGAAAAAATACGCACTGTTAGCAACGGCTAGAGTCATAGTGCAAGGAGTAAACAATCAAGAAGGAGATTTTCGCGCACTTCTCGATTCCGGATCACAAATAAATTTAATATCTGAACGACTCGTTAAGCGGTTATCGTTGCAACTACATCCAACATACCTTCGCATTGAGGGAGTTGGAGCCCAGCCGCGAATAAGTAAAGGTCGTGTTAGTGCACTAATTAAATCAAAACATAGTGATTTTGAAGCAAGAGTCGAAGCGTTTGTTCTTCCTCATATTGTGGCAGATCAGCCCACTGAACAAGTAAAAATAAGTGATTTAAAAATCTCAAACAATATTCCGCTTGCTGATCCTTATTTCGCAAGACCAGGAAAAATTGATTTACTGCTTGGCGCGGAACATCACTTTTCTATCATAAGGCCAGAACAAATCAAGTCGTCTCCAGGCCATCCGATTCTCCAGAACACCGAATTTTGTTGGATCATTGCTGGAAAAATCAACATGTGCTCAAAAATGCCACAAAATTGCATGGTAGTTTCCTCAGCCGAGGTTGCTTCCTCGGCTGATTTTGCTTAATCGTCTATGTAAAAATTCTGGAAATTGGACAACATGGAACCAATAAGGAAATACAGGACACCAGAGGAAAGACATTGCGAAAAACATTTTTTGGAAAATCTTCAACATGCACAAGACGGAAGGTTACTAGTCAGATTACCTTGTTCTGAAGATCCCTCAGCCCTGGGGAAGTCTGGCGATATTGCGACAAGGAGTTTCCTTTCGATGGAACGAAGAACCAGCCCAGATATTAAAATTTTGTATAGCGAATTTATGGCCGAAAACGAAAAACTAGGTCATATGAAACAAGTATTGCCTAATCAAATACCAAAGGAGCATTACTTTATTCCTCACCACCGCGTTCTTAAACCGGAAAGTACTACTACAAAATTAAGAGTAGTTTTTGATGCTTCCTGTAAAACATCTACAGGAAAATCATTGAATGATGTGCTTTATCCAGGACCAGTTGTTCAAAGTGATCTGTTTTCTATTCTATTGAGATTCAGAATTCACAAATATGTTTTTACGGCTGATATAAAAAAAATGTATCGGCAAGTTTGGATGAATCCAAAAGACCAATTCAATCAAATGATTGTTTGGCGCTACAATCCGTCTGATGAAATAAAATTTTACCGGCTGAAAACTGTGACTCATAGCACAACGTCAGCTCCATTTCTTGCCACAAAATGCTTGGAGCATTTGGCCAATAAACATTTGGCAAAATTGCCATTGGGATCAAATGCACTAAAGAACGATTTCTATGTTGATGACTGCCTAACCGGAGCAGACACAATTATAGATGCTCAAAGGATTCAAGGAGAGTTGAACAAAATCTTTCTGCCTTGTGGATTTAAGCTTAGAAAATGGTGCTCTAATTCACACCAGCTACCAAAGGATGTTTTACCTGAAGATATTGCTAGCAACATAAATGCTGAAAAACAGACAAACGACTGTGCGTCTATTATGCGCTAAATCAAAAGTAGCACCTCTTGAAAAGCAAACCCTACCGCGACTAGAGTTATGTGCAGCTGTATTAGGCGCAGAGCTTGCTGAAAAGGTGAAAAAGGATCTTAATTTACAATCAGAATCCATAAAATGTCATTACTGGACAGATTCGACAATCGTGTTATGTTGAATAAATGCGAAAGCATCGAATTTCCATACATTCGTTGCAAATAGGTTGTCGAAAATTCAAGATACAACCTGCCCGAATCAATGGAGACATGTGTCATCAAATCTCAACGCCGCAGTTGTATTATCTAGAGGGACAGCCGCATCTCAATTAAGCGGTCATACATTGTGGTTATACGGACCACTGTTTCTTCATGCATCTGAAGAGAAATGGCCAGCTATATTTAAAGCTCCAAAGGATAACACTATTTCTTTGGAACGGAAAATTAAAATTGTTACATTGGCAACATGTACACTACATGGAAACTCATTTAATCGCTTACAACGTATAATTGCATACATGTTACGATTTTGTTATCGTAAAAATAGAAAACAAGCCGAGCTACTGGAGTTTGACAAATTGGAAAAAGCTAGGCGGATAATTATACGGTGTATACAACAGGCTGACTTCACAAATGAATTTAACCACCTTCGACTTCATCCCGAACGACCATTACCCAACAGCAGCAAGGTCGCTTCTCTTCATCTTCATTTGGACGAAAACTCTATCATAAGAGTAGGAACAGGGGTGGAGAATGCCCCAAATTCTCGGGATGCAATGAATCCCTACTTACTACCATATAATGACGAGATCATCAAAATGCTGATACATAAACTTCACGAAGAAAATATGCATTGTGGACAAAATACTTTGAAGGGTATTGTACGACAACAGTATCACATTATCAAAATCACTCCTATGGTTAGAAACGTTATCATGAAATGCGTGCCATTTCGGTTTCGTCCGAAATTGCTTTCCCAAATAATGGGAAAACTACCTGAGCAAAGAGTTTCACAAAATCGACCGTTTTTAAATACCGGAGTCGATTATTGCGGACCCTTCTGACTACACCACAAGGTCCGAGGCAAGCGACCTGATAAGGCATACATAGCAGTATTTGTATGTTTCTCGACAAAGGCTGTCCATCTGGAACTTGTGGGAGATTTAACAACTGCTGCATTCCTTGGAGCACTACAACGATTTATAAGTCGTAGAGGAAAGTGTCAGACCCTATACTGCGACAATGCGACAAATTTTCTTTGGCGCCAACAACCAATTAAAAGAGTTAAAAGAAAAAATCCACTCACAGCAGACTAAGAACTCTATAGTCCAGCTGTGCAATACGAAGGGTGTCCATTTTAAATTTATTCCACCGAGATCCCCTCACTTTGGTGGAATATGGGAAGCTGCAGTAAAATCAGCAAAAACACTATTATTAAAAAATGTGTCAACTGCTAACCTCACCTTTGAGCAGTTGAGCACTGTTATCACAAATGTTGAGGCAGTTTTAAATTCTCGGCCTCTTACTCCAAGATCAGATGATCCTAATGACCTTACAGTCCTAACACCAGGTCATTTACTGATTGGAGAAGCACTAGTCGCTCAGCCAGACCCAGAATCACTTCGAATAAAATCGCTACCTGAACAAAGGGAGCTGGTGCAGCGACTTATGCACACATTCTGGACACAGTGGTCCAGAGAATATTTAACAGGCCTGCAACAACACTCAAAATGGAAACAAGCCCATAAAAATGTAAGAGAAGGCATGATGGTTATTGTCAAGGAAGACAATGTGCTTATGCTGCAATGGCCTATTGGACGAATAGTTAAAATTTATCCAGGCCAAGATGGATATATGCGTGTTGCAGACGTAAAAACTGGAATAGGAGTATTTAAAAGAGCGATTCATAACGAAAGGAAACAAATGAAGAGATGCAGAAGAAGAAGATCAAGAACCAAAAAGGCGGAAGAGCCCATCCTTACCAATGCTATCGATGCCGTTATTAATCTTACTGCTGCTATTAACATTAGATGGTGCAGGCCCGATTAACATAACCAGGTTTGATTTAAGGCCAGGAATTTATTACGAAAAAATTGGATCTACTCGACTAGCAACTGCAGACTGGACAATCATAGCTTATTATGATTTAAAACCGTACCTCGAAGATGTAAAGACATTTTACATGGGGACAATTAAGGTTGGTCAAATGTGTTCACATATACAACCAGTCCAAGCATGTGCTGCTGTATACCATCATTTTCAACACGTTTATGAAGAAATAAAAACTGAAAATGATTTACTCTACATGTCAAGAACGCGTCGTTCTCCCTTGGATATTGTTGGAAATATTGCCAACAGTTTATTTGGCGTATTAGACACAGAATATGCCAAGAAGATGTCATCAACTATTCAAAAGGTGAAATCGAATGAAGATTACATTTTAGAATTAGTTAAGAATCAAACTTCGATAAATGATTCTACAATAAACATTATGAAACGAGATGAAGCTGCTATCGATAAAAGGATAAAAATAATGACTCAGCAAATGGAGGAAGCAACATCGAGATCAATTCATTACTATATCGTCAAGTGAATTTGAACTTAGTAACATACTTAATGGCGAAGAGTATATTTGCTCAGAAAAGCAATACATGTTCTCCATTGACAATCATTGTGAGTTTCAATTGTTTAATAACAAATCCTCGTCATTGTGCCAAACAAGGGATCAAAAATCAATGGATATTTTCAATTAAGTCACCGATGGAGTTATCAGCAGTATGTGATGATCAATTATCAACCATTACAATTGATAATACACTTTACGAAATCCTGTTCTAAGTGTTATTGGCCATCAGGTACCCTCTACTGGAACATTGAAATTGTCGTATGCTCGATTTTGTAGTCTAAATAAATCTTTAACACCGCTTGCTAAAGTTTCGCAAGCAAATAATTCATTAAAGCTAAGTTATAATGATTTAGCTGAGCTCAGCAAGGAACTGATTCCAAGAACAAAAATAAAAATGCCAAACGTGATCGTCGAACTACAACACCACCACATAAGTGCCTATATCGCCCTAATTTTATCACTTGGGTTGATAATATTTTATGTATGGAAACGTTTCCAAAAGAAGTCACCTCAACCAACCTCGTCATCGTCAAAGGACATCGACTAGTCAGCGAAGCCAATGTTAATCAACACCCCAAGAAGACATCACCAGACGTCCGTATCCGACGCCTTTTAGATAAATATTGGATGATGTTGAACACCTATTCAACGGCCGGGAGTATGTTAGCACACCACTTCAGTCGACGCATACAAGCAGCGCTAGCTCTGCCTGCTTTACCTTCAAATACCCGGATTCTATTTTTTCTAACTCTAGCCTATAAATTCCCTGTGTAGGAGACAAATATGTTGACTTTGTATATCTTAGAACCTAAGCAATGCAATGTATTTTTAACTAACAACCCCATTCCACTTTTGTGCAATGGTAGCCCCATTGACTCTGAAATCGTGTATATAAGCCCGACCTCAACCCTAATAAAATCAGTACTCAAGTAATCCTTGTGTATTCAATTACTCTGCATTCTACGAGTGAGCATCGCTGTGTCTTAGGCCCTCATATGCATGATTTTCTCCGAGTTAAACCAATTCAAGTGTTGGTTTAGCGTCCTATTTTCACTAGATTATGTTCTAGGGGCAACCACATATAAAAAATAATAAAAAGTCAATAAATCTACAAACAACAGCTCTACATTATATGATAAATTACATTTAGCTAATGCTACTCCGACATGTGAGTGGCACGAACATCTGATCTGCGTTTGTTTTTGGCAAATTCAAAAGCAATTAATTAAAAATAATTAATATGAGTGAGTTTAATCAACTCTTTAATGCTCAGCAGGACATCCATAATGCGACCGAGGCATTTGCCAACTTGTACGACAAGGGAGAGAAGCTGATGGTGTTGTTTGACGGGTTTGCAATGAAGACACACACACCACAGTTTCTAAAAAGATCTAGAATGCCCGTATATGTTGGAGTTATTTCCTGCCAGAGATCCAGCAGTAATGCATTGTGGTCCTGCGAGCAGAATTTGGAGCGTGCGCTTTTGTTTTCAGTAATTTTTATACAAAATAGATTTTATACTCGAAAGAAATCAAAAATCGCGCCAACCTTGAGTATAGAAAACAGCTGTGGTATTAGTGGCACGAACAAAATATCGTTAATCATCGGTATTTTCCGGTACTTTTTATTGCATTAATTTATCTCATTTATTTTAAATGCAGCACTTATCCTTTTGGGATTCCCTGTGTAAATAAATGCGTATTAGGCTCAATGCGTTTTAATGCGCCAATTGAATCCGTCTATTATTTGCTTAAATATTTATTCATTTAGCGTCACAAAATTTGATATCAGAAGTTTTTGTGTTGAAGGTGCGATCGTAAACTATTATTTATAAAGTGTGTTTGTTTGACATCAGAAGTTTTGGTTTGAAATATAGTAAAAGGACACCAATATTGTTACCATGATTTTTACCAAAAAATACTTTTAAGTATACTTTAGTTCTAATTTAATTTTAACAAACAACGTTTGGGAAGACTACAGCTTAAAGCCTCAGATCGACAAACAGTTTCTCCAGCGGAAAAATTTATTATTTCTTTCATTTGTCTGGTAATAAATTAGTTCTATCTCTACTTTCTGACTGGGATCATTTGATGAATTTGGGTGTTTTTAGTCTCCCAGATATATATTGGTGCTCTTCCACTGACTCAATTGCTTGCACTCCTTGCAACAGCTTGCAACGCAGAGAGGCGCATTTTGAAGAATGTTGCCATGCGCTTGAATTGTTCTTTCATTGAACATAACATTTGAGACAAGTGTCCCAAAAAATGTAAGCAAAACAAAAGCCAATCATCTGTCTTTGTTTCTGCCCGCTTCTCTTAAAAGCGATCGTCAGAAGTTTTCTCAACCACTTAAGAGCAGTCGGTGTTTTAATGGACACCGACTACAATATCCTGTTCCCATCTCGGTAGACCGATTTCTATTAATTCGAATACATACATATATCAATCATTTGAATTTCTAAACAGAAATAAAATATATGCTGAAATTTTAAAAAATAGTTTATAACATTATAAACATAATACTCATAGTTTTATCACTAACCATACAACATATAGACTGGTCATTTCATACAACGCATTTGGACACAAAAAAAACGGATCGCGGGATGCCTCCCGTGCTCACAGCAGCAGGTCCCTGCACTTCGTGTGCGTTCGGGTTTTTTGCTCTCTCATTCTTATTCTCATTTTTATGCTCCCGCACTCATTGCACGAGTTCAGTCGTTCAGTCGCAGAGAGACGCTTTTTGAAGAAGGCTGCCCTGTGCTTGAATTCGTCTTTGTATGTATGCGTGATCATGCATTCTCATACACGGGAGCATGTGTGCGTTTAATTCATTTCGGCGCATCAAGAATATTTTGTCTTTTGACACTTTTCAAACTTGGTACCCTAAGAATATGGGCGTATTTACTATTGGGTTATGATAAAAATATAAATATTATATGTTATAATATATTTTTTTAATATTTCAGCATATATTTTATTTTTGTTTACAAATTCAAATCAGTGGTAGCAGTAAAATGTTTGTATTCGAATTAATAGAAATCAGTCCACTGATAATGATTTATTTTAATGATAATAATTTTATATTTTAATTGTACCAATATCTTGGATTAAAACGAATTGTTTAAAATTAATTAAAATAACACTGCGAATCATAAAAAAATAAATCAACCAAAGATCACTAAACATAACATTTAAAACAAAGCCCGATCCCCTTAAAAGCAATCGTCGGTAGGGTATGCAGGCACCAACCGCTCGCAAAACATCGACAAGAACTGATTTAGTTTGAAGTTTTTTCAACCACTGTCGGTGTTTCAAGTGACACAACTGCGATATGCCCTGTTCCCATCTCAGTGGACTGATTTCTATAAATTCGAATACAGACATATATGTAAAACATTTTACTGCTACCACTGATTTGAATTTGTAAACAAAAATAAAATGTATGCTGAAATATTAAAGAAAATATATTATAACATATAATATTCATATTTTTATCATAACCCAATAGTAAATACGCCCATATTCTTAGGGTACCAAGTTTAAAAAGTGGCAAAAGACAAAATATTCTCGATGCGCCGAAATGAATTAAACGCACACATGCTCCCGTGTATGAGAATGCATGATCACGCATACAAAGACGAATTCAAGCACAGGGCAGCCTTCTTAAAAATGCGCCTCTCTGCGACTGAACGACCGAGCTCGTGCAATGAGAGCGCGAGCATAAAAATGAGAATAAGAATGAGAGAGCAAAAAACCGAAAGCACACGAAGCGGAGATCCCCTGGGGTCTGTCGTTGTGGCCATTTTCGTTGTATGAAATGACCAGTCCATATGTTGTATGATGAGTGGTTCTTCCAAACTAACTATAGTGCGTATTCTTGTCTAAATCCAATCAAAGGTAATGAAAGTTCTTTTCTAAGCGATTTGGAGACCACTACAACAATGTATTCTCCAGGGACGGACGGGCTTCCTGGGAGCGTGAGTTACCGTCTCAGCACATTCCCCCGGCGGTTCCCCACCTAAACCCCTACGGTTGGCGAGCAACTAGAAACCAAACACTTCATTGGCAACTAAGTTGCCAACCAAACAGACATCGCAACCACTGCTGATTCCCATATATGCATCCGGTCCAATTACGATTCCCTTCCACTAGGTCAGCATATTGTATGTAAACATTAGGCTTCGAGCAAAGAATTATAAAATAAAGAATTCATTCTGATTTTAAACTTGAAACCAGCAAGTCCAAACATTTATTTGGTCGGGTTTATCCAGGAACATTTGTCAAAGAACCTACATATAGTTAACTGGCGCAGTCGGCAGGCCTTCGACTAAGGACAAATTCTACCCAAAAAGCTCAAGGAAGGATCTGTGACTGCGGAGGATACCAGGAATTTGCAACACTATAATTATCCTCATATTGTAAGAGTGATTAGAGCAAAATGGAGTGAAATAATAAATTACAAATAAATATGAAACAAAATGATATATAAAGGAAAATATAGATATTAATATATAATAAATGGAGTAAATAAAAGTGCGAGAATAAATAAATCAATAAAGTAAAGCGTAAAGAGGTCGAGCCACGTTTAGAGAAGGAGAAAGAAGAAATGTAACAAGAATTGTGCACAGTGGGTAAAAATGAGAATAACGGTGCTAATATTCGAAGATGGGCAGTAAAGATTAAAGAAGTAATAGAAATCAGGTGCGAGATTTTAATTTTGGTTAAAATAAATGGCCGATGGATCGGTACGACAAGAGATTGTCGAGCGGCGTCGTTATATGGTCGAGAGCGCCGAACGTTCGGTGCTGCACCGAGCGGGTCGACCAAGCGGACGGTTGCCTTCGAGGCGGCGAACGGTTGCTGTTGCCGCTCGAAGGCAATTTTGTATAGTGGGCGAAGTTATGGCGGAAGGGAGAAGAAATTGGCTCGATCGGATCAAGACAGAATAAAAATGCGATGAAAATATTGTCAGGAGCCGCTCACATGTATTAGGCGAAGAACTGTAACGCACAGGGCGAAGCTTAGAATGGGACGGTAACGACAATTTGTGAATAAATAAGAAATATTGTTGAGATCCATTTATATGTATTAGGCGACGGACTGTAATGCACAGGGCGAGGCTTAGCATGTGATGGTTGCAACAAGTTGGAAATAAATAAATAAATAAAATTGTTAAGGTCCATGCACACGTATTAGGCGGCGAACTGTAATGCACAGGGCAACGCCTAGCGTGGGGGGTCCTATACAATTGGAAAATGGCAAATATCACGTGTAGAGCAATGACTATCCGCAAATGGTTGTGAAGCTGTATCGCACAGTGATCAACTAGCTTTGGCGTGCTGGGTGAGGAAATTAAAAAAGGGCAAGCTACAAATAAGAAAAAGGCAAAATAAGATGAATAGAAACAAATAAATCAAAATAAAAAAAATTAGTAAATAAATAAATAAAGAATAAAATTATTACGATCCATTTTACTATTTTATCTAAGTGTGAGACAAATTACTTATTCAAACTAATTCACAGAACTCCATTTCAACACGGAAACTCGAAGTTCAAAAACACTAACTACAGAAGAACACGACTATACAATTAATTCACACGGATACATATACTTGAGTAAAATTAAGTTAAGCACTAATATACATTCATAACATAAGTATTAAATAAGAATTTGAAACAGTTAGAAGTAGCATACATACAGTACATACTTAAAAGCAATAATTTGAAAAATTAGAAGTAGCCAACAGAGTTTTACAGCAACTAGTTCAGAAGAACGCAGGTTAACACCAATGGCAACAACAAGTGTATTAGAGGCCATCAAGGTAATAGACCTGGTGGAAATTATTCCAAAATATGAAGGGGACTCCGGTAAATTAGATGGATTTATAGGTGCAGTGGAGCAGGTACTTGACCTGATCAAAGGAGAGGAAAGATCAAATGTAGGGGTAATAGCGCTTAGAGCAGTGAGGAGTGAGATTGTAGGAGACACAGATAAGATCCTCGACTTAGATGAGTCAGAGCTCAACTGGGATCAAATTAAGAAGGTATTAATTACACATTTTAAGGATAAGAGATCCGAGCAAGATCTTATTATGGAGTTGACCCATTTTAAAGAAAAGAAGCTAGAATTGGAAACATTGTATACAAAAGTCATGACCCTGAAGAAGGCCCTGGTGAGTCTGGCCAAGTCCAGCGAACAGGGCATATTATTGAGAATCGAAAAGATCAAATGGTACGAGGATATGGCCCTAAACGCCTTTGTTTCGGCATTAAAGGAGCCTATAGGAGTTACAATCCGAAACATGGGGGTACCGAACATAGCAAAGGCTTATGAAATAGCCTGCAGGAAGAACAATTTAGGTACCCTAGAGGAAACAGGGGTAGAAGAGATTGGTCAAGAAACTACAGGTTCGCAGGCCAAAGGGGTTAAGGAGGCTCCAAAACAGAAGCTAGGAAAACAGGATAACCCAGTGCCAGAGGCACAGATGGGCTCTTGGCCGCAATATCGGTGGGCTGCAAATACCCAACCCCAGTTTCCGATGCCGTTCTCAATGCCCACCATGAATGAATGGCCAGGATTTGGGTTCCCATATGCAATGATGGGTAATCCATTCAGGACAGATAACCTTAATCAGACAGAAGCCTCTAATTATGTTAAACCGTACCGTAATCATTACTACAGAAACACGAAGTGGAACTATGGCCAAAATAATCGTGAGAGGCAGTGGTATGGCAACAACTAAAACAACAGCAAGCCGAGAGAACGTCAGTTAGCGATCCAGGCAGCGGGAGATGGAAGTTTTGGACAATCAAGGATGTCTATTCAATTCAAACTATTCGGAACAATCATATAACTCAATTAATTCGAGGCAGTCGAATAATTCGACCAGCTCCAAGCCATCATACAATTCGATCAATAATTTAGAGAGAGACGGAAATAGACAGTCGATGAGCAGTCAATTGCATAATATACAAGAGGAGGAGGCAATTTTTCGCAATCAGCCTCGAACAACCAACAGGATATTTAGGAAAAAGGAGGGGCCACTCCACCCTACCATATGTAATGATCAAAATTACCCCACACAAAACCATAAAATTACTAATTGATTCAGGATCCACTTACTCTTTCATTCGTCCCGAATTAGCTCAACCACAGTATGTGAAGGAGCTCCATGACCCAATAGCCATTAAGACAATTACCCAATCACATACGATTTTGCAGGAAGCACACGTACCAATGTTCAAAGAATTCAGAGGAGTAGGAAAAATGAGATTATTGCTCTTCAGATTTCCTCAGTTTTTCGAGGGATTAATTGGTATAGACTTGCTGCAACAAATGAAAGCCGTGATTGATATTGAGAGGGGCTGGTTCCGCACGGCGGACACAGAATTGCAGATACATTCCACTAAGTATAGACCCAGCGAGGTCCACTCAATAGAAGCAGGGACAAAAGCAGTCATTCCTATGCCGGTACGAGTACCCGATGGGGATTTCTTACTAAACGAAACAATAGTAAAAGAGGATTTGATCATTTCAGAAGGAATCTATAGGGCAAGTGGCTGGAAAGAGCCTGGTCGAAATAACAAACTATGCAGAAAAAGATCAGGAATTATTTTTGGACGAACCGTTGGAAGTTGTTGAATTCGAAACTGACAAACATTTCGAGCTCAACAATATAGAGGAGACAGATAATGGAAATAAAAAGATACCATTTGATAAGATCAGAACTGAACATTTAAATGCGAGGAGAATGGTGGTGGACTATAGGAAATTTAACGATAAGGTAAATAAAGACAGATATCCTATGCCATTAATAAATGACGTATTGGATAGCTTGGGTAGAACACATTACGGATTTGTAAAAAGTATTTAAGAAACTTGCGGAGGCAAACTTCAAGTTGTAACTAGACAAGACAGAGTTTTTAAGGAAAGAGATGGAATACTTAGGACAAGGGATCAGACCAAACCCAGGAAAGATCGAAGCTATAAAAAGGTTCGAGATTCCCAAGACTAGGAAGCAGATAAAATGGGATACTATAGAAAGTTCATAAGGGATTTCGCGGCTATAACAAAACCATTGACAAGACAGTTAAAAGGAAAAAAGGCCGTGCAGATAGACCAAGAATACAAGGATGTTTTTGAGGTATGAAAGACCTAACTGTGCAATGATCCAATCTTGCAGTTTCCTGACTTCGATAAGCCCTTCATACTTACCACAGATGCAAGTAACTATGCTATTGGCGCCGTCATATCCCAAGGAAATTTGGGAACGGGCAGACCAATAGCAGAACTCTGTCAGGATCAGAAGTGAACTACGCCACAATAGAAAAGGAAATGCTCGCCATTATTTGGGCGATTAAGCATTTTAGGCATTACGTATTCGGCACAAAGTTCAAGATAGTCACTGACCATAGGCCATTAACATGGCTAATGAGCGTCAAGGAACCTGATTCCAAACTTGTAAGGCGGAGACTCGAAATGTTGGAGTACAATTACGAGATTGTATACAAAAAGGGGTCTCGAAATGTAGTGGCTGACGCACTGAGCAGAATTCAACCGGAGCTCAATGTGTTGGAAGACGCCTCAGAGATGGTAACCAATGGAGAGACAATTCACTCTGCTGGAGAAGATCTCCAGTTAGGATTCCCAATATCGGAGAGACCACTAAACGAATATAACATCCAGGTGGTCATACAGGAAGGTAGAGTAGCGGGGATACAGAAACAAATTCCGTTCAGAAATAAATTGAGAATAATTTGGACGGATAACAATTTTGATGAGGAAACAGTTGCTTGCAGGTTAAAGGAGATCCTCAAACCTAAAAGAACGGTGGCACTCCTGTTTCCAGACAACTTGGTGATAAAAATCCAAGAGGCATATTGCAAGCATTTCGCTTATATCAAGTTGTTTGGGGCAATAAGATGTACAGTCTTGTTACCGGATATAACGGAAAGTTGTGAACACGAACAGGTTATCAAAGACTAACACGAAAGGTCAAATCAAAGGGGAATAGACGAAACTTTAGCACACCTGAAAAGGAAGGTGTTTTTCATACATATGAAACATATAATTACCCAAAAAATTAATAATTGTGACAGTTGCTTAATACAAAAGTACGATAGGAAACCAAATAAGATCAAATATAGTTTTACAGAGACACCACAGAGGCCTATGGAAATAGAGCACATTGACTTGTACTTCATAAACAAGAAAAGTCTGCTAACCATAATTGACAAGTTCTCGAGATACGCTTGGGGGTTGACAATCCCAGCAAAAGAAAGCGTAAATATCGTTAAAGCAGTAAAGAGTTTCATGGCCTTGTTCGAGGTGCCTAAAAAGATAGTCTGTGACCAAGGAGTGGAATTCTCTTCCAACTTGTTCAAGAACACACTACATCCTTTCAGCAATCGTCGAGCAATTCTACAGTCGAAAGATTGCACTCGACTATCACAGAAATATATAGACTAATAAATGAGACAAAGAGGAAAAAGAAACTTGAAATCAGGCATGAAGAAGTCCTAGATGAGGAATTTATAACTTATAATAACGCCATTCATTCAGCGACGAAACTAACACCGCAGGAGTTGTTCACAGGGAGAACGCATAACTTCCTAAATAACGTGTCCTTTAATAACGAACACGATTATTTACAGAAGATTAATGCCTTTCAAGCGGAGCTTTATCCAAGAATTAAGGAAAAGGTTCAGCAAGAAAAGAACAAAAGAATAGAGGCGGCGAATATCGACAGGCAAAACCCGGACACAATACAACCAGGAGACATAATATTTAGGAAGGAAAACAGGAGGGATAAATTAACTCCTCGTTTTTAAAAACACAAGGTAATGGAAGACAACGGTCTCACACTAACCTCTACTAAACCACAAAAAATGCATAAAGAAAAAATCAGAAGATTAATCAAACCAAATTAACAATAATTACAGGTGGTCAAGGATCATGGCCGCAGAAAGGAGAGATCCGGCCATTGCTAGGGGAAGAACCACTAGCGCAGATAAATCTAGGCGCTGCAAAGATAATACAAATTCATAAAACATTGGTAAACATAGTAAAATACAAGAACATCAAGAGGCAACAGAACAGTTGGAACGAACACTTACAGAGATAGTTGAAGACTCGGAAACAAGGGACCTTGTTAAGGTTTTGCAAAACAAATTACAGATGATCAAGAGCAGATAAGAAGCAATATGCCCCAGGAGAAGGAAAGCAAGGTGACTAATCAATGGATTAGAATCTGTAGTTAAATCCATAACAGGGAACTTAGACGCGGAAGACGCAGAAAGGTTAGAAGAGGAGATAAGGAAAATGCAGGAAAGAGGAGAGGAGATTGAAGGAGAATTTGAGTTCCCAAGAGAGGACAGGAGCTAGAATCAAGATAATGTTTAAAAAATTGACGAAATATATAAACGAGGAGCAAGGTCGAGTAACGACATTTATTAATAATTACAAGAATGAAATCAGCAAGACGTTTTTAGAGAAAGACAAGAGGATTTACAGAATAGAATATATCGATAGAATTGCGATAACAACAGATATGCTAGGGCTAAACTTGAATGAGTTAGCCGAAAGTTTATTTTTAGCAAAGATAGGGCTAATTTCCAAATTTATTTACGATGAACAGGAAACAGCTAGATGTATAAAAGAGTTGGAGGAGCAAGGAATACAGGTTGTATCAGAGGAGCATGTGTTTGAGTTTTTGGAGCTAAGGACAATTATGAATAGCACGGATATAATTTTTCGATAAGGTTTTTAAAAAGAAGAGTACTACTTACAGAGAATGATACCATTACCAATGAACAAAACGGAATTCATTATCGCACCAGATTAGGTAGTAAACAATAAAGAATAAATGTACTATTATAAGGATAAATGTCAGAAGATAAGAAATTTGTATATTTGTAAGAATAATAAGATTGTAAACCAAATTAATGAAGAATGTCTTAAAAGTCTGATTACCGGAAAGGAAGCGGAATGTGAGACGAGGGATGCCGGACTCGTAACCAGGATCTTCGAACCAGAGGAGGGCTACATCGCAATTTTCAACGGAGAAAATGTAAAACTGCAAACAGGCTGTGGGCAGAACAGAACCCTGAATGGGTCCGTAATGATCACATTTAGCGAGTGCAGAGCCACGGTAAACAACGTCCAATATGAGGCGGTAGAAAAACTTGGTACGGCAAAACTAAAGCTGGAAATACCACAAATTTCAACCATGAAGAAGAACAAAACAACCCAAGAATTGGGAATCCATGAGCTAAAAATGGAAGATTTGGAAACAAAACTATGGATCAATAGGATACAAACGGGAGCAACAATACACACGACAACGACATATAGCATGTTGTCAGTGATAATGATAATAGTATTGGCTGTGGCTTGTTTTTCTGAACGAACGACCACCTTCACACCAGTCTCCCCACCCGCTGGTTTCGAACCAACCATTGCTCCACCTGTCACTTTCACACCAACCATAGCCCCACTGTGGTCGAAGGTTCAGTCTGAGGGGGGAGGAGTTACTGCCCCAACACATATCCTCGGCGGTTCCCCACCTAAACCTCTACGGTTGGCGAGCAGCTAGAAACCAAACACTTCATTGGCAACTAAGTTGCCAACCAAACAAACATCGCAACCACTACTGAATCCAAGCCCCATATATGCATCCGGTCAAATTACGATTCCCTTCCGCTAGGTCAGCATATTGTATGTAAACACTAGGCTTCGAGCAAAGAATTATAAAATAAAGAATTCATTCTGATTTTAAACTTGAAACCAGCAAGTCCAAACAATTATTTGGTCGGGTTTATCCAGGAACATTTGTCAAAGAAACTACATATGGTTAACTCGTGCTTAAGTTTTGGGCCTCAAATTTTTGTTAATCGATTTTTAAATTCTTTAAATTGTCTACCTCAACATCAACTATATGGAAAGATTCTTGCATTAATCCTCTCCATAATAACGTAGGAAAGAAAGATTTTTCTAATAGTCTGCATTTTTCTAAATAGTCTAAATAGTTTTGTTAAGCAAAGGTCCACTATTACGAATCTACCTGAATTAACATCTCTTGTATTTAAAACATAATAATTTAATGCTGACAGATGTTATGTATACAGATTTTAGTAAGGCTTGTCCTTCTCTTCTTTTATTTAAATAAGATTATCTTGGGTTTCCGAATAATCTATTAACTTGCAAGCTATTTGAATGGAAGAACTATGAGGGTTACTTTTAAAAACGCTGTTTCCAATATGGTCACGTAACATCTGGAGTATATCAAGGTCGTCAATAGGGCCATTTTTTGTTTTTTTTATCAATGATCTTCCTTCTGTCATAACACATTCTCGAATACAACTGTCTGCTTATGTTGTTAAACTTTGTTTGGAAACGGTTTGGTAAACATTTTTGCAAGTTGAGTATCTGTGGATGTATACTCAATACAAATAATGTTATTCTCTTCTTGCTCTCTTGCATAATACTTAAATTTTAATATGTTTGGTTAATTTATGACATGAGGGATTATTTGCTATACTGATACAGCCTTGGTTGTCTTCATACATTGTTATTGGTCTTTCCAACTTTATATTTACACTATTTCGGCTTCAAACAAGGCCATGTACTCTACTTTGTCATTTTGTGTTCCAACAAAAAAAGTTCGAACCAAACATCTTAAATATGAAACCAGTTGTGCCCCTTATATCAATATATTTTCCGCCCCAGTCAAATGTCCCTCTAATATGTTTTCAAATGTGGTATTTTTCTTTAAAACTAATTTCATGTCAATGTTTTCTTTTAAATAGTAGTATGCACACATATTGTATACCGATAGTACCAAGAGTACCTAAAGGGTACACACTGCAAAAAAGTGTTACAGTCAAAATGTCCCTCCCGCTAAAGAGAGCATAGCCTATATACCTAAGCATGTACATAGCCGTCTCTCTGCCGCCGTCTGTGGGCAGCGCAGCGACGAGACTTAGCCTTACTTATAATTAAAAGAATAATGTAAGAACAGAAAACATATAAACGTTGGAGTGGCACCATTACAAAAACACTACAAAATAAAGAAACAATTTAACTTAAACTTGATGTTTCATTTGTAAATAAAGAGGATTCTTTATGGCAACCGTGACATGGCCCTGAAGGACCCTAATCTATTACGGATATATGGAGGAATAACAACCTGGAACACCGGCAAAGAAGAAAAGAGAGAAGCTGAGTGAGCAGAGTATTGCGAGTGATAGGTCGCGGTGGAGTTATTAAACAGTTGAGCAATAAAAATTGCACAAATTAAGTGGCAACTATACTCAACGAAATCTAAAGCACCGTGAAAAGCAACTCCTGAGCTACAGGCCAGGCTTGAAGTAAATACAAAATTAAAACCCAACACCGCAAGCTCACTCAGCAAAAAGTCAAGTTATCAATAAAATTAAACAAACGAAACCACCTTCTCTAAAGCCATCAACCTGCACAAAGACCGCGACCTGTGCGAAGACCGGGACCGACCCCGCCTGAGCTCATAGGCTCGGGACAACAGCAGCAGAGAACTCAACAAGCGCGAGAGGTGCCCCGCCCCCTGCGCCTTCCAAGGAACGTTAGCGTAACCAAACCGGTGACGACCAGCGAAGAACACCAGAAGATACTTTATCGGGAGCAGCCAAAACAACACCGCGAGGGGCAATCCGCCACTTGTGCCTTCCAAGGAGCGTCAGTGAAGCCGAGCCGGCGCCAACAGCTGACGCGGAGAACACCGGGGAATACATGGCACAATATACATGGCACATCAATAATAAATCGAGAAAAACACCACATATAATTGGCTTAAATTATAAAACATTTCAAAAAAAACCAAAATAGGTTTAGTAGATACCAAAGTGGTACCTCAACGGCAAACGTTGTAAATAAGATCGAATCTGAAAAGATGTACACAGAAATGATCACAGCAGTTAAATGGTAGCCAATGCGTTTTGGACATAATTTAAAACTTGCCAATTATAATTGCAATCATTATTGACATTAATCAAAATTAAAAAAAAAAAAATAAAAATGTACATATTCATTCAACTTACTTCACTCAAATCCAATTATTCCCAATATCCTGCTTAGTTTTTTAAATAGCTATTAATGAACAATCTAGAAGCTGTTACAAAGGTTTATAGGAATGACCCAAATTTTCGACATAGAATTCTACAATTGGTCTCAACGACCCCGAGGAGCATATTAGAGCTCGAATACAGCTACATTGATTTATTAAGTTTAGATTTTTCACCAATGATTCATTGCTCAAGAACACAAAAAGGATTTGTACTATCAACAATTCCAGGAATTTTCATAAAATCAGTTATAAAAGAAAATTAATATTTAGGACGAACACTAGATTTGGTGGCTTACAAAAAGCCTTAGTATGGAATGAGAGGAATTAACTACCCATATCCATAATATAAAAGACGCTTTTATAAAATCCTATAAGAGCTTAAGCCAAAAAAGGCCAACACAACAAGATACTATAAGAAAACATGCAAACATACTTGTCGACTTATTTAATGAGGCAAGAATATTGGTGCATGGAAATAGAAAAATTATAAGTAAAACGATCTGGTCAAAGGTATAAAAATTATTGATCAAGTTACGTTCGAATTTAATAACATTCAGAGAGAGGTATAAATTGGATGTAACTATACCAACAATTTTAAATACCCCTTTAACAAGAGATCCAAGTGAAGAACTTAAATCAAATAGCCCTGAACCAACTGAGACAGACAAGCAAGAAAGCTCTGACTCTGAGGTAGAGGAAGAAACTAAGTTAAAAGAAACCGATCTACATGATCTAATCCTACCTGCGGTATTAACAATACCAAAAAAATATGAAGATGATTCATAACAGCAGTCAAATTAATTGAATTTACAAACGGACCATTTGAACACATGGCTATCGAAGTAATTAAGTCGGAATTATACAAGGTGCAAAATGAAACCATTATTACGGCAATAATTGCGAAGCTGGAATCCAACGTCATCGGTGAAACATTCGATGTACTAAAGGCTAAAATGACTAAAACAACGCAGAAAGGAAAAACTGCTGAAAAATTTACCAATGAAAAAGACAATTTACGAAAGCTAATTGCAGCTTCGTATTTCTATAAAGGGTTATCAGCCGAACATGCTGATAAGTTCAGCATAAAAGAAGCCATCACAACAATGGATAAAAACTGTGAGCATGGTAGACCAAAAACAATTCTAGAAGCTGGTAACTTTACCACAATGAATGATGCCATCACGAAGTATATACAAAGTAGTACGGAAATGACGGGCAACGCGAACTCCATACTATACGCACGTGGAGGACAAGCCTATTGAGGTAATTTTCGTGGTAGAGTGGACATTTCAGAGGAAACAAACGTGGCGGAGCCTATAACGGTAACTACAATAATAATAATAATAATAATGTCCGAAATGTACAAGCTACGTCGGAAAACTCGCAAGCCCCCTTAAGATAGAAACAAACGTAAAACAATCGGTTCATACAATCAACCTTAATTTCAATCTACTCGTTTCACTCAGGAATGAACAAACTTAAAAATTATATACATTATTAGTTGATACTGGTGCAGATATTTCATTTATAAAAGAAAATTGAGGTTCATTTAACAACGTATATCACACAAATATTATTCAAATATCAGGTGTTGGTGAAGGAACAACCAATTCTAAGGGACTAACTTCAATAGAACTCCTTTAAAATAACTATGCCATCCATATAATTTTTATTAAGTAATAACAGATTGCCCAATTCCATGTGATGGAATAATTGGCATCGACTTTATGAAAAAATATAATTGTCAAATAGACCTAAAACCAGAAAACGATTGGCTTATACCAAGGCCCAACAATCTCGATCACCCATAAACATTCCAATAAATCATACACTTCAACACAATTTGACAATTCTACCAGCAAGGTCCGAAGTTGTCAGAAATATTGCTATAAACGCAGCAATCAAGTATGCATTTATACCAAACCAAGAAATCCAGAACGGAGCATTCATTGGAAACTCCATTGCAGATTCAAAAAATACATTTGTCTGAATTTTAAATACTACAAATACTACAAATGAAACGAAATAATCCACTTAAAGGAACTAATTGAACCATTAGATAATTACAAAATAGTATAAACAAACGAAAATGACAACTTTAAATAAATTTAATAAAAATGTCCCTTCCCAACAGTTGTAACACGTACGGACTACATGTCTATATACCTCGCGCTTCCGCTTAAGAGAGCATAGCCTATATACATAGCCGTCTATCTGCCGCCGTTTGTGGCCTTACTTAGAATTAAAAGAATAATGTAAGAATAGAAACATATAAACGTTGGAGCGGCACAATTGCTGCTCCTACAAAATAAAGATAAAACTTAACTTAAACTTGATGTTTAATTGGTCTAAAACGAAGATACCTTATGGCGACCGTGCAGTGAGCGTACCTAAAAACTTTACCACCCAAATTACAAAATAGTAAAAAAAAGCCTGAAAAACTATGGACTATTATGGATATGAACAAAAACTAAAGGAATTAATCAACACAATATATGGAACTAAACTGAAAGTGAGTAGAGTTTGATGGGACGGGCAGGAGTGAAAAACAAAGTACAGAAAAGAATAGCAAACTTAAAGTGGCTATTGTACACGAACATACCACCTCCCGCATGGACAACAGCTCAAAAACTAAAAGCGAGCTCGATTTTTTAAATTGAGACTCACGAAGCCCAATCACAACTCCCCATTCACAACTCACTCGACGGTGATCAAATCAACAAATAACACGAACACTAATAAACCTCCGACTGCCCCGGCCCGTTAGACAGCGTGCATTGTAAATATAAATGCATTAAGAAAAACAACTAGTGTGACTGGCAATCCGCCCCTTGCCTCTGCGAAGTCAGCACCGGCCCCGCCTGAGCCAATAGGCCCCGGCCATCGGAAGCAGCCAAAACAACAGTGCGAGGAGCAATCCGGCACTTGCGCCTTCGAAGGAGGGTCAGTAAAGCCAAGCCGACGATAAGTAGCTGACGCCTAGAACACTAGAGAAATATTTTATTACTAATTGCACTGCAATGCATAGTTTTTTTAATTGCACTGCGATGCATATTTTTTTTTTAATAATATAAAATACTTTTTGTAAAAACGAGCGGAACCCTTTCTGCTCCGTTAGAAGTATGACCCGTAAAGCTGTACGAAATATTAGAAATAACTTGTGAAAAAAAAAAACAAAATACAAATAACAAATACCTTAAATTTAAATCAAAATAAATAAAAATTAAGTTAAAAATTCAAATCAAAAAAAAAAAAATATATATACATGGCATATTAATAATAAATCGAGAAAAATACTAGATATAATTGGCATAAACTATAAACCATTTGAAAAAGCAACCAAAATGGGTTTAGTAGATACCAAAGTGGTAGAATCAAGGGCAAACGTTGTAAATAAGATGGAATCTGAAAAAATGACACCAAAATGATCACAATATTGTTAATACTAATATCAGTTATAATGGTAGCAAAAGCGTTTTTAAAAATATATAAATTGCACAATAAGCACCTACTCAAAAGATTCCAAAGTCAAGCAAACGACTTGGACAAAATTTAAAACTTGCCTATCATAATTGCGATCACCATTAATTAATTAAAAAAAACTAACAATAAATACCATATTCATTCAACTTACTTCACTCAAATCCAATAATTCCTAATATCCTGATTATTTTATTTAAATAACTAAAAATGAACACTCTAGAAGCTGTTACAAAGGCCTATCAAAATTACCCAAATTTTTGACATATAATTATACAATTGGTCTCAACGATACCCGAGGATCATATTAAAGCTCGAATACAGTTACATTGATTTATTTAGGTTAGATTTTTCACCAATGATCCATTGCTGAGGAGTTTTTGTAAAATTAGTTATAAAAGAAAATTAATATTTGGGTTCGTCGCTTACAAAAAGCCTTAGTATGGAATGGGAGGAATTAACTTCCCATACCTTTAAAATAAGAGACGCTTTTATAAAATCCCATAAGAGTTTAAGCCAAAAAAGGCCAATACAACAAGATACAATAAGAAAACATGCAAAAATACTTGTCGACTTATTTGATGAGGCAAGAATATAAGTGCATGAAAATAGAAAAATAATAAGAACAACGAACTGGTTAAAGGTATAAAAATTATTGATCAAGTTACGTTCGAATTTAATAACATTCAGAGAGAGGTATAAATTGGATGTAACTATACCAACAATTTTAAATACCCCTTTAACAAGATATCCAAGTGAAGAAATTGAATTGAATAGCTCTGAACCAACTGAGTCAGACCCGCAAGAAAGCTCTGACTCTGAGGTAGAGGAAGAAACTAAGTTAAAAGAAACCGATCTACATGATCTAATCCTACCTGCGGTATTAACAATACCAAAAACATAGGAAGAAGATTCATAACAGCAGTCAAATTGGTTGAGCATGGCAGATTAAATACAATTCTAGTGTAGTATGCTCATATATAGGGTACACACTGTACCGCTTATATCACTGTACCATTGTAGCATTTGTTTATTTTTATACCCTTGCAGAGGGTATTATCATTTCAGTCAGAAGTTTGCAACGCAGTGAAGGAGACATCTCCGACCCTATAAAGTATATATATTCTTGATCAGCATCACTAGGCGAGTCGATCTAGCCATGTCCGTCTGTCCGTCTGTCCGTCCGTTTATATGCAAACTAGTCTCTCAGTTTTAAAGCTATCTGCATGAAACTTTCCCAAAAGTTGTCTTTCTATTGCAGGTAGTATATAAGTCGGAACGAGTCGGATCGGACGACTATAGCATATAGCTCCCATAGGAACAATCGGAAAAATAAATGAAAAAAAATTATAACTTTGCTGTTTTTTAATTTTTTGTTTAGTTCTTCGACATTTAGTAATGGTTAAATATTTCCGACTTACGGTTTAAATTTCATCAAAATCGGACGACTATAGCATATAGCTCCCATAGGAACAATCGGAAAAATAAATGAAAAAAAATTATAACGTTTCTGTTTTTTAATTTTTTGTTTAGTTCTTCGACATATAGCAATGGTTAAATATTTCACAATTATGGTTTAAATTTTATCAAAATCGGACGTCTATATCATATAGCTCCCTTAGAAATAATAAAAATATATAAAATAACTATCAAATAATTGAGCTGCAAATCATCATAGCTTCAATGTTTTTAAACATATACGAAAGTAAATCATAATTTTAATGTTTTCAAAAGTATTTAATTCATGCAATAGCTGCAAGGGTATATGAACTTCGGCTTGCCGAAGTTTGCTTTCTTTCTTGTTTTTTTTGGATTTTTTGCTTGTTTTGTTTGCCTTCTCTGGCTTTCTGGGCCTTCGAATGTATTGGGTGCTTTGCTTTGCAGCGTAGTAGCGTTTTCTGTCTTCAGGATATACAACCCCGATATAATATTGTCTTTAAATAAGACGACCAACTTTTGTCTTCAATAAGACGACCAACATTGTCTTCAATAAGACCGACGAATTGTCTGCATAGAGACGAACATCAGAGACCACACTTGGCCCAAACTTTGTAGCTCGGTCGGCTCTCCGGCTTTCCTTGCTGTTCTTCAACTTTGTCCTGTCGCCGGATAAACCCTTTCTTGTGTAGGCGTTTTCCATTAACCAGGTTTTCTTCAATTTTTGTTGCCACAATTAGTGAGGAACGTGGCCAACCCTTGACAAACTGTGAGGCGCTCGACCGCCTCGACCGCCGATCTAAACGGACGAAATAATAAAGCCCAATATATATTATAACACTACAGTGCACTCTTTTCCTGTGTTTATAAAAAAAGTCTAACATACATACAACCAACCTTACACTAGAAGTTGGTAACTTTACCACAATGAATGATGCCATCACGAAGAATATGTGGTACGGAAATGACGGGCAACGCGAACTCCATACTATACGCACATGAAGGACAAGCCTATTGAGGTAATTTTCGTGGTAGAATAGGCCGTGGTAACTACAACAGTCACCTGGCTATCGATGTAAATAAGTCGAAAACAGTCATAGTCAATTTTTGCCTTAGCAGCTTTTAGGTAATTTCGACCTAGCAGGATATAATAATTATCGGAAAATTTATGAAAATAAAATTTTTATTCTGACGGACATTTTACACTTGGTTTTACTATGATTATGTATTTTTACTGGAACTCTAAAAGTATACACTTTTAAATCTTCTTTTATTTCTTTTAGTTTACCAAAATTTGTATTCATTATAAAATTTATTATGAAAGACAATTTTAACATAGGGATTGTGTCTTCGGTCTCTTTTTTGATGAAAATTTACGTCCATCCTATTTTGGCCACTTTGACTTTCCTTTGTCTTTTTACTGGGGCACCACTAAATCTATTTACATTAGCCTGATCGTTCGACTTTTTATGATTATTTGGGTTTTGTAGTCTAGCTTGATTTAACCCGTTCCGAAATGTTTGGTAATTACCTTGCAAGTGTGGGGGAGTGGGACGTTGTTGATATTGGTTTTGATTATTCTGAGAAGTTGTTGCATTAGGATTAGAATTTAAATTAGAATTAGAATTATAGTACGAACTTAAATTTCTTTGATTATCATAATATCTTTGATTGTTACCCGGATATCTTTCCCTATTCCTCTGATTTGTATGGTTATTTCTATTTTGTGCGTATTCTTTTTCTGGGCTTGCATCATAGAATCCTAACTCCATAGCTGCTTGTTTTAATTTCGGAATATTGGTTATGTCTTTTCTTGCTAGTGACATATACGTGCGATCAGGAAGTTTTTGATCAATGGTAATATGAAGTGTTCTATCCAACATTCTTTTATAATTTATTTTGTCTGATGGATCAGATTCTAATTCTAATTTGTCGAACACATTCCTGTATTGTTTTTCTAATTCTATTATAAACTTACTAAGCCTTCCTCTGAATTGTGTTTCAGCCAGCTTCTTGATGATTATTTCATACGGCCTGTGATCTTAGAAGGCGACGGCTAAAGCTGTCTTCATTGTAACCCAGTTATTAGTTCCAGAATGTGCAACGGTTTCTGCTGTATCGACAACCACTCTTCTGATTGCTCCGAAAATAACGTGTGCCTGTCTTGATTCTTTGGTTGGATAAAGTTGAAGTATAAATTCAACTTCATTGATGAACCCTGAGAGTTTTCCTGGTGTTCCATCGAAGTACTGTAGTTCTTTGATCTGACCCAGTAGTTCAGATGGATTTCTGAAAACTGTTGAACTGCCATTTTGTCTTGGATTTGTATTTGGGTTTCTTAGTACGTTATGTTTCTAATCAAATTGGTTTTTTAGATGTCTTATGACCACTCGTAGGTTTTATGTCATGTAGATTTAATTTCATTTTTAGAATGTTTTTGTTTCTGACCGAATTTGATTTTTGGATGTCTTATGTGCACTCGTAGATTTTACGTCACGTAGATTCTTTTACGGATCATTTATTAAGCGCACTTTATTCAATTCGCTGATCAGTATAACTAGTTGTTTGGAAATCCTTTGTTGATCAGTACCGTATTTTAAAAGGACATTTATTTTTGGATCCTACCGATTGGCGAATTATACGTTTGCAACTCCGATTAAATAAAAAAATATAATTTTAATTTTTTCAACTGATTGTTACAAGACTTTATTTATTTGTGAAGAACACCGACCTATTAGATTGAGGTCTCAAACTGAACTTAACGTGCTGATCTGATTCTGTTGATGATCAAGCCTCGGTCTCGAGCTTTTCGGGATTTGAGTGAGTTCTGAAATTGTTCTGAGAAAACTTTCGGTTTCTTTTGAGTGAAACTTTAATTACTCTTGGATTCCAGAGTCTTCACTCTTGGATACAAGTGCGCTCTTAGATTTTACGACTTTGAAAAGCATTCTTGCTCTATGAAACTGTTTTCTTGAATTCAGTAAATTCGTTCTTGGCTCACTATTGAGCACGGAAATACTGAAATCAAGACTGCTGAGAACGGTTTGCCAAATCCCAATAATTTTTTAAAATATTTGTTTTTTTTTATTTTTTTTTATTTGTTGTTTTTGAAAACAGGTAAACATGTAAGTTATAAGTTAAAGACATGTTATTCAAAAAATCAACCTACGATTCTCATTATTTAAAATAGAAAAAAATGTTAGCCTAAGCTAAGTTTAAACTAACAAGAAACGAAGCAAGCCGAAGTTCATATACCCCTGCAGCTATTGTCGAAATTAAATATTATTGAAAACATTTAAATTATGATTTACTTGCGTATACGATTAAAAACATTGAAGCTATGATGATTTGCAGCTCATAGGAAAGCTTTATGATATCGTTTTCCGATTTAAATAAAATTAAAAGCGTAATTCTGTACTGTCAAATTATTAAACAAAAATTTCAAAAAAAATTACAAAATAAAAAGTTACATTTTTTTTAATTTGTATACCATTGCAGAGGGTATTATAATTTCAGTCAGAAGTTTGCAACGCAGTGAAGGAGACGTTTCCGACCCTATAAAGTATATATATATTCTTGATCAGCATCACTAGGAGAGTCGATCTAGCCATGTCCGTCCATCCGTCCGTCTGTCCGTCCGTTTCTACGCAAACTAGTTTCTCAGTTTTAAGGCTATCTGTACGAAACTTTCCCAAAAGATGTCTGTCTATTGCAGGTAGTATTGTGACGACCTACCGTCACAAATATATAAAAATCAACTTTCATATTAAAGCTTAAAAAGAATATTCCAAATACTGGCTTTTTATTATTCAAAAGCGCGGCCAAAGCCAACAGCACCCGGTCACACTTATTCGACGAAGTTATCGATTGCCGATAATCATCGCCCAATAAACCCGATTCCCCCAAAGCGGGATTATCATATTCGTCCGACCTGGTCACACTAAGCAGCGCCTATATAAACGGAGACACAGCCCCAGACCTGGCACTTGCGTTCCGACGATTCTCGGGGAAACAACAACTAGGAGGAATACCCGGGTAAGTGTTCTGGTAGTTAGTATTGGTAGTGGTGGTGGATCCGTAAGAGTTCGGTTTGAATTCGGCTCTACGACCTGGTGAGGATCACCAACACCCGGTGTGGTTTAGGGATACGCACCCAGGTCCGGTCGTGATCGCTGAGCCCGGCACGGTTTTCGTAACTCCGGCCCATCTCAGTGAGCTTCTACCAGAAGTCACGTTTCCGGCTTCCGACCCGGAAACGATACGGAATAAAACGGCAGGTCGAAACTAACGATGCCCGGCAGCTCGAAACTAACGATGCCCTACATTCCCACATCCCACTAGAAAATCCAAGTAGTTCGTTCCTCTAAAACGACCCATTACACTACGAACCCGACGTACTCGAACGACGAGACACGACGACACCAAGCACTGCACAATCGGCCCTTCCAAAGCGCCGAAACCAAGCAGTGCACCCAACTACCGCGCAGTGTCGACAACAAGCAGTACACTCAGCCATCACACATCGGCAACGCCATTGCGCAGTGCCAACAGCAAGCAGTGCAATATACGACCCTTCCGTAGCGCCGATTCCGCACACAAAGCAGTGCGATACTCAACGAGCTCGATATAATTATAGTTAGAAAACGTAGTCTTAATCGATAGTAATATTAAAATATAACCATACTCTGTAGCGGTCAATTTGTGTTATTCTTTGGGGAAAGGGAGGTAAACCGATCAAAAGAGGAAATAAATTTCTGCCTCGAACCCTGGCCACGGCCAGCTATACCGCCTCCCAAAACAGGGTCGTTACAGTGGCGCCCGAGCAAATTGAACTCAAAAAGACAGTATCTTCAAATAGAAACACCAAAGATCGTTTACCCTCTTCCTCAACACAACACAAAATAATACAATGGCAGACAAGTTAACTCGAGGCTGGTTAAGCAATGCCAATAAAGCCCAACTGGAAGCCTATCTAATAGAATTCGAGGTCAAACCAGAAACACTGTGCAAGGACAAGCGAAGACAAATGTCAGATTTTATAAAGAACGGCAACCACGGCGAGGAAACTATCAAACGCCTTTTAGAATTGGCTCAGAAATACGCAAGAAGCCCATCACCAGCACCTAACGGAACAGAAAACCAACCGAAAGCATTAGTGGGACAACACAGAGGAACACATCGAGGAAAAACATTAATACCTGCAAGTGCCGAACCCGACGGAGTTTGTCGAAGGAAAATCTGGACCTAAGCCCTCAATGACAGAAGGAAATAAAGTGGCCACGATGGGAGTAATACGAAGTTGGGGAGAAGAATACGACGGAACTGGAAACCCGGAAGAGTTCATTAGTAGAACAGAGGAATTAGCAGAGGCATACGGCATAGATCTAGATCATGCAGCAGGAGCAATGGTAATACTTCTCAGAGGCTGTGCCTTGGATTGGTGGCACACCCACCCAAACCCGATGCCGTCATGGAGAATTCCTAGAGTATTACAGGCCAGCGGATCATGAGGAGAAAACTATGGAAAGCATCACACATAGACATAGGCGAGAACGAGCCAGCGAAGGAATATGCGCTAGAATTCAGGAAAATCATGCGAATCACTACGCTCACAGAAGAAAAAAAGCTGGAGTGGGTGTACCGAAACAGACGAGTGAAGTTTAAGCGATATGCTAAACGTGGAGAATGCCAAGCCCTGGCGGAATACCTCCGACTAGCCGAGGAATTCGAGGCTACAACCACATGGGCACACAGCACAGCAGACAACGCAACAAACACCGAAAACTCGCTTGGGACACCAACCACCAGGAAGTTACTGGAGACCACCAAGGAATCAGTGAAGACCTCAAGAAACAAAACCAATACTTAACAGAGGCGTCACAAGTTCTTGGGACATGAGCAATAGATGCTCGCGGTGCAAAGCAGTGGGACACATAGCACGCGGATCCAATAACCAACCAAGACTGTTTTGCTGGGTATGCGGACAGGATGAAATACGAACAATTTATTGCTGCCGCAGGAATAAAACGACGGGAAACACCCAGACACCCAGGGCACACACCACACCCACATCACATCGACGTCTACTAGCACAAGTCATCATAGGCAGCACAAGAATTCACGGTGCAATTGACTCAGGAGCCAAGAACTAGCCAGCAGAATCGCTAGACATGGAAACAGAATCAGGATCACTAGCAATGGGGGATTTAACAGACGCACAGATCCAAAAGACCCTCAAAAGGGAGTTAGAGATGATGAGCCAAATCAAAGGAGTAAGTCACATTGCTAGCCACAAAATCTTCATGAAGCACGACCGCCCAATTAAACAGAGGTACTACCCTCGAAATCCAGCAATGCAGTCAATAATAAACAAACAAATCGACGAACTCATAGCACAGAACCTCATAGAACCCTCGCACTCCAGAGATGGAACCATTCGCGTTCGCATACCTGGATGACATAGTGGTAATCGGACGCACGAAACGGAACAGGAAGTAATGAGGCGACTCCGCAAGGCAAATCTAAAGATCAACACAGAGAAATGCCACTTCTTTAAAGAAGAACTGAAATACCTAGGACACGTAATCAGCGCAAGAGGTATACACACCGATCCAGAAAAGATAGTCGCGATCCTCAACATGCCAAGCCCACAGACAACGAAGCAAGTACACAGCTTCCTAGGGGTGGTCTCCTGGTACAGAAGATTCGTCCCAAACTTCACTGAACTAGCGCAACCGCTGTACAACCTGGTCAAGAAGGGCATATTCGGCCCTTCAGCAGCGCCGACGCCACTTATCAAGCAGTATCACGCTTGATATAATTATAGTTAGAAAACGTAGTCTTAATCAAACGTACTATTAAAATATAATCGTACTTTGTAGCGTTCGATTTGAGTTATTCTTTGGGGAAAGGGAGGTAAACCGATCAAAATAGGAAATAAATTTCTGTCTCGAACCCTGGCCACGGCGAGCTATACCGCCTCCCAAAACAGGGTCGTTACAGTATATAAGTCGGAACGAGCAGGATCGGTCGACTATAGCATATAGCTCCCAAAGGTACAATCAGAAAAATAAATAAAAAATATTATAACTTTGCTGTTTTTTAATTTTTTTAGTTTTTAGTTCTTTTTTTAGAATTACGTTTTAAATTTCATCAAAATCAGACGACTGGAACGTAAAACTCCCATAAGAACAATAAAAACATTAAAATAAAAAAATTAAATAAAATTTAACTTTTTTAGAAATTCTTTTTGACTAATTAATAGTTTGACAGTTCAGAATTAGGCTTTTAATTTTAATAAAATCGGAAAACGATATTATGAAGCTGCCATAGGAACTATCGAATAATTGAGTTGCAAATCACCATAGCTTCAATATTTTTAAAGTCAATCATAATTTTAATTTTTTCAGGAATATTTAATCTAAAGATCAACACAAAGAACACAGAGCCACTTCTTTAAAGAAGAACTGAAATACCTAGGACACGTAATCAGCGCAAGAGGTATACACACCGATCCAGAAAAGATAGTCGAGATCCTCAACATGCCAAGCCCACAGACAACGAAGCAAGTACACAGTTTCCTAGGGAAGACCTCGTGGTACAGAAGATTCGTCCCGAACTTCACTGAACTAGCGCAACCGCTGTACAACCTGGTCAAGAAGGGGACAAAGTTCAAATGGACCGAGGAGACAGAAAAGGCGACCAAAAACCTAAAGAAAGCACTAACCGAAGCACCGGTCCTGGCTTGTTCGGACTTTGGAAAAACATTTGTACTTCAGACGGACGCCAGTAATTACGAACTAGGAGCAGTACTGACCCAAGAGTACGAAAACGGAGAACACGTTATTTCATATGCCAGTCGGAAGCTTACAAAAACAGAACAAAAATACTCGGCTACCAAAAAAGAGCGCCTGGCAATACACTGGGGCATCCAGAAAATGAGGATGTACCTGGAAGGGTACCACTTCGTCGTTATCACGGACTATTAAGCACTTAAATGGCTTAATTCGATCGAGAGCACTTCAGGGCGGATTCCCAGATGGGCATTGGCAATGCAGCCGAGGTACGCTATCGCAAAGGCAAGCTTAACGGCGTCAGACGCATTATTCCGAATGCTCGAGGATGAAATAAACGGAGCCGAAGTAGAGGAGGACGAGTGGATAAAACAGAAACTTCTTGCAATAAAAAAAGAACCAGAAAAATGCAGATTATGCATTAATAGAAGAAAAACTATACAGACATCTACTGTCATGGGCCGCAGACGAGGATCCACAATCCTGGAAGCCATGCGTGGCAAAGAACCAAAGAGAACGAGTGCTACGAGAAAACCACAGCGAAGCTACAGCAGGCCATCGTTAGGAAAACGAAGCATCGGGTAATGGCATCGTACAACTGGCAAAGGATGCACAGAGACATACAACAATACGTACGCCGCTGTGAAACATGCCAACGGTATAAGACCTTACAGCAGCAGGCAGTAGAGAAAATGCTAACAGAAATAGCAAAAGCACCCTGGGAATCACTCTGCATAGACTTCGTTGGTCCATTACCGAGGTCTAGTCACGGCAATGGGGGGAGTGTGACGACCCACCGTCACAAATATATATAATTAAAAAAAAAAGAACATTCCAAATACTGGCTTTTTATTATTCAAACGCGCGCCCAAAGCCAACAGCACCCGGTCACACTTATTCGACGAAGTTATCGATTGCCGGTAATCATCGCCCAATACACCGGACTCCCCCAAATCAGGATTATCATATTCGTCCGATCTGGTCACACTAAGCATCGCCTATATAAACGGAGACACAGCCCCAGACCAGGCACTTGCGTTCCGACGATTCTCGAGGAAACAACAACTAGGAGGAACACCCGGGTAAGTGTTCTGGTAGTTAGTCTTGGTAGTGGTGGTTGATCCGTAAGAGTTCGTTTTGAATTTGGCTCTACGACCTGGTGAGGATCACCGACGCCCGGTGTGGATTAGGAATACGCACCCAGGTCCGGTCGTGATCGCTGAGCCCGGCACGGTTTTCGTAACTCCGGCCCATCTCAGTGAGCTCCTACCAGAAGTCACGTTTCCGGCTTCCGACCCGGAAACGATACGGAATAAAGCGGCAGGTCGAAACTAACGATGCCCGGCAGCTCGAAACTAACGATGCCCTACATTCCCACATCCCACTAGAAATCCAAGTAGTTCGTTCCTCTAAAACGACCCAGAACACTACGAACCCGACGTACTCGACGAGACACGACGACACCAAGGAGTGCACAATCGGCCCTTCCAAAGCGCCGAAACCAAGCAGTGCACCCAACTACCGCGCAGTGTCGACAACAAGCAGTACACTCAGCCATCACACATCGGCAACGCCATTGCGCAGTGCCAACAGCAAGCAGTGCAATATACGACCCTTCCGTAGCGCCGATTCCGCACACAAAGCAGTGCGATACTCAACGAGCTCGATATAATTATAGTTAGAAAACGTAGTCTTAATCGATAGTAATATTAAAATATAACCATACTCTGTAGCGGTCAATTTGTGTTATTCTTTGGGGAAAGGGAGGTAAACCGATCAAAAGAGGAAATAAATTTCTGCCTCGAACCCTGGCCACGGCCAGCTATACCGCCTCCCAAAACAGGGTCGTTACAGTGGCGCCCGAGCAAATTGAACTCAAAAAGACAGTATCTTCAAATAGAAACACCAAAGATCGTTTACCCTCTTCCTCAACACAACACAAAATAATACAATGGCAGACAAGTTAACTCGAGGCTGGTTAAGCAATGCCAATAAAGCCCAACTGGAAGCCTATCTAATAGAATTCGAGGTCAAACCAGAAACACTGTGCGAGGACAAGCGAAGACAAATGTCAGATTTTATAAAGAACGGCAACCACGGCGAGGAAACTATCAAACGCCTTTTAGAATTGGCTCAGAAATACGCAAGAAGCCCATCACCAGCACCTAACGGAACAGAAAACCAACCGAAAGCATTAGTGGGACAACACAGAGGAACACATCGAGGAAAAACATTAATACCTGCAAGTGCCGAACCCGACGGAGTTTGTCGAAGGAAAGTCTGGACCTAAGCCCTCAATGACAGAAGGAAATAAAGTGGCCACGATGGGAGTAATACGAAGTTGGGGAGAAGAATACGACGGAACTGGAAACCCGGAAGAGTTCATTAGTAGAACAGAGGAATTAGCAGAGGCATACGGCATAGATCTAGATCATGCAGCAGGAGCAATGGTAATACTTCTCAGAGGCTGTGCCTTGGATTGGTGGCACACCCACCCAAACCCGATGCCGTCATGGAGAATTCCTAGAGTATTACAGGCCAGCGGATCATGAGGAGAAAACTATGGAAAGCATCACACATAGACATAGGCGAGAACGAGCCAGCGAAGGAATATGCGCTAGAATTCAGGAAAATCATGTGAATCACTACGCTCAGAGAAGAAAAAAAGCTGGAGTGGGTGTACCGAAACAGACGAGTGAAGTTCAAGCGATATGCTAAACGTGGAGAATGCCAAGCCCTGGCGGAATACCTCCGACTAGCCGAGGAATTCGAGGCTACAACCACATGGGCACACAGCACAGCAGACAACGCAACAAACACCGAAAACTCGCTTGGGACACCAACCACCAGGAAGTTACTGGAGACCACCAAGGAATCAGTGAAGACCTCAAGAAACAAAACCAATACTTAACAGAGGCGTCACAAGTTCTTGGGACATGAGCAATAGATGCTCGCGGTGCAAAGCAGTGGGACACATAGCACGCGGATCCAATAACCAACCAAGACTGTTTTGCTGGGTATGCGGACAGGATGAAATACGAACAATTCATTGCTGCCGCAGGAATAAAACGACGGGAAACACCCAGACACCCAGGGCACACACCACACCCACAACATCAATAAAATTGAACGGTCGACGTCTACTAGCACAAGTCATCATAGGCAGCACAAGAATTCGCGGTGCAATTGACTCAGGAGCCAAGAACTAGCCAGCAGAATCGCTAGACATAGAAACAGAAAACAAGTAATTGAAGCCATAAGACTTGCAGACGGAACAAACAGAACGGTCATAGAGGCACTATAAGTACCAATACAACTCGGGACACAAACAAACACAACAACACTATTAGTCCTCGACGAGGTCATCGGAGAGCTATTATTGGGAATAGACTTCTTAGAACAATGCAACGCTACACTAGATTGCGGAGGCATCACTGCGAAAATTAAAAAGAAGAAGGGAAACCAACGCAGAAGCAAGAATCACAAGACACGGCATGGGATCACTAGAAATGGGGGATTTAACAGACGCACAGATCCAAAAGACCCTCAAAAGGGAGTTAGAGATGATGAGCCAAATCAAAGGAGTAAGTCACATTGCTAGCCACAAAATCTTCATGAAGCACGACCGCCCAATTAAACAGAGGTACTACCCTCGAAATCCAGCAATGCAGTCAATAATAAACAAACAAATCGACGAACTCATAGCACAGAACCTCATAGAACCCTCGCCCTCCAGAGATGGAACCATTCGCGTTCGCATACCTGGATGACATAGTGGTAATCGGACGCACGAAACGGAACAGGAAGTAATGAGGCGACTCCGCAAGGCAAATCTAAAGATCAACACAGAGAAATGCCACTTCTTTAAAGAAGAACTGAAATACCTAGGACACGTAATCAGCGCAAGAGGTATACACACCGATCCAGAAAAGATAGTCGCGATCCTCAACATGCCAAGCCCACAGACAACGAAGCAAGTACACAGCTTCCTAGGGGTGGTCTCCTGGTACAGAAGATTCGTCCCAAACTTCACTGAACTAGCGCAACCGCTGTACAACCTGGTCAAGAAGGGCATATTCGGCCCTTCAGCAGCGCCGACGCCACTTATCAAGCAGTATCACGCTTGATATAATTATAGTTAGAAAACGTAGTCTTAATCAAACGTTCTATTAAAATATAATCATACTCTGTAGCGTTCGATTTGAGTTATTCTTTGGGGAAAGGGAGGTAAACCGATCAAAAGAGGAAATAAATTTCTGTCTCGAACCCTGGCCACGGCGAGCTATACCGCCTCCCAAAACAGGGTTGTTAGAGTATATAAGTCGAAACGAGCCGGATCGGTCGACTAGAGCATATAGCTCCCAAAGGTACAATCGGAAAAATAAATAAAAAATATTATAACTTTGCTGTTTTTTTAATTTTTTTTAGTTCTTAGTTCTTTTTTTAGAATTACGTTTTAAATTTCATCAAAATCAGACGACTGGAACGTAAAACTCCCATAAGAACAATAAAAACATTAAAATAAAAAAATTAAATAAAATTTAACTTTTTTAGAAATTCTTTTTGACTAATTAATAGTTTGACAGTTCAGAATTAGGCTTTTAATTTTAATAAAATCGGAAAACGATATTATGAAGCTGCCATAGAAACTATCGAATAATTGAGTTGCAAATCACCATAGCTTCAATATTTTTAAAGTCAATCATAATTTTAATTTTTTCAGGAATATTTAATCTAAAGATCAACACAGAGAACACAGATCCACTTCTTTAAAGAAGAACTGAAATACCTAGGACACGTAATCAGCGCAAGAGGTATACACACCGATCCAGAAAAGATAGTCGCGATCCTCAACATGCCAAGCCCACAGACAACGAAGCAAGTACACAGCTTCCTAGGGATGACCTCCTGGTACAGAAGATTCGTCCGGAACTTCACTGAACTAGCGCAACCGCTGTACAACCTGGTCAAGAAGGGGAAAAAGTTCAAATGGACCGAGGAGACAGAAAAGGCGACCAAAAACCTAAAGAAAGCACTAACCGAAGCACCGGTCCTGGCTTGTTCGGACTTTGGAAAAACATTTGTACTTCAGACGGACGCCAGTAATTACGAACTAGAAGCAGTACTGACCTAAGAGTACGGAAACGGAGAACACGTTATTTCATATGCCAGTCGGAAGCTTACAAAAACAGAACAAAACTACTCGGCTACCAAAAAAGAGCGCCTGGCAATACACTGGGGCATCCAGAAAATGAGGATGTACCTGGAAGGGTACCACTTCGTCGTTATCACGGACTATCAAGCACTTAAATGGCTTAATTCGATCGAGAGCCCTTCAGGGCGGATTCCCAGATGGGCATTGGCAATGCAGCCGAGGTACGCTATCGCAAAGGCAAGCTTAACTGCGTCAGACGCATTATCCCGAATGCTCGAGGATGAAATAAACGGAGCCGAAGTAGAGGAGGACGAGTGGATAAAACAGAAACTTCTTGCAATAGAAAAAGAACCAGAAAAATTGCAGATTACGCATTAATAGAAGAAAAACTATACAGACATCTACAGACATCATGGGCCGCAGACGAGGATACAAAATCCTGGAAGCCATGCGTGGCAAAGAACCAAAGAAAACGAGTGCTACGAGAAAACCACAGCGAAGCTACAGCAGGCCATCGTTAGGAAAACGAAGCATCGGGTAATGGCAAAGGATGCACAGAGACATACAACAATACGTACGCCGCTGTGAAACATGCCAACGGTACAAGACCTCACAGCAGCAGGCAGCAGAGAAAATGCTAACAGAAATAGCAAAAGCACCCTGGGAATCACTCTGCATAGACTTCGTTGGTCCATTACCGAGGTCTAGTCACGGCAATGGGGGGAGTGTGACGACCCACCGTCACAAATATATATAATTAGAAAAAAAGAACATTCCAAATACTGGCTTTTTATTATTCAAACGCGCGCCCAAAGCCAACAGCACCCGGTCACACTTATTCGACGAAGTTATCGATTGCCGACAATCATCGCCCAATAAACCCGACTCCCCCAAATCGGGATTATCATATTCGTCGGATCTGGTCACACTAAGCAGCGCCTATATAAACGGAGACACAGCCCCAGACCAGGCACTTGCGTTCCGACGATTCTCGAGAAAACAACAACTAGGAGGAACACCCGGGTAAGTGTTCTGGTAGTTAGTCTTGGTAGTGGTGGTTGATCCGTAAGAGTTCGTTTTGAATTTGGCTCTACGACCTGGTGAGGATCACCGACGCCCGGTGTGGATTAGGAATACGCACCCAGGTCCGGTCGTGATCGCTGAGCCCGGCACGGTTTTCGTAACTCCGGCCCATCTCAGTGAGCTCCTACCAGAAGTCACTTTTTCGGCTTCCGACCCGGAAACGATACGGAATAAAGCGGCAGGTCGAAACTAACGATGCCCGGCAGCTCGAAACTAACGATGCCCTACATTCCCACATCCCACTAGAAATCCAAGTAGTTCGTTCCTCTAAAACGACCCAGAACACTACGAACCCGACGTACTCGAACGACGAGACACGACGACACCAAGGAGTGCACAATCGGCCCTTCCAAAGCGCCGAAACCAAGCAGTGCACCCAACTACCGCGCAGTGTCGACAACAAGCAGTACACTCAGCCATCACACATCGGCAACGCCATTGCGCAGTGCCAACATCAAGCAGTGCAATATACGACCCTTCCGTAGCGCCGATCCCGCACACAAAGCAGTGCGATACTCAACGAGCTCGATATAATTATAGTTAGAAAACGTAGTCTTAATCGATCGTAATACTAAAATATAACCATACTCTGTAGCGGTCGATTTGTGTTATTCTTTGGGGAAAGGGAGGTAAACCGATCAAAAGAGGAAATAAATTTCTGCCTCGAACCCTGGCCACGGCCAGCTATACCGCCTCCCAAAACAGGGTCGTTACAGTGGCACCCGAGCAAATTGAACTCAAAAAGACAGTATCTTCAAATAGAAACACCAAAGATCGTTTACCCTCTTCCTCAACACAACACAAAATAACACAATGGCAGACAAGTTAACTCGAGGCTGGTTAAGCAATGCCAATTAAGCCCAACTGGAAGCCTATCTAATAGAATTCGAGGTCAAACCAGAAACACTGTGCGAGGACAAGCGAAGACAAATGTCAGATTTTATAAGGAACGGCAACCACGGCGAGAAAACTATCAAACGCCTTTTAGAATTGGCTCAGAAATACGCAAGAAGCCCATCACCAGCACCTAACGGAACAGAAAACCAACCGAAAGCATTAGTGGGACAACACAGAGGAACACATCGAGGAAAAACATTAATACCTGCAAGTGCCGAACCCGACGGAGTTTGTCGAAGGAAAGTCTGGACCTAAGCCCTCAATGACAGAAGGAAATAAAGTGGCCACGATGGGAGTAATACGAAGTTGGGGAGAAGAATACGACGGAACTGGAAACCCGGAAGAGTTCATTAGTAGAACAGAGGAATTAGCAGAGGCATACGGCATAGATCTAGATCATGCAGCAGGAGCAATGGTAATACTTCTCAGAGGCTGTGCCTTGGATTGGTGGCACACCCACCCAAACCCGATGCCGTCATGGAGAATTCCTAGAGTATTACAGGCCAGCGGATCATGAGGAGAAAACTATGGAAAGCATCACACATAGACATAGGCGAGAACGAGCCAGCGAAGAAATATGCGCTAGAATTCAGGAAAATCATGCGAATCACTACGCTCAGAGAAGAAAAAAAGCTGGAGTGGGTGTACCGAAACAGACGAGTGAAGTTCAAGCGATATGCTAAACGTGGAGAATGCCAAGCCCTGGCGGAATACCTCCGACTAGCCGAGGAATTCGAGGCTACAACCACATGGGCACACAGCACAGCAGACAACGCAACAAACACCGAAAACTCGCTTGGGACACCAACCACCAGGAAGTTACTGGAGACCACCAAGGAATCAGTGAAGACCTCAAGAAACAAAACCAATACTTAACAGAGGCGTCACAAGTTCTTGGGACATGAGCAATAGATGCTCGCGGTGCAAAGCAGTGGGACACATAGCAGGCGATCCAATAACCAACCAAGACTGTTTTGCTGGGTATGCGGACAGGATGAAATACGAACAATTCATTGCTGCCGCAGGAATAAAACGACGGGAAACACCCAGACACCCAGGGCACACACCACACCCACAACATCAATAAAATTGAACGGTCGACGTCTACTAGCACAAGTCATCATAGGCAGCACAAGAATTCGCGGTGCAATTGACTCAGGAGCCAAGAACTAGCCAGCAGAATCGCTAGACATGGAAACAGAAAACAAGTAATTGAAGCCATAAGACTTGCAGACGGAACAAACAGAACGGTCATAAAGGCACTATAAGTACCAATACAACTCGGGACACAAACAAACACAACAACACTATTAGTCCTCGACGAGGTCATCGGAGAGCTATTATTGGGAATAGACTTCTTAGAACAATGCAACGCTACACTAGATTGCGGAGGCATCACTGCGAAAATTAAAAAGAAGAAGGGAAACCAACGCAGAAGCAAGAATCACAAGACACGGCATCGGATCACTAGAAATGGGGGATTTAACAGACGCACAGATCCAAAAGACCCTCAAAAGGGAGTTAGAGATGATGAGCCAAATCAAAGGAGTAAGTCACATTGCTAGCCACAAAATCTTCATGAAGCACGACCGCCCAATTAAACAGAGGTACTACCCTCGAAATCCAGCAATGCAGTCAATAATAAACAAACAAATCGACGAACTCATAGCACAGAACCTCATAGAACCCTCGCCCTCCAGAGATGGAACCATTCGCGTTCGCATACCTGGATGACATAGTGGTAATCGGACGCACGAAACGGAACAGGAAGTAATGAGGCGACTCCGCAAGGCAAATCTAAAGATCAACACAGAGAAATGCCACTTCTTTAAAGAAGAACTGAAATACCTAGGACACGTAATCAGCGCAAGAGGTATACACACCGATCCAGAAAAGATAGTCGCGATCCTCAACATGCCAAGCCCACAGACAACGAAGCAAGTACACAGCTTCCTAGGGATGGTCTCCTGGTACAGAAGATTCGTCCCAAACTTCACTGAACTAGCGCAACCGCTGTACAACCTGGTCAAGAAGGGCATATTCGGCCCTTCAGCAGCGCCGACGCCACTTATCAAGCAGTATCACGCTTGATATAATTATAGTTAGAAAACGTAGTCTTAATCAAACGTTCTATTAAAATATAATCATACTCTGTAGCGTTCGATTTGAGTTATTCTTTGGGGAAAGGGAGGTAAACCGATCAAAAGAGGAAATAAATTTCTGTCTCGAACCCTGGCCACGGCGAGCTATACCGCCTCCCAAAACAGGGTCGTTACAGTATATAAGTCGGAACGAGCCGGATCGGTCGACTATAGCATATAGCTCCCAAAGGTACAATCGGAAAAATAAATAAAAAATATTATAACTTTGCTGTTTTTTAATTTTTTTTAGTTCTTAGTTCTTTTTTTAGAATTACGTTTTAAATTTCATCAAAATCAGACGACTGGAACGTAAAACTCCCATAAGAACAATAAAAACAATAAAATAAAAAAATTAAATAAAATTTAACTTTTTTAGAAATTCTTTTTGACTAATTAATAGTTTGACAGTTCAGAATTAGGCTTTTAATTTTAGCTTCAATATTTTTAAAGTCAATCATAATTTTAATTTTTTCAGGAATATTTAATCTAAAGATCAACACAGAGAACACAGAGCCACTTCTTTAAAGAAGAACTGAAATACCTAGGACACGTAATCAGCGCAAGAGGTATACACACCGATCCAGAAAAGATAGTCGCGATCCTCAACATGCCAAGCCCACAGACAACGAAGCAAGTACACAGCTTCCTAGGGATGACCTCCTGGTACAGAAGATTCGTCCCGAACTTCACTGAACTAGCGCAACCGCTGTACAACCTGGTCAAGAAGGGGACAAAGTTCAAATGGACCGAGGAGACAGAAAAGGCGATCAAAAACCTAAAGAAAGCACTAACCGAAGCACCGGTCCTGGCTTGTTCGGACTTTGGAAAAACATTTGTACTTCAGACGGACGCCAGTAATTACGAACTAGAAGCAGTACTGACCCAAGAGTACGAAAACGGAGAACACGTTATTTCATATGCCAGTCGGAAGCTTACAAAAACAGAACAAAACTACTCGGCTACCAAAAAAGAGCGCCTGGCAATACACTGGGGCATCCAGAAAATGAGGATGTACCTGGAAGGGTACCACTTCGTCGTTGTCACGGACTATCAAGCACATAAATGGCTTAATTCGATCGAGAGCCCTTCAGGGCGGATTCCCAGATGGGCATTGGCAATGCAGCCGAGGTACGCTATCGCAAAGGCAAGCTTAACGGCGTCAGACGCATTATTCCGAATGCTCGAGGATGAAATAAACGGAGCCGAAGTAGAGGAGGACGAGTGGATAAAACAGAAACTTCTTGCAATAGAAAAAGAACCAGAAAAATTGCAGATTACGCATTAATAGAAGAAAAACTATACAGACATCTACTGTCATGGGCCGCAGACGAGAATACACAATCCTGGAAGCCATGCGTGGCAAAGAACCAAAGAGAACGAGTGCTACGAGAAAACCACAGCGAAGCTACAGCAGGCCATCGTTAGGAAAACGAAGCATCGGGTAATGGCATCGTACTACTGGCAAAGGATGCACAGAGACATACAACAATACGTACGCCGCTGTGAAGCATGCCAACGGTACAAGACCTCACAGCAGCAGGCAGCAGAGAAAATGCTAACAGAAATAGCAAAAGCACCCTGGGAGTCACTCTGCATAGACTTCGTTGGTCCATTACCGAGGTCTAGTCACGGCAATGGGGGGAGTGTGACGACCCACCGTCACAAATATATATAATTAAAAAAAAAGAACATTCCAAATACTGGCTTTTTATTATTCAAACGCGCGCCCAAAGCCAACAGCACCCGGTCACACTTATTCGACGAAGTTATCGATTGCCGATAATCATCGCCCAATAAACCCGACTCCCCCAAATCGGGATTATCATATTCGTCCGATCTGGTCACACTAAGCAGCGCCTATATAAACGGAGACACAGCCCCAGACCAGGCACTTGCGTTCGGACGATTCTCGAGGAAACAACAACTAGGAGGAACACCCGGGTAAGCGTTCTGGTAGTTAGTCTTGGTAGTGGTGGTTGATCCGTAAGAGTTCGGTTTGAATTTGGCTTTACGACCCGGTGAGAATCACCTACGCCCGGTGTGGATTAGGAATACGCACCCAGGTCCGGTCGTGATCGCTGAGCCCGGCACAGTTTTCGTAACTCCGGCCCATCTCAGTCAGCTCCTACCAGAAGTCACGTTTCCGGCTTCCGACCCGGAAACGATACGGAATAAAGCGGCAGGTCGAAACTAACGATGCCCGGCAGCTCGAAACTAACGATGCCCTACATTCCCACATTCCACTAGAAAATCCAAGTAGTTTGTTCCTCTAAAACGACCCAGAACACTACGAACCCGACGTACCCGAACGACGAGTCACGACGACACCAAGCAGTGCACAATCGGCTCTTCCGAAGCGCCGACACCAAGCAGTGCACCCAACTACCGCGCAGTGTCGACAACAAGCAGTACACTCAGCCATCACACATCGGCAACGCCATTGCGCAGTACCAGGAGAAAGCAGTGCAACCTACGGCCCTTCCTTAGAGCCAATCCCGCACACAAAGCAGTGCGATACTCAACGAGCTGCGATTACTCGACCCTTCCGCAGCGTCGATATCAACAAGAAGTACCACATTCGGCCCTTCAGCAGCGCCAACGCCACTTATCAAGCAGTATCACGCTTTCTTTTTTTAGAATTATGTTTTAAATTTCATCAAAATCAGACGACTGGAACGTAAAACTCCCATAAGAACAATAAAAACAATAAAATAAAAAAATTAAATAAAATTTAACTTTTTTAGAAATTCTTTTTGACTAATTAATAGTTTGACAGTTCAGAATTAGGCTTTTAATTTTAATAAAATCGGAAACGATATTATAAAGCTGCCATAGGAACTATCGAATAATTGAGTTGCAAATCACCATAGCTTCAATATTTTTAAACATATACGCAAGTCAATCATAATTTTAATGTTTTCAGGAATATTTAATTTTTTGCAATAGTCTTAAAAAATCAGTCTTGATCTAAGAAAACGTCTTCTTGATTTCAGTAAATCCGTTCTTGGCTCACTATTGAGCACGGAAATACTCTCATCGAGACCGGTTTTTTTCTCGATGTATAATTAGACTTAAAAAGGCTGTTTTAGTTTTTTAAGGAAATTTAAAACTGTCAATAATTCCTTAAAATTCACTTTTCGAAATCGTCATTAATCTGCTCTTTGACTTTTAATGAGCACGCTTTTAATATCTGACCTGTTTTTAATTAAAAACTTAATCCCTTTTATTTTAACAATCTTGTTTGCGCACTTGGCGCTATTATTTGAATTAAATTGAAGTTAGTAGTTGTAGGGAGAGAGCGGTAGCCGATAAAGCGTTCGTTCGTTCGCTCTTGTGAATTCGCCCGGGTCTCGCCACCCTAGCATATGTAGGTTCTAAGAGAAATTGTTGGAATATTTCCCTTTCGACGTCGCAATTTTCGCTAAATTTTATACAAGTTATTTTCGCAATTAAATCCGCCGTTCCTACTGCAGTTACACAAGTTTCGCTGTGCGCTTATTAATACAAAATAGTATTACATTTAAGTTAACACCGGCTAGCGCCCCCTTCCCTTCACCCCCTCTCAACATCCACGATACCCGACGACGACCCATCTCATTCAACCCCTCGGCCACCCACATCGTACACATTCAATTCGAGTGGCCACACAGCGACAACATTACGTTCAAGTGGTCACATGAAGACGACACCAACTCAAGTGGCTGCAATGACCCGGCCACTGGGCCACAAGAGCTACAGCGGCAGCACCAGCAATAACGACAGCGGCAGCACCAGCAATAGCGACAGCGGCAGCACCAGCAATAGCGACAGCGGCAGCACCAGCAATAGCGACGGCGGCAGCAGCAGCTAAACAGCGGCAGAAGAGCAACGGCAGCAACAAGCAAGCGAAAGACCGTTGACCGCCCGCTAGCTGCCTCAGCTCAACAGCCGCCGCCCCTACCACTGCGCTAGATAAAATGCAGCGCTCACATCCGGAGCGCAACAAGCGGACCAACCAAAACCGCTGCCGTCGGCTACGGTGCTTCCGCATCTGCCAACGGCATGCTGACGCCGGAGGACCGGAGTTGGTTAAGAGGCCAACCCACTAGTATTTAAGAGATCACTTCTGTAACCACCGTAGTACCGTGCGGACTGAATATTAGATTATAAAAATAACGTAATCAAAAAAGTAAAGTTGTTGCCTTCCTTGAGTACTAAAGAGGACGTGTGATCAAGTGAGATGCACCTGATAAACAACACGATAAGGTAGTATAGGGGAGCTTCGTACCCCCCGGCCATGTCTGGCCTTAACTGGCGCCCGAGCAGATTCCACTTTCTCACGAAAGTGGGACCCAAATTTTTGCGAGTACCCCCCGACAAAAAATCAAAGAGAATAAAAATGTGTTAAGAAAAAAAAGGAAAAGAGAAGAAGGGTACCCCCCAGCAAGAAAACATAAAAAATTAAAAAGCTACGGGTACCCTGTGAATAATTATTAAATATAAAAAATAAAAAAAAAAACCCAAAAATGGGAAAAAATTAAAATGAAACGAAAAACCCAAAAAAGGGTATAAAGTATTTAATACGGCGTTGTGTGTGTGAAGCGAAAAACCCAAAAAAGGGTAAAAAATTATTTAATACAGCGTTGTGTATGTGAGAGTGCGCAAAAATGTGTGTAATACAACTACCCGCCGCGGTGAGGATGCTGCCTTTCGCAGCTGGCATTCCCCACGGGCGCAAAAAAAGTTGTAATAAAATAATAAAACAGTGAACCTGCCGCGGTGATATGTCCACGCACCTCTCAGTGTGGCGTATTCGCAGGCACAAAAAATTCTGTATAAAATAAAAGAAGCAATAACCCGCTGCGGCGTTAAGTCCACTTAAGTAGGTAGCTTAATCGCGAGCGCAAAAATTGCACTATAAAAAAAGACAGAAAAAGGCTTTGGCAACAAAAAATAATTATTTTAGTTTGAGAAAGGAGATAGCACTGGAAAATAATTGGGAATACTTTTTTTCCAATTCTTTTTTAGTGTTGTTTCGGGTTTCAAACTAGGAAAAAAGCCGAAGGTGATAATAAAATTAAAATAATAATAAAACAAAAAGTGGTGTGTGGCAATCTGCTGGAAAGGCTCACGAATGCGGAATGCATTCAAAAAGGGCTGCCCAGTGGATTGTGTGGCAACCGTACCTTAGTAGGCAAAACGCCAGAACGGACAAATACGGACCATCGCGCCCAGTACCCAATAACCGCACTAAGAAAAAACTCACACAAAGTATTAACGCACAACGCCCCAAGAAGAAAAATCTTACAAAACCATACGAATTTTTCAAAAAACAAAATACTAATAAAAAATTTAATTTCAGAACTCTGTAAGAACACCACAAGACTACAAGAAAACGGCCAAAAAACACACACAAATCAGGAAAAACCACAGATTCTTTGCGAAGCAAAAAAGAAACCAACGGGTGAGTGAAACGTTTAAATAAAACAATTTCCCCTGAATAAATAAAAAACATAAAAAAAATAGTAAGGAGACAAACTGTTAGATGGGTCTAACGCCATCTGCATTTTTCACTCTATTCTTTTTAAAAAAAAATAAAATACACGGTCTGACCAAAGGAAATTCTTTTTAAAATACTTAGCAAAAAATCAGGAAATAAAAAATGGAGGAAATGAAGGAAGTATTAAAACGCCTTGATGCCTCCATGACAATCTTGACTGCCCAAATGGCAGAGATGAAGGACGAGGCTAAGAAAGTAGGGAATAGAATAGGTACTCTCGAGTCCGATTTCGGGAAACGTAACCCGGTGACGGAAATACCGCTACCGCTAACACACCCACGCACTGAATACGAGCTTAAGGAATCATCAGTCATACCAGATTGTGTAAAAGAATTAGTAACATTTGAGGGAGACCCCGAAAAATACGTCTCTTGGTTGAATAGGGCCCAGTCTATTGTGGATGACTACGAAATCATTAGGGAAAGGCCTTTGTATAGGTCTGTTCTCATTCAGATCAGGCAAAAAATCAGGGGTAACGCCGACTCAGCGCTCAACGCGTACAGCGTACGAGATGACGACTGGCCGGAAATCAAACGCATTTTAGCTCTACGGTACGCGGATAAACGAGATTTCGGTACGTTAGAATACGAATTAACGCAAATGACCCAGGGCAACCAAAAGTTAGAGGATTTTTACTTACGAGTAAACAATCACGTTTCGCTCATTATGAATCGCATAAAGGGTATGAATTATTCCGTAGAAACCACGAATGCCCTCCTTGCGGGTCAAAGAGACAAGGCATTGAACGCATTTATAAGGGGGTTGAGGGGCGACGCTTCTAGGTTGCTAGTTGTACGCAAGCCCGGGGACGTTCATGAAGCATACTCCATTAGCTTAGAGTTGAAAAAAATGCAATCAAGGAACCTCCCAGCAAGCGTCCCAACATTCAGGCAAATTCCCAACACTAATTACCAAAGTTATCAGAATTACCGACCACCAAATTCACAAAGAGTTCCCCCAACCCATCAATTCAGCCATAGGGTGCAAACTGGCTCCGCGTACAATTACGCCCAAAGTGGAAACAGCCGCGGATCACCCAGGTTTCAGGGGGCCAGATCGGCAATTAAGCACGAGCCTAACCAATCAGGCCAAACCTATAGGGGCAGCTTCAACTCGCGCCAGGGAGAGGCAGGTGACATCAAACGAAGCCCAAGTGCCAACTTCAATTTAAACCCATTCCGTAAGGCCCAAAAGCTTTACCACATTACGTCTGCACCACCAACGTACCTCGCCCCGACCGAATATCATCAGGAATCACAAGATGACCTCTATTACAATCGTAATGACAACCAAGATAACACAGGCAAATTTGAGGACTCATCTCAGGGAATAGAACCAGATTCTCATATGGAGGAATTAGGACCCATCAACAAAGAGGGTCAAAATTTTATGACCGATGCCCCTCAAGCGTACCATACATAGAATACGAGACCAGGGATGGGGTGAAATTGCAATTCCTGATAGACACCGGCGCTAACAATAATTTTATTAGCCCCAAAAACTCCGCCGGTTCAAAAACACTTTTAACGCCTTTTTCTGTACAATCCGCTGGGGGATATAACATAAAAATCACACACTGTATCACAGGACAATTTTTTAAGCCAATGGGGAACAACACTGTTCTCACCTTTTTTGTACTCCCGGGTCTAAAATCTTTCGACGGCATTATAGGGGACGACACATTGAAAGCCCTAAAAGCCCTGATCGACAGGAAAAATGACCTGTTGACAATAACACCCAATATTAAGATACCCCTCCTGGCAAAAAATTCAAAAAATGTACACCCTTTATTAGACGCAACGCACCCTGAGCTTGCTAGGGTGCGTTAAATGCTCTCATTCGCGAATATTCTAGGATATTCGAGCCACTCTCGCCCGGAGAGGCCGTGGACACGAGCATCAGGGCTGAGATTCGCACTAGCACCTCAGACCCTATATACACAAAAAGCTATCCCTACCCTACAAACATGAGAGGGGAAGTGGATAGACAAATTGAAGAACTCTTGCGGGATGGGATCATTAAACCATCAAAAAACCCATATAACTCCCCGGTTTGGGTAGTACCGAAAAAACCTAAGCCGAACGGAGAAAAACAATACCGCATGGTCATCGACTTCAAGCGCTTAAATGCCATCACAATTGCAGATTCTTATCCAATACCAGATATTAATTCCATACTAGCAAGCCTGGGTAAAGCAAAATATTTTACCACCCTCGACTTGACATCGGGATTCCACCAAATCCACATGCTGGAATCTGATACCCCGAAAACCGCATTTTCAACTTTAAACGGCAAGTACGAGTTTCTTCGTCTTCCTTTTGGACTAAAAAACGGCCCCGCGGTATTTCAGAGGATGATCGACGACGTACTAAGGGAGCACATTGGCAAGATATGCTACGTGTATATCGATGACATAATAGTCTTCAGTGAAGACTATGATAGCCACTGGAAAAACCTTCGAGCTGTCTTCGACAATCTGAAGAAGGCTAGACTCCAGGTCAACTTGGAAAAAACTAATTTTCTCTCGACACACGTTGAATTTCTAGGGTATGTAGTGACCGCAGATGGCATCAGAGCGGACGAGAAAAAGGTAGAGGGGGTCACAAAAATGAAACCACCCACCAATGTAAAAGAATTGAAAAGCTTCCTGGGTATGACATCATATTATAGGAAATTCATTAAAGATTACGCGAAAGTTGCAAAACCACTTACCAATCTAACTCGAGGGGAGTTTGCGAGGGTTAAATCATCTCAGTCAAAAAAAGTTCCCATTGAACTAGATGAGCAGGCTTTAAAATCCTTTAATGATTTAAAAACCATTCTAGCGTCCTCAGAAGTTCTAGCGTTCCCCAACTTCTCGAAACCTTTTCACCTAACCACAGACGCATCAAACTATGCCATTGGTGCAGTCCTTTCCCAGGTAGACTCTAACAAAGATCGGCCAATTGCTTATATCTCCCGATCATTAAGTAAATCAGAAGAGAATTACGCCACAAACGAAAAAGAAATGTTGGCGATAGTATGGGCCTTAGACAACCTTCGATCATATTTGTATGGTGCTGGGTCTATTAAGATTTACACCGATCACCAACCATTAACATTTGCTCTGGGCAATAGGAATTTTAACGCCAAATTAAAACGTTGGAAGTCCCGCATTGAAGAATACAATTGCGAACTAATTTACAAACCAGGGAAATCCAATATAGTAGCCGATGCTCTTTCACGCGTCACGACGTACGTAAATCACTTGGGTAATGACACCGCCTCCGAGACAGATTCAATCGCAACAATTCATAGCGCTCTAGAAGACGCTTCCCGTCTAATTCCTCATGTTGAAACCCCGATTAATGCTTATCGAAACCAATTAATTTTTTATTCAGATGTGTCCGATTACTCATGCGAGTACCCGTACCCCAGTTATGAGCGCCACATAATCCCTATTAAAGACCACAACCCATCAGACTTGATAGATTCTCTTAATAAATATTTAAAGCCCTCAATAATCAATGGAATTAAAATTTCGGACACTTACCTGCAGCTTCTTCAAACTTGCTGTCACCAAAATTTCAAGCTATACAAGATTCGTATAACGCAACGCTTAGTAAAAGATGTGACAGAAGAAGAAGAAATTTGTGAGATCATAGAAAAAGAGCACCATAGAGCCCATAGAAGTTCGAGGGAAGTCCGTATTCAAATCCTGGAGAAATATTATTTTCCTAAGATGTCTAGTATCATTAGAACACAAGTTTCTACTTGCACTACTTGTAAATTACACAAGTACGATACACACCCAAATAAACCAACACTCCAACCTACGCCTATCCCCAATTACCCTTGCGAAATTCTTCACATAGACGTTTTTACACTAGAGAAAAAAATTTTTTTAAGCTGCATTGATAAATTTTCCAAATTCGCCAAACTTTTTCCACTGCAATCAAAGTCCGCAATCCATCTTCGGGAAAAATTTTCCATAAGTCTCACTTGAGAAGTTAATTTATGGGCAATAAATACAATCATTTTTCACGCTCACTAATAGCACCCCCGCCGTTAGCAATAGGCTGGTAACAGGATATCCCTGAAATTTTACAACTTTTAAATGTCACTTCAATAATAAAAGGGAAAAGTGTATTTAACGTTTCACAAGCTCAAAAATAATTACAAAATAACCACACCAAAATACCATCAAACGCTAACATAAAAAAAACATATAAAAAAAAAAAAACAAAATTAATCTAAACATATAAAATAAAGGAAACCAAACTAGAACACAAAAAAATTAAGACATATAAAAATAAGAGAAACACAATAAAAACACAAAACCAATCTAGACCGATAAGAAAAACACAGGAAAATTTTTTTACAACACTAACAGACTTAACACAAAATTCACAACAAAAACAAACTTAAACACAAAAAAATTAACAAACCTAAAAACAAAAAACACAAAAAAACCTAACAGAGAAACACACTGAACTAAAACAATATCAAACCTGAGCATATAAACTAAAATAAACTAAATTAAAAAACAAATAAGAGAACCTAAATTAAAGTAATGAAATTAAACAATATCGAATATAAAACTTTCAAAATAATATAAACTTAGCTTAATACCAAAAATTAAGACCAAAAATTAAGAAACAACACAAACAACACCTACACGAAATATCTAGACTAAGAACTATTAATCACCTAACTATAAGAATTTATTACCCTTTTTTTTCGGCACTACAAGCGTGTCCACGCTCTACGTAGCGACCGCACTTCGTATTTTCAAATATGACGCACCAGTTGTCCCCTTACAACAGGGTACCGTCTGGCGAACCAACGGTGTTTTTAAGCTGGCCCATATTATCGATCTAGGCCGCATTAAGCAAGTCATCGACCAAACAACCAACGAAGCTACGATAATCACCGACCAACGGATCAATGCTTTGGTCTTCCACTACCTGCAACACGCATCAGAGGGCATCTCACGCATGGATGGCACACCAGCACGGAGGCCACGATCAATCGACTGGCTAGGATCAGCCTGAAAATGGGTAGCAGGGTCACCTGATAGGTCTGACTGGAACGCGATCTTAAAAACAGAAGACGACATAACCAGGAACAATAACCAGCAGATCCGGATAAATACCAAACTCTTTGACTCGACACACGAATCACTCCAGAGATTAAACGACGTCATCGGAAGAGTCAACGCAATAGACGACGATTTCCATGTCACAACCGCCGTACTCCACAAGGCAATAATAATAGCGGACCAAGTCAGTGAAATACTAAGAGCCTGCCAACTGGCAAAGACTGACGTGGTCAACACGAATCTATTGGACCACGAGGAAATAGACGAAATTTTGACAGAGGTAGAAAGCCTTCCTTATCAGAACGTGGTCGAAGCCGTTGAATTTTCCCGACCAACAATCCTCACGAATGGAACTACATTATTGTATATCTTGACAATGCCCAAGGTGATGGACCAAAAATACCGACTGATGCTAATTTACCCAACGGTATCCGACGGCAAACAGGTTGTGCTGAAGTACAACAAACTGGCCATGAATAAGGTGGAAACATACGCCCTTCTTGGGAATTGCGTATCCATCGGCAATACAACTGTCTGCCGAGAAAAGGATAGCTGTATTCCAAGACTTCTTAAAGGAGGTCAAGCTGCATGCGACTATCTTAGGACAAACCAACAAACGGTGGAACTCATCGATGACGGCACAATCTTCCTGACGAACTTCAATGGCACAATATCCACTCCAACAAAAGAACACCACCTGGAAGGCTCTTACGTCGTACAATTTGACAACGAAACGGTCACAATCGGTGACCGGAATTTCAGCAGTTATTCGTCAACGCACTTGATGGCAATGCCAGCGGTCTTGACTCAAATAACGACAACGGGTTACGAACTATCACTGAAATACGTGCATGACTTCAGCGTGGAGAACCTAAAAAAATTATCAACTATGTCTAATAAAATTTTAATATCCTTCTCCGCAGAAATAATTATAACAGTATCCATCATAATAGCAATCTACCTTGTTTGGAGGAAGATAACATCAACCAAAGGGATCCCAAGGCTGCGACCCCCACCTGCGAACCTCGAACCGACAAAGGCTTAAGGATCTGTGGGACACAGATCTTGTGGTGGGGAGGAGTTAACACCGGCTAGCGCCCCCTTCCCTTCACCCCCTCTCAACATCCACGATACCCGACGACGACCCATCGCATTCAACCCCTCAGCCACCCACATCGTACACATTCAATTCGAGTGGCCACACAGCGACAACATTACGCTCAAGTGGTCACATGAAGACGACACCAACTCAAGTGGCTGCAATGACCCGGCCGCTGGGCCACAAGAGCTACAGCGGCAGCACCAGCAATAACGACAGCGGCAGCACCAGCAATAGCGACAGCGGCAGCACCAGCAATAGCGACAGCGGCAGAACCAGCAATAGCGACGGCGGCAGCAGCAGCTAAACAGCGGCAGAGATGCAACAGCAGCGATGCAGCGGCAGCGACGCGACGATGGAGACAGAACGACAGCGGCAGCGTGAGAACGACAGCGGCAGCGCCAGAACGTCAGCGACAGAAGAGCAACGGCAGCAACAAGCAAGCGAAAGACCGTTGACCGCCCGCTAGCTGCCTCAGCTCAACAGCCGCCGCCCCTACCACTGCGCTAGATAAAATGCAGCGCTCACATCCGGAGCGCAACAAGCGGACCAACCAAAACCGCTGCCGTCGGCTACGGTACTTCCGCGTCTGCCAACGGCATGCTGACGCCGGAGGACCGGAGTTGGTTAAGAGCTCACTTCTGTAACCACCGTAGTACCGTGCGGACTGAATATTAGATTATAAAAATAACGTAATCAAAAAAGTAAAGTTGTTGCCTTCCTTGAGTACTAAAGAGGACGTGTGATCAAGTGAGATGCAGCTGATAAACAACACGATAAGGTAGTATAGGGGAGCTTCGTACCCCCCGGCCATGTCTGGCCTTAACTTTTATATGGTGACCCCGACGTAATCGCAGTAGAGTTCGCGATTTTTTACCAATTTTTTTCGGTGAAAAATTAAAACAATTACTAAACAAAAACACACAAGCACCAATTTAGGGTATAAAATAAGCTGAACAAAAGTGAAAATTGTGAAATGAGTAACTCTCAAAAATTAGCGGAAAAAAAAACTCCGTCGCAGTTTGTCTGAACATTTTCCCGCGCTTTTCACTATCAGCGCTTTTCGGGATCAGGCTTATATATTCATTGACCTTAGTTGTCGGTCAGTGTATCCGTTAGCATTTGCCTAGGAGTATAGATGCTAGCAGCGTACACATACACTCGCCTACCGACACCGCTGCCGCTATTTCGAGTTATCTTTGGTCGTTTTCGTTTTCGAACGATGGAGCAGTGCAATTTTTGGTATGCTTAAACGTTTGTTAGTTTTTTCGGTTCGCTTGAAATATAAAAACCCTATTTAGATTTTTTTGCTGTACTTGTCTTGGCACTTAGTTTCCCTACACTGCGTGCGTTCGGCATATTACTCGATGGTTTTTATTTAGATTATTAAACAATAAAATAGTATTAATAAAAATAAATATTTAACACCTCTTCGATACTAACAAAAATAAATACAAATAAACGCAATTGCAACCAACGATATCGAAGAGCTTAACACCAACAAGTTGTTTGCGTTAAAAGTATTAGCCGAACGTATCGCCTCTGAAAAGATCTGTGAATCCGGTTGAGTTTGAGTGTCGATTTGAAATTCTAAATAAACACATTGAAAATGCTTCACTTTTGCAAAACCGAAAAGAAGTGAAAAATACAAAATACGTATACCGCGAAGAGTTGGAAGAGAAGGCTGTATTGACAAATTCAAACGAAATAATATCGAGAAATTCGCTCCGCCGGCAATTCGCTTGCCTCAATGCCGACTGCCGAGCGTCGCTTTTCCAATATATAGCGGAAATCACTACAAATTTAAAAATTGTTTAACACTTTTAAAACGTTCGTTGGCAAAAACGACACTTTACACGATATTGAAAAATTCAATCATTTAATTTCGTGTTTAGCTGGAGACGCATTAGTTCAGAATAACGCTGTTAATTTTAATAAAATCGGAAAACGATATTATAAAGCTGCCATAGGAACTATCGAATAATTGAGTTGCAAATCACCATAGCTTCAATATTTTTAAACATATACGCAAGTCTATCATAATTTTAATGTTTTCAAGAATATTTAATTTTTGCAATAGCTGCAAGGATATATGAACTTCGGCTTGCCGAAGTTTGCTTCGTTTCTTGTTAGTTTAAATTTTGCTTAGGCAAACATTTTTTTTTCTATTTGAAATAATTGAGAATCCTGGGCTGGGATACGAACTTAACGATTGCAAAACCTCTTTGATTTTTTGAATAAAGACTAAGTTATCATGTATACCTGTTTTTGATGCTATAAATCATTTTCAATACCGAACAACCTAATTTCACATTTAAAAGTAAGTCATTTGTTAAGTTAAAAGTCCTTAAGGCTTCCTTGTCAGCAAAATATATTTAGAAATTTAAGTTCGAATAAAGATGTATAAAAAAACAAATATAAGAAAAAAAATAAAACAAAAACAAAAATTTTAAAAAAAATTTTGGGATTTTTACTGAACAAAAAACCGTTCTCAACAGTTTCGATAAGAGTATTTCCGTGCTCAATAGAGCCAAGAACGGATTTACTGAAATCAAAAAAACATTTTCATAGATCGAGAATGCTTTTTTAAGACTGAAAATCCTGGATTTGAGAATAAGTCTTCTTTGTTTTGAGAACGAATAGGTAAGAACGGTTTACTCTCGAAGCCAAGAAGACTTATTCTCAAATCGAAAATGTTTTTTAAGACTGATTATTCTAGTTTTAAGAAGAGGTCTTCTTGGTTCTGAGAACGAATAGGTTCTTGAGTCCAAGTATAGGCGCTCTCGTTTTCAAGAGTAAATCATTTTTGATTTTGAGAGCGAATTACTCTCGAAGCCAAAAAGACATATTCTGAAATCGAGTATGTTCAGTCTTAAAAAAGCAGTCTTGATCTTAGAAAACGACTTCTTGATTTTAGTAATTCCGTTCTTGGCTCACTATTGAGCACGGAAATACTCTAATCGAGACTGTTGAGAACGGTTTTTTTCTCGGTGTTAAATGAGACTTAAAAAGCCTTTGATATTGTTTTAGTTTTTTAAGGAAATTAAAAACTGTCAATAATTCCTTAAAATTCACTTTTCGAAATCGTCATTCATCTGCTCTTTGACTTTTATTGAGCACGCTATGAGCACTAGCCTGAAGCCAGTGTACGATAATGATTGTCTTTTTTTTAACAACACATCGACACTTTTTAATTTGCACCCTTTAGCTACAGCCTTGAAAGCCCTCATCGACACGGTCACAGCCTTGTATGACTCCTCGCTGTCTGTTGGGGATGATAGACGCATCACTAATGCTCTTTTAATTCATCTGGTAATGAGCAAGGTCGATGCAGAAACTAAAAAGAAATGGGAAGAATAGATAGATTATCAGCCCTGTTCCAGTTTTTACATATTTGACTTTTAAAAAATTATTTTGTGTAGGCACCTCAGAATGGCTTCGATTATAACCTACTGAAGTTTTGGAAATCCGACGCCCCTGTTCTAGTTTCCGAACGAATTATACAGAAACAAAGCAAGGGTTGTCATGGTACGAAAATTAATAATTATTTTCTTAGGACTTATTTTTAGCAAGTGCTTTTCGGTTTGTTCTCATATGGTTAGAAGTGTAAATTAGCTAAATTTAGTTTTAAAGTATTTTTGTTCTTATTACACCTTAATTTTATGTACTTATTGTGCAAAGCGTGTTGTATTGGGATCTTTTTCATTGTCTTTGGCAACTTTGGTCCCAAACACAATTGTGAAAAGTTTGCACACTGATAACAAACAGTTGAATCACGCACAAAATTTAAAATAGAACAAGCTTTGGCAAGCTGAAGTTTATATACCCTTGCAGATATTGCAAAAATATAATATTCTTGAAAACATTAAAATTATCATTTAAAACTTTGAAGCTATTATGATTTGGTTCATGGCAGCTATATGATATCGTTTTCCGATTTTAATACAATTAAAAGCGTAATTTCGAACTGTCAACTTATTAGTAAGTCAAAAAGAATTTCCGACTTATATACTTCCTGCAATAGAAAGACAACTTTTGGGAAAGTTTTATGCAGATAGCTTTAAAACTGAAATACTAGTTTGCGTAGAAACGGACGGACAGACGGACATGGCTAGATCTCCTAGTGATGCTGATCGAGAAACGTCTCCTTCACTGCATTGCAAGCTTCTGACTGAAATTATAATACCCTCTGCAAGGGTATAAAAAAAATAACAATATAGAAAAGTTACACTTTTAATATTGTTTTTTTTTTTTTTTTTGTAATAAATGTATTGTTTTCTTGGAAGCTTTATGTTATAGTCGTCAGATTTTGATGAAATTCAAACCGTAATTTTGAAATATTTAACTATTACTATATGTCAAAACAGCTAAGTTATAATTTTTTTCATTTATTTTTCCGGTTGTTTCTATGGGTGATTTATGCTATAGTCGTCCGATCCGACTCGTTCCGACGTATATACTACCTGCAATAGAAAGACAACTTTTGGGAAAGTTTTATGCAAATAGGCGGACATGGCTAGATCGTCTCTCCTAGTAATGCTGATCGAGAATATATATTCTTTATAGGGTCGGAAACGTCTCCTTTACTGCGTTGCAAACTTTTGACTGAAATTATAATACCCTCTGCAAGGGTATAAAAAAAAACAACAAAACAGAAAAGTTTCATTTTTAATGTTGTTTTTTTTTGTAATAAATTTATTGTTTTCTTGGAAGCTTTATGTTATAGTCCTCAGATTTTGATGAAATTGAAACCGTAATGTTGAAATATTTAACTATTACTATTATTTTTCCGTTTGTTCCTATGGGAGCTATATACTATAGTCGTCCGATCCGGCTCGTTCCGACTTATTTACTACATGCAATAGAAAGACAACTTTTGGTAAAGTTTAATGCAGATTGCTTAAAAACTGTGAGACAAGTTTGCGTAGAAACGGACGGACAGTCGTGCGATTTTGATGAAATTTAAACCGTAATTTTGAAATATTTAACCATTACTATATGTCGAAGAACTAAAAATAAATTAAAAAACACCAAAGTTATAATTTTTTTTTTTATTTTTTCCGATTGTTCCTATGGGAGCTTTATGTTATAGTCGTCCGATTTTGATGAAATTTAAACCGTAACTCTGAAATATTTAACCATTACTATATGTCGAAGAACTAAAAAAAAAATTAAAAAACACGAAAGCTATAATATTTTTGTATTTATTTTTCCGATGGTTCCTATGGGAGCTATATGCTATAGTCGTCCGATCTGGCTCGTTCCGACTTAAATACGACTTGCAATAGAAAGACCAGTTTCATGCAGATAGCTTTAAAACTGAGAGACTTGTTTGCATAGAAACGGACGGACAGACGGACAGACGTACATGGCTAGATCGACAGTGATGCTGATCAATTATATATATACTTTATAGGGTCGGAAACGTCTTCTTCACTGCGTTGCAAACTTCTGACTGAAATTATAATACCGTCTGCAAGGGTATAAAAACGTAAGTAAGAACAACTTGTATTTTCTCTATTTAAAATTAATTTTATTAGGATGAAATATAAGAACAATAAGCAAGACGTCATATTTATGAAGTCCATGGAGGAGAACGTGGAAATTGCCCGGGGGTTCGTGAAAGGTGACAGAGTTACCTTGGATGCCAAATGGAGCATTGCATCTTAAATTTCGGTTATTGCTTTTAATGTCCAACAGTTGTTGTCTTCTCAACTCGTTCTTTGCCAAAAGTTGCAAAAACATTGTTAAAATCAAACCAACAATTTTTGAACTATTTCGGGCACACGAGCTGTTCAACACTTTTGTTGGTCAGTTTCCATCACTGCCTTTAAAATAAGTAAAATTTATTTATTTTTCGGTATCAATGATTTCTTGACTGATTTAAGACATTAAATGTGTGCTCCAATAATGCACAAAGATAAGGAACAGCGGCGGGCCAAATGTTGAACAGAGATATGCCTGGAAAACTGAGGCCAAACATAGGCTTTTATCAAGAGCAGTAGCGGCAGTCAGCTGTTTTATTTCCCGCCAAATAGTACTTTCCCTAGGAAATTTGGTAGCAAGCAAGGGAAATTTGAATGTTAACGAATTCATCTCCGAATGAAAACTGTAAGAGGCATGTTTACTTCGCATCTACTTCGGAGCGAATGAAAGGCGGCCCTCAACAGGTGATACCAAGGTATGGTATCGGAAGAGGCTTCAAAGCCCAAAACTGTTCAGCAGACCCAAACTAACCGTAAGAAGAATGGAAATAGGAGTTTTTCGTTTGTCGCTGCCAGGAACAACCCTGTTCAATGCGTGTATTGCAACTCAGCTGAAGATTAGATTGGGCTTTCTTCGCAACCCTAACAGAGTGTAGTGTGTACAATTCTTCACACACTCGTTGCTTAACATATATTGCCCAAACACAAATTTCACGTTGAAACCCCCTTCTCAGCCCACGCTCATGCAGGAGTCTCCATCCACTTCGCATGTTTTGCATGCGAATGCATCAGATCGAGTCAATCTTGCAACTGCTGTTGTGAGCGTTCAAACCAAAAGTGGCGACTTTGTATTAGCTCAAGCGTCGTCCGGTAGATTTTCGGTTCGTTTGCCGTTCAAACTGGACCCAAAAAATGTTGGTTCATCATACGAAGTTGCGAAATGTAGATTTTTGCCGCTAGAAAGGAAATGGTCAAAGGACTGTTCGCTGAAGAAGATGTATCTTGAATTCATGCAGGAATATGTTTTAATGGGCCATATGTACTCAACCAATTACAAAATTCCGAATACTCCGCACTTTTTCATTCCGCACCAATGCGTTCTACTTGAACTATGTTGAGAGTAGTTTTCGATGCATCGAGCCGTACTTCCACGCAGGTAGCGTTGAATCACATCTTGATGGTAGGCATAACTATCCAAGAGGAGCTTGTCACGACCCTGTTTCGGGAGGCGGTATAGCTCGCCGTGGCCAGGGTTCAAGACAGAAATTTATTTCAACTTTCTCCAAAGAATAACACAAATCGAACCCTACAGAGTATGGTTATATTTTAATAGTAGGGTTGGTTCGGACCACGTTCCTAATTATAATTATATCGGCGCTATGGGAAGGGCGAGTGTGACACTGCTTGTTGAGTTGACGTCGGCGCAGCTGAAGCCGACCGAAACTTTCAGCTCATAGTATGGAGACGAGATCCTTCCGAGTCCCTGAAAATATGTAAGTTAAACACCGTTACATATGGAGCTTCGCCAGCACTCTTTTTGGCGATTCGGTGTTTAATGCGGCTAGGAGAAATAGCGCAAGCAACTCATCCAAAAGTCGCAAAGATTAGTCAGAATGATTTTTATGTTGACGATTTTTTGACTGGCGCCGGATGCGTTGAGGACCTTAAAAGTCTTCGAGACGAAGTCTCTCAGGTCTTGCAAGAGGAGTGGTTTGATTACCTTAATATTGGCTGGATAACTCTTTCGTGGATCTTCGCGCGACAAAGCGAAATATTTTGTCGATGACTGCTCGACTTCTTGACCCGCTTGGTCTCTTGCGTCCTTTGGCCGCAAAGGCAAAGATATTGTTGCAGGCTTCGAAAATAAGATTGGGACGAGTCGCTACCGATGCAGTTGCTTACATCGTGGGAGACGTTTAAAGCGACGCTTCTGCAGCTGCCGAAAATTAAGGTATCGCGATTACTCCACACAGATCCACAAGTCCCGATTCAAATATTTGGATTCACTGACCCTTTCATTCGAGCGTATGGAGCGCCCATCTACGTTCAAACTCAAACTTCTAAAGGTTTGAAAGTTTCTTTATTGACCGCCAAATCGAAAGTAGCTCCCCTCAAGACGTAAACTTTGCCCCGCCTTGAGCCGTGTGCAGCTCACCTTTTAGCAGATCTCTATCAGCGTGTCAGGCCATTGCTAAATAGTCCCGTTGAGAATGTTTTCCTGGATCAAAACCCATCCCTCGTATTTGTCGGCTTTGTTTCGAGCCGGTTTTCAGAAATTCAGGAGTGGACAGAGAAAGCAATTTGTACCGAGGATGTGACGTAGAGGAGCTTACAACGTCTATTTAGTTCGGTGGGCCTTCGTTCTTGCTTGACTCAGAAAATAATTGGCCTTTAGGTTGACATTTCAAACTGCCGATTTATGTAGTGTCGATGGAGCTACGCCAATCGGAACTAGCTCTCGTAGTCAGCCCAGATCAAATTATATGCTTCAGAAAATAGATTCCTTTTCGTCGCACCTAAAGCTTCCGAGAGTGTTCGTGTGGGTTTTCCGTTGTATTCAAAAGGCGCAGAAAGCCCTTTAAAAAAGTATTCCGCCAAGAGAACTGGATTTCGCTTTAAAATTTTGAATTTCCCCCAATTTCACGAATTTAGGGACGACATAAGTAAAGTTCGAAAAAATACACCGGTAGCAACGAATTTTCAAAAGCTAAACTCTTTATGATGATTGATGTTCCTCGACATTGCTATGAGTTGGGGGTCGGTTATTGAATGCTCCAAGTACGAAAAGTTCATAGTTCGTCAGATTCTATGTGTCATACCTGCTAAACTTGTTGTTTCAGGAAAATAAATTAGATTGGTGTTCCTCGACATAGATATGAGTTGGGGGTCGGTTATTGAATGCTCCTATCCCGTACGAAAAGCTCACAGGTCGCATCAAAAAAGGATGTGAGTTTTCGTTTATACCGCCCAGAGCACCGCGGCGGACTATAGGAGGCGGGTGTGAAGTCTGCAAAGCACCTATTGCTTCGGACGGTAGGCCAAGACCTCTTGACCGCGGAACTCTCCTCACTAGCGTGGAGGACGTGCTCAACTCCCTCAACGACCCGAACGACGGAGAAGCCCTGACCCTCGGTCATCTGCTCATCGGGGGCCCTCTTCTGGCGCCACCATCAGTGGCGCTCCCGGACCAGATCAGCCTGACCTCCTTGCGACGATGGCGAGGTGTCTCGTGTCTCAGGCACATGTGTTGGCAGCGAGGGTCCCGGGAGTACAGGGGAAAACCAACATCGTCGTCGTCGCCGAAGACAACCTTCCGCTCCAGCAGTGGAGGATTGATCATGTGCTAGCAGTGCACGCCCGCGCCGACAGCAAGGTTCGCGTGGTGGACTTTAGGACGCAGGAGGGGGAGTATCGGCGAGCAGTGCACCGACTTGCCCTGTTGCCCGTTCTGAGCTGAAGGACAAGCTTTCTTTTATTAATACAAAATAGTATTAAATTTTCAAATCTTAAAAAAAAAAATTAAAAATATTATACCCCTAATAATTGTATTTTTATTACTCTCCCAATTATTTTATAGTAATAACTTCACGAAAATAAAAAAAAAATAGTTTTAAATAGTTTCTTCTAAACTATTTTGATTCATATGTTCATAAGGTAAAAACTACTATTATATTGACCGTAACTGTACATATATGTGCAACTCACGTGGTCCGAAAACCTTTCACATACAGTTACATTTTTTCATGACACGCGGCGCATGTTTTTTATGTATGTTTTTTATGTCTGTTGCTTTTATGCGTCATTTTCGCCCATTCTTTTTTGGTGCGGTGCAAAATGCACAAGCCGAAAATCAGACAAGGCGAATATACCATAGAAGAATGACAATATGCTAGAAAACAATTCGAATATTACAGTTGCTTTGACTTTTTACGTTGCGATTCCGATTTACTCTTGCTAACTACATTCGAGCACCAACTCAATGCAAGCTCATTTGGCACCAAAAATAATGGGTTGTTTTTGCATACACAATTTGTATTCGGTGGCCGCTCATAAGAGTAAAAAGTGTACAAAGAAATATATGCAGTTACTCTTTGGTCCCACAAAGCACAAAAGAAACGAGTAAAAAAACCGGGCATAATTTTTTAATGCGGTGTTTTGTCACACGAGCTTAAAAAAACGTTACGTGTGTGCCGTGAACTTGTTATTGCTGTGCACCAATGCAGATCTCTTATACATAACTTGATATGTAGCGAATATTTCTTTTGCGCGCGAAATTCACCAGGCTTTCATCATTACGACGATTGCGACGAAGTGTTTTTTTGCCGATGATATGGTGATGATTGGTTTTATTTATCAATAACATTTCCATTTTAAAATCATCACTACTTAGTATTTTGAGAATATTTCATGTATTGTCTGTTCATGTATGAATGTACATATAAGTTAGCACGGAAGCCAAAGGTGTTGCAAAACCGGATGCAATTCTCCAAATCAGCGGTCTGCAAAAATGATATATAAAACCTGGTGGGGGAATGCACCGGGCACGAGGCGTTAAGTTAGCGGTCCCACGCTAGTCCCGCTGACCAAGGCGGTAATGTAATGCAGCTGGCTATGCAGTGGATGCGAAGTACAAGGCTAGCTCTCTGCCCATAGAGCTGCCGTCAAATCTGCTCGTCACTGCCGACGTCAAGCCTTCTGCCCGGCTTTCTTGGTTCTAATTAGTTCTTAACAGACTCGAAAGGAATTCAAACGGACTCCCGGACAAATTTAAAAAACAAAAAGTAGTTGCAACAGGAAAGGAAGCAAACTTCGGCAAGCCGAAGTTCATAAACAATTGCAGCTATGGCAAATATTAAATATTCTTGAAGACATTAAAATTATGATTTACTTGAAGCTATGAAGATTTGCAGCTCAATTATTTGATAATTCCTATGACAGCTATATGATATCGTTTTTCGATTTTAATAAAATTAAAAGCGTAATTCTGAACTGTCAAATAATTAAATATTCAAAAAGAATTAAAAAAAAATTACAAAATAAAAAAGTTATATTAAAACAAATTTTTTTTATATTTTTATTGTTTCCATGGGAGTTTTATGTTATAGTCGTCCGATTTTGATGAAATTTAAACCGTAATTCTGAAATATTTAACCATTACTATATGTCGAAGAACTAAAAAAAAAATTAAAAAACTCCAAAGCTATAATATTTTTGTATTTATTTTTCCGATGGTTCCTATGGGAGCTATATGCTATAGTCGTCCGATCCGGCTCGTTCCGACTTGTATACTACCTGCAATAGAAAGACAAGTTTCATGCAGATAGTTTTAAAACTGAGAGACTAGTTTGCATAGAAACGGACGGACAGACGGACAGTCGGACGGACAGACGGACAGTGATGCTGATCAAGAATATATATACTTTATAGGGTCGGAGATGTCTCCTTCACTGCGTTGCAAACTTCTGACTGAAATTATAATGCCCTCTGCAAGGGTATACAAATAACGGATTTCTAATTAATGTCAATCAACGAACGGGAGTGATTCCATTTAACAAAGATTATAAATTCTAACTAAATAGTCTTGTCTTCACTTATATATTAACATAAGTAAAAAATTAAAAAATATTGTTGCATCAAAAATAAATAAATACAAAAATGTTGATGAATAATAGAAAAATTTTGAAGTGAAATCAACGTATTACTTATATTCACTTACTTACATATACAATTTGTACACCCACACATGTATGTGTCGGCGCACACTAAAAGTGTGTGGATGTTGGTATGAGTGTATGGGTATACAGTCTCTAGAAAATTCCAGAAGACTAATTTCATCAGTAAAGTAATATTGCACCGGCCTCTAACGGTGCTTTGTTTGGTTGTATGTGTGTTGTCGCTTAAGAAGTACCGTTTTAGCGGGGCGACAGCGTTGTGTCGCTGTCGCCGAGTGTGGTTCGGTGGTAAGCACAGAAAGAAGAAGGGACGACGCCAGTAGTTGCGTTCAGGATTTCGTGCGTGTAAAACCGAAACTCGCTGCGCTATTACAATGTCGGAAAATAATATCAATGCTGCAAAATCAGAAGTGGGTTTTGCTCGGTGCCTAATGAATCAGATGGACCATGGCGAATTTTAATGGAAATGCTAAATAAAAATTTGATCGAGCTTATTAAAGCTGTACAATCATCGACACCTGAAACAACAAATAAAAAACAATTGTGCTACCAAAATTCAACGCGGATCTTGATGGCGCAGACGCATCGGCGTGGTGTTCTACAGTGAATATAGTTTTGACAGAAAATACCATAAAAGGCAGCGCGTTGGTGATGGCCTTGAGTGCATCGTTGGAAGGTAGTGCGTCGCAGTGGTTTGCACAAACATGTTATCCTGACATAACATGGGACGAATTTAAAGAACTCTTCATGCAGCGTTTTGGCAGTGTAGAAACGCCAGCGGCTAAGTTTCTGTCAATGTTATCTAAATCTCCGGCCGATGGCGAATGTCTCTCTAATTATGCTAGCCGTATGATGACGACACTTTTCACAAAATGGCGTGACATGAATGTGGAGGAAATTGCAGTTTCGGTAACGCTTGCCAAGATGGCTCATGTTGATAACAGATTGCAGCGCCTAACCTTTACTTCAAATATGCGCACCAGAAGTGAGTTGCAAACCGAGCTTAAAGCATTCATGTTCAACAAAAGAAAGAAAACTTTGCAAGCGGAAATATCTTCAGCTGACGTAAAGCGTCCGAAACTTTCAACAATCAAGTGCCATTTTTGTGGAAAATTAGGCCTTCATCCTTCGTCTAACGGAACATTCTGGAACAATAGCGACAGGAGCGCACTTGCTCACCATAAAAAAGTGAACGTAACCTGCTTTAAGTGTGGTGAACTTGGCCATATATCAACACATTGCAATTAGTTCAAGATGGATAAACACAAGGATACACACCAGATGAAAAGAGTGGAGCTATGCGAAGTGGTTGGGCCCAAAGGAGAGATGGTTCATCAAGGCGAGACGTTCATAACAACTTTCGATTCTGGATCGGAATGTTCATTGATAAAGCAGAAGATAAGTGTCAAATTAGTTGGTAAAAGAACTAACAAAGTAGTGATGTTGAAGGGTATTGGTAGTGGTGGCATATGTAGCACATTACAAATACTTAGCAACGTAAAAATTAACCAACACTGTATTGAAGTTTTGTTTCATGTTTTGGACAATGAGTATTTGAAGAATGATATTGTTATTGGTCGAGAAGTACTGTATCCTGGATTTAATGATATAATATCACCAGGAAAATTTGAAATTGTTAGATCAAAAACTGTAAATTATTGTTCAGATGAGAAATTTTGTGAATTAAATACCGATCTTGTGGGAGAAGATAGAGATAAATTACTAGATATATTGGAAAAATATTCAAAAGCTTTTATTAATGGAATTCCGTCGTCTAGAGTTAGTTCGGGTGAAATGAAAATTAAATTAGTAGACCCAAGAAAAATTGTTCAAAGAAGACCATATAGGCTTAGCCCAAATAAAAGAGAATTGGTACGAGACGAGATTAAGGAATTATTAAAACATAAAATCATAAAACCAAGTTGCTTACCTTACGCCAGTCTCATAATGTTGGTTAACAAAAAAGACGGCACTCATCGTTTGTGTGTTGATTACCGCGAATTAAATTCTAATACAGTCGAAGATAGATATCACTTGCCACTTATATCAGTTCAGATAGCCAGACTTTATGGAGCAAAATATTTTACATGTTTAGACATGGCAAGTGGGTATTATCAAATTCCCATGCACAAAGAATCGGTAGAGTGTACAGCATTTGTCACACTAGACGGGCAATATGAATTTTTGGCAATGCCTTTTGGGCTCAGAAACGCACCTTCAGTATTTCAACGCACAGTCATGCAAGCTCTTGGAGACCTTGCAAATACGTTTGTCGTCGTTTATATGGATGACGTAATGGTGGCTGCTGCAACAAAAAGTGAGGCTTTGGAAAGGTTGCAAATTACTCTTAATTGTCTCACGGAGGCTGGATTCTCATTCAATGTAAAAAATTTTCTTTTTTCTAGTCAACAGTTCAATATCTGGGGTATGAAGTGAGTGCAGGTGAAATCCGCCCGAATTCGCTTAAAGCTACAGCGTTAATTACCTTGCCACCTCCTAAGAAAGTATTGAAATAATGTAAAAATAAACTGTTGAAAGAGACAGTAATAAAGAAAATGAATTGAATCAGAAACTGTTGAAAGAGACAGTAATGAAGTAGTTGAAAAGGACACTGTTGAGAGAGACAGTACTGAATAATGTAAAAATAAACTGTTGAAAGAGACAGTACTGAAATAATGTAAAGATAAACTGTTGAAAGAGACATTTGTTTTTAAGAGTTAATAATAAAATCTGTTATAATAATGTAAGCACAAGTGCAAAACATTTGTTTTGATCATGGCGTGTGGCGCATTAGATAATATTTTAAGAAACCTGAGTGGTTAATGATAATGTAAAAATGAGCTGTATCAATAAGAAGATGTTATTTGTAATGAAAATAATAGATTAAGATGAAAAATTAAAAATTATATTTGAATAAACTTTTATAAGGTGTTGAATGGTAACAAAGCATTTTTGGTAAAATTGCACGAGGTCGTGTAATGGTCAGGATGGCCGTGTCGGCGCACACTAAAAGTGTGTGGATGTTGGTATGAGTCTATGGGTATACAGTCTCTAGAAAATTCCAGAAGACTAATTTCATCAGTAAAGTTATATTGCATCGGCCTCTAACGGTGCTTTGTTTGGTTGTATGCGTGTTGTCGCTTAAGAAGTACCGTTTTAGCGGGGCGACAGCGTTGTGTTGCTGTCGCCGAGTGTGGTTCGGTGGTAAGCACAGAAAGAAGAAGGGATGACGCCAGTAGTTGCGTTCAGGATTTCGTGCGTGTAAAACCGAAACTCGCTGCGCTATTACAATGTCGGAAAAAAATATCAATGCTGCAACATATGTATATATAAATATATTTATAGTTTCCAGGCCGGAAAAATTTTGTCGTTTTTTCCTCGGCGGACTTATATCACTTTTAAACGACATAAGTCCGCCACAAAAAGTTTTAAAACGTCATAATTTCGCGCGAACTTATGTTGTTTAGCAGCGATTTAATTTCGCGGTTGGCAAAATTATGTCGTTTTTTCCTCGCCGGACTTAGGCTCTTTAAAACGACATAAGTCCGCCACAAGTAGTTTTAAAACGTCATAATTTCACGCGAACTTATGTCGTATAGCAGTTTCTGATTAATATTCGTGAACCTTCCCTTTGAGAAGAATTGCTCATCGCCGAAATTATCTCAATTACTTTGTTCATCGGGCTTCCAGTTTCGTCTTTGCCACTACTTGCCGACACAATCCAGACCAAGCTTAGGGAGCCTGCGATAAAGTGGGCTGGACGAAGAATTAGAACCTATTTCTACCTGCTAGGCGAAACACCTTGCTGGCCCCGACAGTAAGGTTCGCATAACATCAAGAGTCTCGGAAAAGCCGTCACGAGTCAGACACTAGCCAGCAGTCGACGACGAGGAGCAGCAGCAACGGAAGAGCCGCTAGGCTTTATCTAAGGAGACGTACTTAAGGAATATACTGGGGTTAAGGAGATTAAAACATAAGGATTCACTTTATTCTCACTTGACCTGGCTTGCTTCCCTGCTGCTGCATCGAGTTCTTAAATGTTTAAGCCACGCATGATTTAACTTTACAAAATTCTGGAGCACGCGACTGCTCCCTGTCACTGATCGAACCATTCAGATCGCTGCCCGTTATTCTTTCTAGGTTGCCACCCCTTCAAGTATCGAGTACCCACTACGATTATCGATAGTGGTCTGTCAACGTGGCTGTTTGGCAAGGTCTTGCGATCTGGTGACGTTGTCCACGAGCGAAGTAAATGGCAACGTATATTGGTTTCACAGGGGTCCTTAGAACTATTATAACGAAAATACTCCATGGGAGTTTCTCTTATATTAATAACATAACATAATATATTATAATAGTTGTCAATAAGGAAGAGAACTAAATGAAACTTTTGTGCCTCGTGGAACGATGCGTCACACCCCCTTCCTACTTCGGGGGGTCGAAAAGGATCCGAATGGTGCCGTTTGTTGAACTGGTGACCCTGAAGCTTCCCTCCGGCCGTTGGATCCACCTCTCCGGAAGGTCTTGGTGGATGTCGTCCAGCGGTTGATCCGAGCTCTGAACTAGTGGAGCAGCTGGTCCGTATCCATCTGGCATCCAGTCCAGCACCATATTCTCGACCTCTGGATGAAGTTCGGCCATTAAGTCGTCCATTGCTTCGTCGGAGATCCCTAGCTATAGTGCGTTGACGCTGGTGTCCGAAGGAGTTCGGGCACGGAGAGTCTTCTTGATAGCGCCCACTGTCTGCTGCTGTTGGGATTGCTGGTTACGTTTCCTCCTGCGGCTGCGTCGAAATATGGCGACGTTGTCTTCATTGGAGTCGCTTGATTTGGTCCATGCACTTTCCACTGGCCGCGACTGACGATCACACGTGATCCAGATGACGTACGGCACAGGTGATAGCTGATAGTTGTTTGAGAGCGGCGAGGGTGCCTTCTGAGGTAGGGTATCGTAGATGGCCGGTGCTTCAGCGTGGAACGCGAACTAGAGGCTGTGTGGGGGTACTTTGGTGAGGGCGTCAGGTCCAGGGCGGCGTCGGGAGCGGAGTGTGCGCGCTCTGACTGACGCGCCGGGCCGGTGGTTGAGTGCCTAGTGGGCAGCGCAGCGCTCACGGGGGCGCACGGTGGGTCTGTCAGGTCGATAGCCACCTCGTCTTCACTAGAGTCAGGGCCGCCGAGATTGGATGTTGAGGTCTCGACTTAGGCTACGTTGTTTAACGGTTTCAAATTCTGTGGAAAGCTGGGTCAGTTTTCCGTTAGTTTTGAATTCGGGGCGACGTGTGTACATTTGGTACTCCGGTGCAGCGTTCTCGTAGAGTCGGTTGAGCCCCTGTTGTTCGGGGTAACCCGCATGCCTCATGAGTTCACGAAGATCCAGCACAAAGTCCTTAAAGCTCTCGCCGTCCTACTGGTTTCGCCCCCTTGTCCTATCGTCTAGCCGTGAAAGTAAGAAGAATTCTAAAAATTCCTTGCGCAAGGTTATCCAGTCCGCCCCTTGAAGTCGGCTGGTCTGAAACCATTTATCTGCCGCCTCGATAAAGGTTAGAGGGCCGGATCGGCCATCAAATTGTAGTTTCCACTTGCGAATTCTTTCCAGGGTGTATCTAAAACTACGAGGGACTTCGATCCCCGGGGCTTGAGTCTGTGGTGCGTGTATGAATATGTCGGGATGACATGGGTGTGAGGAGATCTAATGCGTATTCTAATGGTACTCTATTTTAACGTTTAGTTACATTCTAGTTATCCTATTCTTATAATTCATTGCCGCTTCAAATAACTGGGGGTTTGTTTGCTCAGCATGCCAAAGCAGTACCGATAATGGAAGATACTGTACAAGCTGACCTCAGCACAAATCGATTAGTATCTCTTTTAGCCAGGCAGTCCCGACGTTCCCTTATTCCAACAGCAGTTGTACTTATCAAGGATAAATGTTGCACTAATCAACAAGCAAGAGCTCTTCTAGACTCGGGATCCGAGATTCCCTTCATTACCGAGGAACTGGTGAAGCGGTTCCAACTCAATTATGTTCGTCAACATTATGAAACTTATGATGTGGCATTGCAGATGTACGTACCAAAATTATGTTCTCGATTGCCACAACAATCAAATCAAGAATCGGACTAGGTGAGTGGCTCCTCGAATTCGCTGTAACCAAATCTATTACTCAGTCAGCCAGAGAGCATAGTAAATACTCACGCATTTATAAGCAAAAGAAAAAGAAATTGCGATATCAATTTCGACTTGCCGCGTTTTTGGGAAATCGTGAAACTTGGCACAGTTCAACCACCTCTTACAGAATAAGATAAAGCCTGTGAAGAACATTTTGATCCTCATGTGGCAGTTCTTGATTCGCATTGAGATGTGCTTACCATTCAAGCACCCCCATAAACTCTTGGTTCGTCATTGGAGACTGCCAAATCTCGCTTCTAACAATGGAAGAAGCGTGTAGATCACAACCCTCAACTTAAGCAGATGTACACATGCAGATTGTAGATACGGTTGACCTTTCCCAGCCAAACTATTTCATCCCTCACAGCGGAGTGCGGCGTCCAGACAGCTCCACCACGAAGTTGCGCGTAGTATTCGATGCGTCAGCTACCACATCTAGTGACTTATCGCTCAATGATATTCACATTTTTAATTACAATTCTTTCATTTCGCCTTCACAGATATATTTTTACAGCGGACATATGGTTCACCCCAACGTTCGAAAATTTTAGCTGATATTTTGGAGATCTTTACCTGAGCACCCATTGTAAACTTATCAGCTCAATACGGTAACCTACGGAATCGCATGAGCACTATACGGCCATTAGGAGTCTTCGCTTTATTGCTTAACGAAGCCAAGAGCAGAATCCTATTGGTGCATCAGTACTGCTCACAGAGGCAGATTCCCTTGATGAGATATTGGAAAAGGTTCGTGAAGTAACTAATATTCTTTCGCAAGCAGGATTGGAACTTGAAAAATGCCTTAGTGAAACAATTTCTGAATTTCACATCAAACCACTCGGCAGTTTCATCCCTCATTGTATCTTCGTCAGCTGTATCTGGACAGGAGCACAGGATGCATTTGTCGCGTCCGTCTTGACAGCCGTAAGTACAAAAACTAAGACGAATTTTCCTAACCTAGAAAAATATAAAAATAATAGAAAAAGGGGTTCAGTAATCTCGCGAAGATGGTTAGCGTAGATTGTCCTTGTGGTCCACCCTCCCCTCAATTTGGGTCTGCTTCAATGATTTTTTCCGAACATAGTGGCGAGAGCTTGTTTCCTATGCGTTTGTTTGCCTTTAAGAAAACTTTTTCACCAGCTTGATAGCCCTTTTGGGTCCTATTTTTGTTTACCTGGTCAAGGGATTTTTCTTGAGCCTGTTGGATTCTAATTCTAATTCTAATTCTAATTCTGCTTTCGAAATCCGCGGGTTTTGAGTGAACAATCTCTATGGTTTTTTTGTTGGTTACCGAGTGGATAGAATTGTTGTATTTGTTGGTTGCCAAAAGAATTAGTTCGGTCGTATCGCTTAAGTTGCCCTCTATTTTCAAGCATCTGGCTATTTCTACCAGGGTGCTATGAAACCTTTCTACTTTACCGTTTGAGGAGCTATGTAGGGGCGGGGCGTTGGCGATGGTGATATTGAAATGATTCGGTTTTTCTGCTACCACTTGCTTAGATGGATGGCGTTTGTATTTTGCCATTGAACAGGTCTTGCAATTCAAAGGTGTCTCTGTTGCTAACCGAAGCATTTTAGGGAAAAAATAGTCCCTTGTGCTGCTCGGTGAGCCCTGTTGTGTTCTGCTATGACAATTTCCCTTTGCTCTGTTGTATCCGTTATGTCCTGCACGAAGCTTTTCATATATTTGAATGACGTGTTGGGGAACAATTCGACTAGTCAATGTTGAATAAATGCCAAGATCGGTAGGGAGCAATATGTTGCGTTTACCACCTCAGCATTAACTTAATCTTGTAAAGTGTTAAGCTGATTTTCTCGGTTAGAAATTTTTATTACGTGTCGCACCTTGCTCTTAAACAAGATTAATGTGTCAACAGAGGAGCTGTTTCCTTCCTCAATTACTATTTGGTTCCGGAAACAGTTTACTGGGTTGTCCGTCGTGTCTATGGTGTATGTCAGTGATTGTTCGCTGTGTATGGTTGCTACGTCTGATTCTATTTCGTCTTCTAAGACGTTTATGTTCTGGCGAGACAGCGCGTCTGCCACAAGGTTTTTTTTGCCAGGTTTATAAACTAATTTCGCGCCGTGATCGTCCCCTTCCAGCGATTTAGTCTCGCGTTAGGGTTTTTGTCCGAGACGGAAAAGGTAAGTGGCTGGTGGTCGGTAAGGATCTGCAAGCCTTTCACTCAACTTCAATCAACACCACGTTGCCTGGTTAACTTCCTTAGGAAGCGATTTCTTGTCAAGGGGAAAAGTCGCCTTAAAGTTGATAGAGGAGTCTGCCAAGGCAGTTGCCTTAGCCCCACTTTGTTTAATCTATACACTGCCAATCTTCACAGTTTGAATGACGAAAACTGCGAAAAGTGTCAATACGCAGACGACTTCTTTCTGGTTTGCTTCGATGCTACCCTTTTACGAGCAAGGGATATACCTTTAGAAAAAATAGCAGAGTTTGAAATAGAGTGTAGTGAGCTAAATTTATACTTTTATCTAACTAAGTCCAGAGTTATTCACTTTAATCTTCGCAAACAGCCGCTTCAAGTTTTTTATAAGGGAATTCCAATAGTAGCCGCCAATAATTCTCCATGCGCACACATTGAACAGGCAATATCATCTGCAAACAAAACATGTGCATTTTTAAAATTGCTTAGTGGATGCACTTTCGGGGTAAATCCCAGGAAAGGTCTTCTGCTATACAAAGCGTTTGCCAGAAGTAGGCTAGAATATGCATGTTTCTCATTTAGCAATATGTCCAAAACAGCTATGGATAAAATAAAAGTACAAACTAATTTCAGTCTTAGAGGCGTACTCGGCTTAATAAAGTGTTCACTGGTACCGATAGTACATCACATGGCAGCGGAGCTGCCCATGAGTTGCCAGCCAAAGATACACTTGTATCCAATAGTGAAATTAATACTAGTTATGCCAAATTATATAAAGACTTTAAACATATCCTAGATCAAGTCAAAATCTGTGATCCATTACCTGTACATAATAGTAAAAGAGGGGTAGACCTAGATTTCTTTAAGGGAACAGCCAAAAACAAATGTGATATAGGAAGGAAGGAGTAAATGGGAAATGAAGGAATAAAATGGGATCTCTTAGGAATAGGGACTTTGACATCATTTTCACAGACGGGTCAGTAACATATAGGTATTCAAGAGCAACGTTTCTAGTAAATAGCTCGAATTTTACAGCCAGTTTCTAAACGAACGAGATTTTGTTGTCTCTATCGGACGAACTGCTAGCGATTGACAATGATGCCTCAGCTGAAATACACAGATTAATACAGGAGGACTGGGACAAGGAGTACGCCGAATGCGCTAGTGGTAAACAGCGGGGTTACTGCGAACTCTTCCCAACAACGCTAAACAAACCTTGGTTTAACAACTTGAACTGCAACCTCAGACCTTCGGGTATAAAAATCATAAACAGATTAATGAGCGGTAACGCTTTTGACAATTATACTCTAAACAAAATGCACGTAGTAAACAACAACAGATGTGCCAGTTGCAACGATTTCGATAACGCATCGCACATCATATTCAGCTGTTCCAAATACAACTCTGCAAGACAGCAGCATCACTCGCCGCAGTCACTTTGGTAGAATTTTGGCCGGAGCCGGAGCGCAGTTTGAACAGGTGAGTGTTGCATTTGATTTGATTTTGTTAATTTTACATGTTTTAATATTCATTTTTATGCAGGCGCATCCCTCTCCACAGTATCGTCAGCTGGATCTGGGCAGGAGCATGGAACGAAGTTTTGGCTGGTAAGTGTGATTTTTGTTTTGATTTTTTTTTGCGTATTTGTTTTGATTATATTTTTTTATTATTATTTCAACAGTCTCCTCCCTCGCCGCAGTCGCAATAGCAGGGATTTGTCCAGGAGCCGGAAATCGTTTGAGGCAGGTAAGTAAAGTGTTTGATTTGATTTTACGTGTCTTTATAATTTTGATTTTTTCGCAGGCGCATCCCTCGCCACAGCTTAGTTCGCGGAATCAGGACAGGAGTCAGAAAACGCAGTTTTATCTAATGTGTTTTATGTTTGTATTGTTTTAATTTGTTTATTGTGCATATGCTTATTAATTGTGTTTATATTATGTTTCAATGTTTCGTCCCTCGCCGCAGTCAATTCAGAGGGAATCGGACAAGAGTCGAAACGCTATTTTGGCAGGTAAGTGTGGTCATTGATTTAATTTTGTTTTTTGCGTATTTATTTTAATTTTATTATTTCCACAGTCTCATCCCTCCCCGCAGTCAGACCAGTAGGAAGACAGTCCAAGATGATTGCGAATCGGGCAGTCATAGTCCAAGATGATTGCGAATCGGGCAGTCATAGTCCAAGATAATTGAGAATCGGGAGTCGAGACAGAAACGACCGCGGAACCGCGTTAAGTCCTCTACTGGCAAAAACAGTAATCGCGGAGGATCTATCTGAGTGATCGAACCTAGAACCCGATAGAAATATAACTTATATATCATGGGATCTACAACCATCTGACAACACGGCAAACGTGGTGAGCAACGTCGAAATTGTAGACCACAAGGAGGACATAACCAAAGTCTACAATGTTTTGTGCCTCATTACTGGACAAAACATGAGCATTTTTAAAATTGCTTAGTGGATGCACTTTCGGGGTAAATCCCAGGAAAGGTCTTCTGCTATACAAAGCGTTTGCCAGAAGTAGGCTAGAATATGCATGTTTCTCATTTAGCAATATGTCCAAAACAGCTATGGATAAAATAAAAGTACAAACTAATTTCAGTCTTAGACGCGTACTCGGCTTAATAAAGTGTTCACTGGTACCGATAGTACATCACATGGCAGCGGAGCTGCCCATGAGTTGCCAGCCAAAGATACACTTGTATCCAATAGTGAAATTAATACTAGTTATGCCAAATTATATAAAGACTTTAAACATATCCTAGATCAAGTCAAAATCTGTGATCCATTACCTGTACATAATAGTAAAAGAGGGGTAGACCTAGATTTCTTTAAGGGAACAGCCAAAAACAAATGTGATATAGGAAGGAAGGAGTAAATGGGAAATGAAGGAATAAAATGGGATCTCTTAGGAATAGGGACTTTGACATCATTTTCACAGACGGGTCAGTAACATATAGGTATTCAAGAGCAGCGTTTCTAGTAAATAGCTCGAATTTTACAGCCAGTTTCTAAACGAACGAGATTTTGTTGTCTCTATCGGACGAACTGCTAGCGATTGACAATGATGCCTCAGCTGAAATACACAGATTAATACAGGAGGACTGGGACAAGGAGTACGCCGAATGCGCTAGTGGTAAACAGCGGGGTTACTGCGAACTCTTCCCAACAACGCTAAACAAACCTTGGTTTAACAACTTGAACTGCAACCTCAGACCTTCGGGTATAAAAATCATAAACAGATTAATGAGCGGTAACGCTTTTGACAATTATACTCTAAACAAAATGCACGTAGTAAACAACAACAGATGTGCCAGTTGCAACGATTTCGATAACGCATCGCACATCATATTCAGCTGTTCCAAATACAACTCTGCAAGACAGCAGCATCACTCGCCGCAGTCACTTTGGTAGAATTTTGGCCGGAGCCGGAGCGCAGTTTGAACAGGTGAGTGTTGCATTTGATTTGATTTTGTAAATTTTACATGTTTTAATATTCATTTTTATGCAGGCGCATCCCTCTCCACAGTATCGTCAGCTGGATCTGGGCAGGAGCATGGAACGAAGTTTTGGCTGGTAAGTGTGATTTTTGTTTTGATTTTTTTTGCGTATTTGTTTTGATTATATTTTTTTATTATTATTTCAACAGTCTCCTCCCTCGCCGCAGTCGCAATAGCAGGGATTTGTCCAGGAGCCGGAAATCGTTTGAGGCAGGTAAGTAAAGTGTTTGATTTGATTTTACGTGTCTTTATAATTTTGATTTTTTCGCAGGCGCATCCCTCGCCACAGCTTAGTTCGCGGAATCAGGACAGGAGTCAGAAAACGCAGTTTTATCTAATGTGTTTTATGTTTGTATTGTTTTAATTTGTTTATTGTGCATATGCTTATTAATTGTGTTTATATTATGTTTCAATGTTTCGTCCCTCGCCGCAGTCAATTCAGAGGGAATCGGACAAGAGTCGAAACGCTATTTTGGCAGGTAAGTGTGGTCATTGATTTAATTTTGTTTTTTGCGTATTTATTTTAATTTTATTATTTCCACAGTCTCATCCCTCCCCGCAGTCAGACCAGTAGGAAGACAGTCCAAGATGATTGCGAATCGGGCAGTCATAGTCCAAGATGATTGCGAATCGGGCAGTCATAGTCCAAGATAATTGAGAATCGGGAGTCGAGACAGAAACGACCGCGGAACCGCGTTAAGTCCTCTACTGGCAAAAACAGTAATCGCGGAGGATCTATCTGAGTGATCGAACCTAGAACCCGATAGAAATATAACTTATATATCATGGGATCTACAACCATCTGACAACACGGCAAACGTGGTGAGCAACGTCGAAATTGTAGACCACAAGGAGGACATAACCAAAGTCTACAATGTTTTGTGCCTCATTACTGGACTCTTGATCCTTATGTTGATTCTGAACTACGGATGTACTACGGATCCTACGGATGTACAAGCGATCTGTGCAGAGTCGTCGGGAGCACGGACACGAGCTGGAGAAAGTCATAGCTGCCACCGCCAATTGGCCAGAAAGGAGCCAGCACTAACAAATCAACCCGTGCAAATATAACAATTACTTCATTATTATTATTTCAATTTCGGCAAAACAATCAACGACACCCATCAATAATAAACAAACAATTAAATGCAAGCAAAAGACCAAAGTTTCTATTTGTAATTGGAACCACTAGAAGAAGCCGCAGCTAGAAGTGCTACCGTCAATCGTCGCGAGTGCGTTTTCACTCTTCTCTTCCTCGCAATTCGTATCGCAATAAAGCGAATAACTTTTTCTTTTGTTTGTGAAATAAGACCAACAATTGCCCAAGAAATTACAATTAACATAACTTTTTTTATATAAATTAATCCAACACTTTAGTAATAATGTTAAGTGAATTTGCACTAATATAAATATATTTATGCTTATGTCTATAATTAATTTCCCAAACCCAAAATACCACAATGAGAGCTCTCGTCGATGGAAATAAAAAGGGGTAAGTGCGTTGCGTTCGACTTACTGTGTAGCAAAAGTATATAGATATATATATTTACACATATGCATATATACCTAGATCTATGTGCAACTTACTCATTTTGATATGTATCGAATCCTCATATTATCCATATTATTATTTTTATAAATTAACTCAAAATATTATTCTTTAAAAATTTATTCATTCTCAACAGTTTTATTATACGTTTATACAAATATTATATACACCGCGTAGAATATTTCTCAATTTAATTAATTTGACACCCTAATTTACCCATTTATCTGTCAATTTTATGCGCACCTTTTAAATGAAAAATCTTTTCAATAAATTTTAATATGAAGCAGAACTCAATAATGTCTTGGTAATCGTTTATAAAAGGGGGAGCAGGCGCAAATGGAAAAACTCGGGTCAAGAACAATGACGTAACTTTCGAGTGACGACATTGTCAATAGGGGATCACATTGCAGTGGCCGGCGGCGATACATCGGCATACGGGAGGTATGAAGGGGCAGGGTAAAACAGCCACACGCTGCCGATCGAAATTCAGTCAAGCGCTCGAACTAGCTAGTTGAGAAGCAAGCGACGACAAATGACAAAAAGGAATTAACGATCTCTATCTTTTCCCTAAGGCACGATAAATTTATTCTCGTTATGTAGGTGGAGGGAGTGGTTTCCAAAGAATCCACCCCATCCGGGGAGCTGAGCCGGCACCCAGCGTGCCTACCCAGGACGCAACTCCCTCGGCCCAAGTCCTTTGGACTGGGCACTAATACACCGACGTAACACTTCGTCAGCTGGATCTGGACAGGAGCAAGAGACGCATCTGTGGCAGATATGTGTAGATTTTAATTTTTATATTCGTGCATATGCTTGTTAATTGTGTTTTTTATTATGTTTCAGAGTTTCGTCCCTCGCAGGAGTCAAGTCAAAGGGTATCGGACAGGAGTCAAAACGCTATTTTGGCAGTTAAGTGTGGTCATTGATTTAATTTTATTTATTGTGTATTTAATTTAATTTCATTATTTCCACAGTCTCATCCCTCGACGCAGTCACACCAGTAGGGATTTGTCAAGGAGACAGGAAACATTTGAGACAGGTAAGTGTTGTGTTTTATTTGATTTTAAATGTTTTTATAATTTGTATTTATTTATACGCAGTCTCAACCCTCATCATAGCTACGTCAGCTGGATCTGGACAGAAGCACAAGACAAATCTGTGGCAGATATGTGTAGATTTTAATTTTTTTATTTGTGCATATGTTTGTGAATTGTGTTTTTTTTATTATGTTTCAGAATTTCGCCCCTCGACGCAGTCAAGTCAGAGGGAATCGGACAGGAGTCAAAACGCTATTTTGGGAGGTAAGTGTGGTCATTGATTTAATTTTATTTATTGTGTATTTATTTTAATTTTATTATTTCCACAGTCTCATCCCTCTCTGCAGTCACAACAGTAGGTATTTGTCAGGGAGCCAGAATGCGTTTGAGGCAGGTAAGTGTTGTGTTTATTTTGATTTCAAATGTTTTTATAATTTGTATTTATTTACACGCAGTCTCAAACCTCATCATAGCTTCGTCAGCTGGATCTGGACAGGAGCACCAGACGCATCTGTGTCAGAAATGTGTAGACTTTAATTTTTTTATTTGTGCATATGCTTGTTAATTGTGATTTTTTTTATTATGTTGCAGAGTTTCGCCCCTCGCCGCAGTCAAGTCAGAGGGAATCGGACAGGAGTCAAAGAATGCGATTGAATATTGAAGTGACAATAATTATGTTATAAAAAATAATGAAATTTAATTTAATTAAATAATTATAAGCTCAAAAATAAGTTATGATTCATCTAGTGCGCTGTTAATTTACGGTTTCTGTCTCTCTGCAAAAAGTTTTCTTGAATTCGTTTTGATTCGAAAAACAATAAAATAATTATGGAACGTTTATCAGTGCACATATAATATAATATATATTATATTACATTATATTATTATATAAAATATAACCCATGTCAAAGCAGGAATGCCGTGATTTCTTTTCCAGCCTGCCTGCGTCGGAAGATCGATCGTCCGCCAAGGAACCAGCTGTGTGAGTTGCTTTACCTTTATTTCAAATTACAAAAAAAAAAAATTAAAAATATTTGTGCCAATTAAAATCTCATAAACAAAAAAAAACATATATATCAATGCCGAAAATTTAAGAAAGCTATTACTTCTAAAATTAACTATGAAAAAAATGAATTGAACCAAAAAATGAATTTACACTGAGAATTTTTTCCTTTGAAAAAAAATTTAATTTTAAATAAAATTAAAAGTAATTAACTAGCGAACCACTGATGAATGATGAATTGAGAATGGATATTAATAATCATAAAAGAACAAATTATTAAATTTCCTTTGAACATAAAACTATTTTGTTTGAATAATCGTTGTTTTGTTTGATATACACAATACTTATTTTTAACTATTTTTACCACACATATGTACTTTACATTAATAATTATATACACCTGTGAAGCCCAGTATTTGCCGAAATTGTTTCACCCTGTCGTAAATTATCTAAGAAAGATTAAATATGTTACTAGCAGTAGAATTAAATATTGAAATGGAAGCTTACAAAAACTAAATAACTGAACTCATCTGATGTCTCTGCGGTCTTAGGGTATACAAAGGATCGCCAGGGTTATGCTCCAGCGGCAGGTGGTCATAGGTAGGGTGGGCAATATGGTAGCCAAATGACATCTAAGGCGTCGCAAACGACAAATTTCTCTCTCTTTCTTTTACTCTGTCCCATTTAAATAATTTCTCAATACTTTTCTTTTCTAAATTATGCATCTTTTCTTCCGGTTAAGTAACTAGCTTTTGATATTGTCGCATGCACGCTCAATTCTGATTTTATTAATAGAAATACGTAGACAGTGTCAAGATCTGTACGAGCAAGACCTCCACCCCCCAAGCCGACGAGCTAGAGCCGGAATATTTAGCGTGCCCAGCCAATACAGATCCTTGAAAACATTAAAGTACTTTGCACTTTAGTCAAACGTTACACGCTACAGTTATAATTTATTATTATTAATAAGAAAAGTGGCGCCCAATGTGGGGCCTTAATGAATACAGTTTAATTCATTGAGACTCACAGATGCATAAATTTAACAGTCTTTAACATTTTTCTTTACTCTTTTTAAAGTTCTTTCTTAAATTTTTAATTATTCCTGGAAAACAGATCCAGTGACTATTAGTATTTTTGACTGTCCGAAAATTATAAATTAACGAGAAATTGAAATCCAACGCAAAGCTACACTCCTGAGAATAAGCACCGAGGGCACAGGTTGTGGTTGCATTCTAAATAACAGGGATGCGACTAATCTGTTAGGTGAGGTGCCCCTAATACTCCACCCTAGGGATGAAATGACAGCCGAACTAATCTTCGAGCAGAACTTCACAGCACACCTAGGCAATAAGAAAGATTGGACCACATTGTCTGAAGTGCACCCGATGGCTAAACACACCATTGCATGGTACACAGATGGATCCCTGACACAACAAGGCACGGGCCTTGGAGTGGTAGGGCCTCGCATAAAACACCACGAATCCCTTGGCCAATACACCAGCATATTCCAGGCTGAGGTATGTGCCATTGGACGTTGTGCAGAGCTCAACATACAGCGTGGATACAAGGAAAAGGACATATCGATCCTTCCGAACAGCCGAGCAGCAATTACTGCTTTACATAGTAACAAAATTACCTCGAAGCTAGTCCTAGAGGTGAAGAGTAAGCTAAATATACTGGGCAGCCGAAACAGACTGGCCCTCAGATTGATTCCGGGACACAAGGATATATCCGGAAATGAACTTGCCGATAAAATGGCAAAACTAGGAGCCGAACAGCCCCTGATAGGCCCAGAGCCCTACTGTGGCATAGGGAGGCACACTATAAAAGAATACCTTAGAAAAGAGCAAGGCGCCATGAGACAAGAACACTGGAGAAATACCCCAGGCCTAAGGCAAGCCAAAACACAAATAAATAACTACAACAAGAAGAGGTTCAAGGAACTTATTCAGCTAGGGAAAAATTCACTTAGGATCGTTACCGGATTACTAACCGGGCACTGTAGACTGAAAAGTCACCTAGGTATAATGGGAATAACCAGCAGTAGAACTTGCAGATTCTGCGACATAGAGGACGAAACCTCTAAACACATCAGCGCAGACTGTCCGGCCTTAGCAAGTATAAGATATAAAATCTTAGGAACCAGAACTCTTACATCTGAGCTCCTAGGAAGAATCAACTCACTAAAACTCCTCGACTTTATTCGAGGAAGTGGGCTAATATCTGAGCTGTAGGCTCTGAATGGGGGTACAATAGATCTTACAGGTCGCGGTACACTGAACACCCCGATATTAATAATAAATAGCAGAAAGGACATGGTGGCTTGATCTGAGGAAAACAGAGGCATAAACCAGAACTAGGTAGATTTTCTGTCCCGGAATCATACGCCGAGTCATTGAGCTAATCACCCTTCTTAAATAAAATGAGTACATATACTTCTCTAAACGGAAAATACTAGCATTACTCACGAGATGTGCCATATCCAGAATGAGGTTATGACCAAATTTTTTTCCCTTCTTGTGACTAGAGGATTTATATTCTTTTAATCTGGAGTTGGAATACAAGCGAGTATGTTCTAGAACAATCCGCTGACCAAGTCCAAATAAAGTATAAAACTTCTTTTCGTTCTTCTTCTTTTATTTTTTAATTTCTGAGAAATTTTTTTAAAATATAAATACTCTTCGTCACAGAGCATCAAGCAAAGAGTTCAGTTATTATTTCCATATACGTAATATCGATTTTTTCGTTTGTTTCAAAGATTTAAAATTTTGCTGATCTATTATCGTATCTCTTGTATCTTATCAATGAAACTACTATCGTACCGCTAAAATGTTATCACTGAAACTACTCTCGTACCGCTGATATTTTTGAGGAAAATATCTTTCCGTTTATTATAGTTGATTTGCTAAAACTATTTTTTTTTATCGTCCGTGTGCATGATGGGGAAAGACCGATCTCCGGAAAGGGTTGCCGAAAGGGGCGCAAACATCGTCTGTCCGATATGCAAGGCCGAAGTATACCTAGTAGAGGTTTGCCTTACATCATGTCAACATGAATTTCACAAGCGATGCATAGAAGCACATTGGAAGAAAAGTGCACTGTGTCCGGTGTGCAAAGCTTCCTGTAGACCAACTCTCCTAAAGAGTGGGGATAGCCGACAAACTCGTAGCCAGTCGAAGAACCGTCAGCCCGCAGATAACGCGGGAAAGCAAGTAAGCCTTGCGTCTACAGTTTCGACCGAGTAGGGATGATGACGATCTTGAGGAGTTGATTAGGAACACCAAACTAAAGTCAAACATAACGTTTGATAGTTTTTATGACCCCATTTCAAGTCTAATAGATCAATTAGAACAGCCTTGGATGCCTCACAAGCTCACTCGGGTTCTCCGAAACAATCTTTGTCCCGAAATTAGACATGAAATTTTGAATATCGACATTCAATCAGTTTCAGAACTGAGGGAGATTTGTCGCAGGCGTGAAGAGTTTTTGTCTGATGTCAGACGTTGTCAGGGTTATTTCAGATCTTCCCCTTTCAAACGTGAAGTCTCGGAATTTAGTCCAGAACATGAGATGCCTCCAGAATCGGAATCCGATAAAGAAGGCGATATCGAAGCCTTTTCCTTGTTGTGAAGGAACTGCCGCAAGGAAGGTCACAGGTATCAGGACTGTGTAGCCAAAAGAAGAGTTTTTGTTATGGATGCGGAGCCGCCAACATATACAAATCAAGTTGTAACAAGTGTTTAAAAAGCTCCAGAGCGGGCGTGTCGATGCCGCCATACAAACAGAAGGCCTCCAGTGGCGTTCGAAGCCAGGCAACGATGACCGATCCATAGAGCACGCAGCTATAGTTGCATCAACATTTTCCTTTGACGTACAAATATTCCCAGACTGTCCTTTGCTTCATAGGAAAATTCCAATATTAGAAAAAGTTAATATCCTGGAGGAAAATAATGAACAAGAATTAGAAAATCGAAAAACGCGAAGTTCCGTCCGAATAAAATAATTTTGGCAAGAGGTCAAAACGTGTAAAGTCGGACTGCAGGATCAAAAGATCCTCGACCCTTTTTATCAATTCGTATGTTCGATCGTACCGTTTACGGAATGTTAGACTCTGAAACCTAGCCAGTGACATAATTAACAGCAAAGAATTTAAGACGATAAAAGGCAGCGCTACAACTGATGATGGAACAACTCAACAGATAGTTGGTCATTTAAAATCTGTTGTAGAATACAACCACGTTAAAAGACCTTTAAAAATTTACGTGGTACCTTCGCTGAAGCAAAATTTGTATTTAGGCATAGATTTCTGGAAACTTTACCATTTGCTTCCGAAATGGATTAATATATCTTCACTAGAATCCGATCCCGACCGTAAGGTTAATGCTGATCAGCATAACTTGTCCGAGTTTGACAAAGCCAAATTAACGAACCTCATTAATTGTTTTCCGCCTTTCACTCAAGAAGGTCTCGACAAGACCTACTTGATACCGCACTCAATCGATGTCGGTACGGCTGAACCGATAAAACAACGACACTTTCATGTCTCACCCGCAGTAGAAAAGGCCATATATGCCGAGATTGACAGAATGTCAATTAGGTGTGATAGAGGAGTCCGAAAGTTCGTGGTCTTCTCCTATTGTAATGGTGACGAAACCCGGAAATGTTAGGATATGTCTAGATTGCCGAAAGGTAAACAGTTTAACGGAAGAGGATGCATACCCTTTTCCCCAGATAGCGGGAATTTTAAGTCGTTTGCCTAAGGCGGAATTCATATCCAGCCTTGACCTTAAGGATGCCTATTGGCAGGTTCCTTTAGAGGTTTCATCACGAGACAAAAACGGCTTTCACTGACCCTGGTAGACCGCTCTACCAGTTTAAGGTTATGCCTTTTGGGCTGTGCAATGACACTAGTACAATGTCCCGTTTAATGGACAAGGTTGTGCCAGCTCATCTCAGAAACGAGGTGTTCATTTACTTTGACGATTTTTGGTAGTTTCTTCCAGCTTTGAGAGGCATCTTGAAGTTCTCAGAGAGATCGGTCTGCAGACAAAGCGTGCAGGTTTGACGATCAATATTGGCAAAAGTCACTTCTGTATGCTTCGTGTGCGATACCTAGGTCATATAATCGGCGATGGTGGAATACGCACCGACCCAGAAAAGCTGGCCGCAATTACTAATTTTCCGTTACCGAAGACGTTACGCAGTCTACGAAGTTTTATGGGTTTGTGTGGGTGATATCGTAAGTTTGTTCCCAATTTCGCTTTACTCTCAGCTCCTTTCCTAATGACTTAATGACCACAAAACGAAGGTTTAGTTTAACCGACGAAGCCATTAAAGCTTTCGAAGTCTTTAAACTTTCACTCAGCAAGGCTCTAGTCTAGTAAAACAGGGATAGGCGCAGTAGTAGTACAGGTGTTTGAAGAAGGAGACGAACGGTCCTTTGCCTTCTTTTCAAAGAAGCTGAACAAAGCTCAGCATAATTATACTGTTCCCGAGCAAGAATGTCTAGCGGCGGTAAGAATTTTAGGGCGTATGTGGAGGGACATAAATTTAAAATCATAACCGATCATGCCACCTTGAAGTGGCTAGTGTCTATTCACGACCTAAATTCGCGACTAGCTCGATGGGCTTTAGTTTTACAAAAATATGATTTCACAATTGAACATCGAAAGGGTTCTCTGAATATTGTGCCCGATTCACTTATCCGTGTTAACGAAGACGTGGTAGCCACTATAGACTTACGCGAAGGATTTGTAGTGGACATGAACTCAGAGCATTTCCAATCAGCTGACTATGTTTCTCTTGTGGAAAAGGTAAAAGCCAACCAAGAAAATTTTCCTGATCTTAAGTCTGACAGTGGTTATGTTTATCAGAAAGACGAACATTTAACAGGAGAGCCTAGGGTACCTAAAGAACTGGTTCCAGAAATCCTCTCGCGAGGTCACGATAGTCCTTTATCTTCTCACGGCGGCGATACTATTTTTGGCCTGGCCTTGTTCCAGATGTAAAGGCTTATATAAATGACTGCGAAGTGTGCAAGACCACTAAATCTCCGAATTGTGTATTGCGATCGTCATTAGGAAAAGCGCCGGAAAGTCAGCGATTTTTCCAACGGTTGTTCATAAATTTCCTTTGACCTTATCCCAGATCTAGAAGTGGAAATATCGGTATATTTATCGTGCTCGACCATTTTTCAAAATATGTCTTTCTCAAACCCGTAAGGAAAATAGATACAATTGCAGTAATAAAATATCTAGGAGGGGAATTGTTTTTGGCATATGGGACTCCTGAAACAGTGGTGTCCGACAACGGCTCACCATTTCGCTCTTACGCTTTTCAGAAATTAGTGCAGCAATACGGCATTACGCATACGCTGACGGCCGTCCATTCGCCTCAGGCTAATGCGTCCGAGCTTATTTTCTACCTGACCAAAAGGACTGGGACGAGTATCTCAACAGAATATGTTGCGCGTTGAGATCGTCCGTTCATGCTAGTTTGGGAACCTCTCCCTACTATATGGTCTTCGGACAACATATGATTACATCCGGTGGTACATATTCTTTGTAAAGGAAGTTAAATTTACTAGATGATCGTTCTTTGAAATTCAATCGTCAGGATTCATTTGAAATAGTTCGAGAAAAAGCTTGCAAGTTAATGCAGGAAAAGCACGATGTAAGCGAGAGGCGATATAATCTTCGATCTCGAGTTGTGTCTTTTGAAGAAGGGCAAGAGATTTTCCGTCGAAATTTTAAACAAAGCTGTTTTCAAACTGGTTACAACGCCAAATTCGGTTCTTCCTTTGTGAAAGCGAGGGTTCGGAGAAAGTTAGGAAACTCTTATTACGAATTGGAAGATTTAAAGGGTCGAATTAGAGGTACCTATCATGCAAAAGATATTCGACAATAACATGTCTTCAGTCGGTATTTGTCTAGGGTAACCCCAGCCAGATTTTCCGGGGGGCTTTGTAGAACGTTTGGGGTTTTTTTTTGTTTAGCTTGGAAACTGGCGGTTATTTTAGTATTTAGCGACCTTTGGAGACTAGCCAAATTTAGTGTCGGAAATTAGTGATTAGCAAAAAAAATACTAATTAGTATTTTTTGCGGGTAATGCCAGATAGTTCTACAATCAGCTGTTGCTGAGAAGCTTGTCCTAAGCCGAAATGGCAGAAATTTCTGGAAAAGGCCGAAACCGACGCCGCATGAATTATGAACTTCCTTCTTAATTAATCCGGCGTGGCAGTCAGACGTGTGAAATTTTATTCGTTCCCATTCGGTAAAGCGGTGCAAAAAAAAAAATACACGCGGCATTTCGAAGTTCCCGCAAAGTGATTTTTCCAACGAACTAATTCAAGCAAAGAAGTGAGTTCTCTGGGTTTTCTCGCTAAATATTTTCAAGTGCTGAATTTTCGGTTTTTTTTAAAGGCTGAAATTCTACGTTTCCCGATACGGCCGCCTCAGCCGCCACGGCAAACCTGCACGAGTGCATGTACAAGGTGCCCAGGTAACTTTCGCCGACGTTCCGGGGAGCACCCACATCGGCCGGCAGTCCAAATCTGCCCTGTGGAGCACCCACGCTGCCCAGCGATCCGGATCTGCCCTGTGGAGCACCCACGCTGCCCAGCGATTCGGATCCGCCCGGAGGAGCACCCGCCCTGAGCAGCATCCGCCTTGGCCGGCGAATCACAGTGATCAGCAGTTGAATCAGGGAGCACTCTCTCGTTTAACTTAACGAGGAATTTCCTCGGCCAGATAATCATAAAAGCTAGGAAAAAATGTCCAATTAGATCGGCCCTAACCAAAATTTAAAGAAAAAATGTAAAAGCTACGCTTGTGAAAATTTTCACTTGCATATCAGCCAAACAGGCTACACTGGGGAAAAATTCCTAAACATGTGTTAACGTAAATCAAGAAAAATTATTTAAAGAATGCGATTGAATATTGAAGTGACAATAATTATGTTATAAAAAAATGTAATTTAATTTAATTAAATAATTATAAGCTCAAAAATAAGTTATGATTCATCTAGTGCGCGGTTAATTTACGGTTTCTATCTCCCTGCAAAAAGTTTTCTTGAATTCGTATTGATTCGAAAAACAATAAAATAATTATGGAACGTTTATCAGTGCACATATAATATAATATATATTATATTACATTATATTATTATATAAAATATAACCCATGTCAAAGCAGGAATGCCGTGATTTCTTTTCCAGCCTGCCTGCGTCGGAAGATCGATCGTCCGCCAAGAAACCAGCTGTGTGAGTTGCTTTACCTTTATTTCAAATTACAAAACAAAAAAAAAATTAAAAATATTAGTGCCAATTAAAGTCTCATAAGCAAAAAAAAAACATATATATATGAAAAAAATTGAATTGAACCAAAAAATGAATTTACACTGTGAATTATTTCCTTTTGAAAAAAAAAAATAATTTTAAATAAAATTAAAAGTAATTAACTAGCGAGCCACTGATGAATGATGAATTGAGAATGGATATTAATAATCATAAAAGAACAAATTATTGAATTTCCTTTGAACATAAAACAATTTTTTTTTTTGAAAAATCATATTGTTTGATACACACAATACTTATTTTTAACTATTTTTACCACACATATGTACTTTACATTAATAATTATATACACCTGTGAAGCCCAGTATTTGGCCATGCGGTTTAACACTTAGTATATTTTATCTTTTCTCGCCGAAATTGTTTCACCCTGTCGTAAATTATCTAAGAAAGATTAAATATGTTACTAGCAGTAGAATTAAATATTGAAATGGAAGCTTAAAATAACTAAATAACTGAACTCAGCTGATGAGAGTTATGCTCTAGCGGCAGGTGGTCATAGGTAGGGTGGGCAATATGCGAGCCAAATTACATCTAAGGCGTCGCAAACGACAAATTTCTCTCTCTTTCTTTTACTCTGTCCCCTTTCAATAATTTCTCAAAACTTTTCTTTTCTTAATTATGCATCTTTTCTTCCGGTTAAGTAACTATCTTTTGATATTGGTGCATACACGCTTAATTCTGATTTAATACGTAGATTTAATATCAAGATCTGTACGAGCAAGATCTCCACCCACCAAGCCGGCGAGCTAGAGCCGGAATATTTAGCGTGCCCAGCCAATACAGATCCTTGAAAACATTAAAGTACTTTGCACTTTAGTCGGACGTTACACGCTACAACAAGCAACTTCTCGGCAACGTTCTGTTGGACATCATCTCTCGCTTTGGATCCTATCGGCGTGTTCCCAGGACAGTGGCGGATGTCCTCCGCGTATTTAACAGAGCTCCAGCCAATCCGAAATTCAAGCCGCAATGAAAATCGCACCTGAAAAACTGCAGCTGCACACACATCGTTGCTGGAATTCAACATGCTTCGTTCTCAAAGGAGATCGCACAACTCATGGGACATCGAGAAATCAAGGACAAAACTCTTCAAGGATTTTCGCCGTACTTGTCAAAGGTTGACGTAGGACACCAATTCCTCAGAGTTCTTCAAGTAAGAGATAAAAACATACCAAGTTATAAATTTATTCTTTCATTAAAGCGCTTTGTTTCTCGAAGAGGCAGCCCAAGTCGCATATATTGTGATAATGCGACAAACTTCACTGGAGCCTGCGTTCAACTTAACCACTTCAAGCAAGAACTCTTCAGCCCGCAAAGTAAACAGGATCTTGAAGCATTCAGCAAAAACACTGGAGTAAAATTCTGCTTTATCCCGCCTAGAGCACAACATTTCGGTGGGCTCTGGGAGGCAGCAATGCATTCAAACAAATGCAAACTCAAACTCAAGCTCCAAATTTTGTATTATTATTACAAAAGGCTATTCTTTTAGCTATTAATAAGCCCTGTAATTGGTGATAAGACAGAGTTTTGGCCGTTGTTGGTTTTCAGGATATTAACAAAATCTAAGCCATTTGCACGCTACACCGACAGAAGTGACTTCATTGAAAACTAGTTCAAACCCTGGTTTCAGCAAAACGTGATGGAAGATTTAAATAAAATTAATTTTTTAATCTTATAAATTGATTGTTCTTTACAAATTGTATTTTAATCACTGTTGCACGCGTTATGTTGCAAGCGACCTTTTCATCCATCATACTTTTAATGTTGTTTATTTACTTTTGAAATAATTAGACGTGCATAAAACCTAAATTATTTTTTTTTTATTAAGGTAAAACAAAAAATATTATTTGCTTTGCATGTCATTCATTTAACTAAACTTTTAATGACTTAACTTATCTTTTAAATTCATTTAGATGGCATAAACTAAATTGCAACTCCGTTTATGTTAATTTGCCTTTATTTCATCTACATTAAAATAATATATAATAAAATCATTTCTAAATTTTTGGTTTTTTTATTGCACGCGACAAACTTAAAGAAGTTTTAAAATTAATGCACTGCCTATACTAAACCAAATTCTTTTTTAATTTGTTTGCTGTCAAAAAATTTGTTTCGACCGCAAATGGTGTGCTTAACTAAGCATAAACCTTAGAAGCACAGCGTCAGCGATAGAATCAGATAAGGTGACTATGAAACGCATCTTTTCTTTTACTTTTTTTTTATTTTCTTGGAATATAAATGAAGATTAAATAGCGCCAACATTAATGCATAACAACTCTCTTTAGTAAAATGAACAAACAAAAAGCCTGCAATAGAAATTTTCAAAACAGAACTTTCGCACTTGTTCGACAATGCATCGAAATTTTTCCAAATGTGATATGAGTAAATGCAAAATTTACTTATATAAGGTCAAGTAAAAAGTAATACATTATTAGAACAACAGATGACTTTAGTGATCTGTATCTCGCGTTGTTTAAGTCCGATTTAATTTTATTAGGTGGCATTAGAAATTTGAGCATTCGTACTAAAAAGCTTCTAAGAAAAGTTTTGTGATCGCAAGCACCAACGCTTTGAGAGCTCAAAAATTCGCTATATTGTACAATTTTTCTGTGTCAAAGGCGAAAACGCAAGCCAGGCAGCTAAAAATGTGAATGGAATATAGGTCCCTAATACTGAAACTGCCAACCATGCACGATTCTGGTTTCCTTGATTTCGATCTTGGAATTTTGATGTTAAAGATAGGGCACGCTGCGGAAGGCCAATCGTCAAAAAAGCCGACAAAATAATTACTCTTATGTATGAATGACTATAGGTCCTGTAGTGGGCTTTACTATCAGAAAATGACCTGGAGTAAAAACTTCTAAATAGTCAATGTCAGTATTGGCTGTATAAAAATGTCTAGAATTTAACAGCTTCAATTTGGCATAAAAGAGTTTTATCTATTCATAAAATAGATTATTATCCCCTATTATTCTTTTAAGGTGATATCTTACAGATATCACTATAGCCTCCCATATACCTACAAGATGGGGTCCTTACGGGGGCTTAGAATCCCATTCAATTTGTTCGTTTGGGATATGGGAATAATTTTCGTTAAGAACTTTTTTTAAATCCATTTAACTCTCTGAAGGCAACCAAAAAATTTGTTCCTCTATCAGAAATTTTTTATCGCACATTTTCCCCTTCTGAAAAGAATTTTTGATGGCAAATATAAAGGCATCTGAAATCAAATCGCTAACTACTTTCAAATGGAAGGCATTCGTTGGCATGCAAACAATTACAGTAAATTAACCTTTTATAGATTTTTGACCACGATTCTTTGAGCATCTTATAGTCCACCCCAGTATTTAAAAACGGGTGGGCCTTAGTAACTCTATGCTTTTGGTAAATTTCCCTTAATTTATTCTGGCGTAATTTGTCTAGATCTTGCACACTTTACTGTACCTCAATACGAATATCACAAAATTTTCTTTGAATATAATTTCGCATCAAATTAATTCCGCCATGTTAATATTTCTCTATGTGAATACTTGATAATCAGTAAAGTATTAGTGAAGTTAGTAGAGAAACATTAACACGGCGGGATTGATTTGATTTGAAATTATTTCAAAGAAAATTTTAAATTTACACTTATCTAGAATTATCGGATGTTTTGTATGAAATACGGCTAGGCAGTTTTGTAATCTAGCTCCTACTCTTAATAGTAAGGCGTTTGTTTTTAGTTCCAATACCTTTTTGGTGATTTAAGCAAATTATCTCTCAACTAAACATAATTTTTTGTTGTTTCTTAATTATTAATACGAGGGTATTATAATTTACAAGTTATAAAGTTGTGAGGAGTCTTAAAACTCCCCACAAATCCCGATGCAGGAGAGCTGCCTAGCAACATCGAAGGAGGCGAGAATGCCGGAGGAGTGAAGGGCAACAAGGTCAAACGGTAAACAACGGACCTTGGACCCGGGCAAAGCGGAGACACGTTCTGCTGGCGATACGGTAAAATAGGTGTCCGAACGGTGGAGTGCTGTTCGGAAAACGCGCAACGATCCCAGCCTCCGAGGGGCGACCTGAAGGCGGAAGAAGTGCAACTCTCCGCCACAGTGCTCATAGGTGACGCAAATGTTAAGGCCACGGTGGACACCTGCGGCCACAGCGAGCTTCATAAGCAAAGAGCTGGCGGACAGGCTGCAGGCGACAGGAAAGGTTGGACCTACAAAGAGTCAAGTACGGGTTGCGGACGCTAGATGCGGAGACGTAAAATCGTTGTGATACCGGGACAGAAAAGGATGTGGGCCAGTTTTTAAAGACCGAGTTGGAGAGCCTGGAAAATCTGCAAGGCACGTCAAACGTGGCAGTACACAGGATCACTATGAAGGAAGATCAGCCGGTCAAACAGCGGTACTATCCGAAAAATCCAAAAATGCAGGGCGAGATCAACGCCAAAGTAGACGAGCTACTTGAAAAGGGCTGCATCGAACCGTCAAGGAGTCCGTACATCCCACCAATAGTCATGGTGAGGAATGCGTTAAATGGAACATGGAGAAGGCGGCGCAGGATCAGGCGCGCCACTACAATCTCCGGAGGCGCCCTTGGAGACCGCAGATCGGAGATACGGTATGGGCCAAGGAGCACCATCTATCAAAAGCAGCAGAAGGATTCGCGGCGAAGCTGGCCCCCAGATACGAAGCGCCGTGTAAAAAAATAATTTTCGACTCTCCGGTTATTTGCAATCTGCGGCACGAAAACACGGGCAAAGAAGGGAAAACACACATAAGAGAGTTAAAACCGCAAAAGCGAGGAGGGGCAGTCACAACAAATCCGTCGTATCGGAGGAGCACTGTACCCTTACCAAAGAAAGGGGGAGGACGACACGCAAAGTCGGGAGCGCGAGAGCGGGTCAGGGAGGGTAAAGAGCCGTAGGCACCGTTACCGTATTGCGTAGCAGGCGAGAACACGGAAAGCGAGTCCCGTTACCGGTACACGTCGCCGCGAATAACGGAACCGAGGATGCGCGGAAGGACACAGGCCCGAACGCGGCGGAGTTGGAAGAGGTCGTCGCCATCTCGTCCGACGAGAGCGGTCCGGTCACGTGAACGTGGCCCGCGCCCGACGAGGCGTCGTGGAGGTCAGAATGTGGGAGGCATTCGAGGCCATCGACTGGCAGCACCCACAACCGATGAACCCACGCGATCCGCGATCATTTTTATACTCATGCAGTGAAGGAGACATCTCTGATCCTATAAAGTATTTATATTCTTGATCAGCATCACTAGGCGAGTCGATTTAGCCATGTCCGTCTGTCCGTCTGTCCGTCCGTTTCTACGCAAACTAGTCTCTCAGTTTTAAAGCTATCTGCATGAAACTTTCCCAAAAGTTGTCTTTCTATTGCAGGTAGTATATAAGTCGGATCGAGCCGGATCGGGCGACTATAGCATATAGCTCTCATAGGAACAATCGGAAAAATAAATAAAAAAAATTATAACTTTGGTGTTTTTTTTAATTTTTTTTTAGTTCTTCGACATACATATAGTAATGGTTAAATATTTCAGAATTAATTTCATCAAAATCGGACGACTAAATCATATAGCTCCCATAGGAACAACCGGAAAAATAAATAGAAAAAATTATAACTTTACTGTTCTTAAATTTTTTTTAGTTCTTCGAGATATAGTAATAGTTAAATATTTCAGAATTACGCTTTAAATTTCATCAAAATCGGACGACTATATCATATAGCTCCTATAGAAACAATCGGAAAAAAAACAAAAAAAATTAGAACTCTGCTGTTTTTAAATATTTTTTAGTTGCTCAAATTTTTTTTTCAAATTTTTTAGCATTGCAGTTTAAATTTTCTTCAAAATCGGACGACTATATCATAAGCTCCCATAGGAATAACAAATGTATATAAATTAGCTCTAATAATTGAGCTGTAAATCATTATAGCTTCAATGTTTTCTAACATATACGAAAGTAAATCATAATATTCATATTTTCAAGAATATTTAGTTTTTGGAATAGCTGCAAGGGTATATGATCTTCGGATTGACGAAGATTGCTTCCTTTCTTGTTTATTTTTTTTATAGTTTTTCGATATTATGTAATGGTTTATTATTATGGAATTACTATTATGAGCGAAATCAACGACTATATCATAAAACTCCCATAGAAACCATCGGAATATAAAAGAAGAAAGAAAGCAAACTTCGGCAATCCGAAGTTCATATACCCTTGCAGCTATTTCAAGAATTAAATCATTTTGAAAACATCAAAACTATGATTTACTTGCGTATATGTTGAAAAACATTGAAGCAATGATGATTTGCAGCTCAATTATTAGATAGTTATTTTATATATTTTTATTATTTCTATGGGAGCTATGTGATATGGTCGTCCGATTTTGATTAAATTTAAACCGTAATTCTGAAATAATTACCCAAGACTATATGTCGAAGAACTAAGAAAAAACTTAAAAAACAGCTAAATGATATATTTTTTTTTCATTTTTTTCCGATTGTTCCTATGGGAGCTATATGATATAGTCGTCCGATTTTGATGAAATTTAAAACGTAATTCTGAAATAGTTAACCATTACTATATGTCAAAAAAACTAATAGAAAAATTGAAAAAACGGCAAAGTTATAATTTTTTTTTTTTTCCGATTGTTCCTATGGGAGCTATATGATATAGTCGTCCGATTTTGATGAAATTTAAACCATAATTCTGAAATATTTAACCATTGTTAAAAAACAGCAAAGTTATAATTTTTTTTAATTTATTTTATCGATTGTTCCTATGGGAGCTATATGCTATCGTCGTCCGATCCGGCTCGTTCCGATTTATATACTACCTGCAATAAAAAGACAACTTTTGGGAAAGTTTCATGCAGATAGCTTTAAAACTGAGAGACTAGTTTGCGTAGAAACGGACGAACAGACGTACGGACAGACGGACATGGCTAGATCGACTCGCCTAGTGATGCTGATCAAGAATATATATGCTTTATAGGGTCGGAGATGTCTCCTTCACTGCGTTGCAAACTTCTGCAAGGGTATACAAAATAAATGAAAAAATTGTGACTTCAGTAATTTTCAATTTTTGTTTTGGAAAAATAAATGATTTAATAATTCCGAGTTTAATTTAATTCAAATCGGAAAACGATATTATATATCTGCCATAGGAAAGATCGAATAATTGTGGTGAATTCATCATCGTTTCAAAACTGTTTTATTTTTGCAATAGCTGCAAGGGTATATAAACTTCGGCTTTCCGAATTTTGCTTCCTTTCTTGTTTAATTTTATTTCCATTAATCTTAGGAGTATCTTTAAATTAGTCATAGTTTTAAGTGGCTCGGTTTTTCTGTTAAGGTAGTACTGATAATAATACTATCTGCTTTATCTTCTATTGGCCAGTATTTATCGGACTTAGCCACCATTGAGGTCCGTTCACCAAATTTCACATTCTAGTAATTTTTCCGTTGTTACTCCCCTTGAAGCTATGTATGCTGGGTTATCTTTTCATCGAACATGTCAGCACTTGATCTCCTTAATTTTTCTTTTTCGTCTCTTTTATTTTATTTTCTTCTTTGCATCCTTTTTCTAAGATTGAAGCCTACCATTTCTAATTCGATGGTTATATTTTCAACGTGTCTTTTAGCTTTCTGTATAGAATTAGCACCTGTCATAAGGTCATCCATATAAAAATCATTTTAAATTATTTCTATTGTTGACCAATTTTCATATTGATTTGAAATTTCAGCAAACACTTGTGGCTAAATAGGGTGCCGATGCTGTACCGCATTTACCCGTTATTGGTTTCACATTATGTCAACTAGACTTTTCTTGATTGCAGTTGTCGCTGGGCATCGAAAACCACAGCATTACCACCATAACATCCATAAAGAAGGAATTGGTCTACGACCAATCTGCTCCTCCATCGGATCACAATCTCATGCATTATGCAAATACATAATTGACACATTAAACAGCTTAACAATTGACTCCAACTATAACATAAAAAATTTGGAGGAATTCAAAGAAAAAATCAACAACACATATATTGGCGACGATGAAATATTAATTTCATTTGACGTAATTTCATTATTTCTGAGTATACCGACAGATTTAGCCCCGGATATAATTTAAAACAAATAAAAAAAAATAATAGAAGAACACACTAAAATACCGCAAACATTATTTATGGACATAATAAAATGTTGTATTCAAGAACACAGATATTTCAAATATGAACACAATTTTTGAATACAATTAAAAGGAATGCTTATGGGATCGCCTGCCTCGCCGGTCATTGCAGATATTGTAATGGAAACTCTCCTGAACAACACGTTGAAAAAAATCAAGACGACTCCCAGGGTTACTGACAAAATACGTAGATGACCTATTCGCAATTATTCAAGAAGATGACATTAAAACTAAACTCTTAAAAAAAAACATTATTAACATAGGAACAAGAAGAAAACGATCAATTAGCTTATTTGAACTCAGTAATAATTAGACGTGGAAACCGATTAAAATTAAAATGGTACAAGAAACCAATTGCGCCCGGACGAATCATCAATTTCAACTCCAAATACCCAAAACAAATGATAATAAATACAGATAGGAGCTGTATACAGAGAATTTCAGACACGGATTACCATGAAGAGACGACTCAGGAGATAAAATCAAAGTTGACAGACAACGGTTTCCCACATAAATAAAAACATTATTATCGGAACACAAAGCAACAAAACAAAATAGCGGTAAAAATAGAAAAACAAAAAATATATGTCAATTACATACGTCCCGGCATTATTCGAACGTGTAGCGAAATCGGATTGCTACGACAAAGAAAACATAAGCATCGCACATAAACCGGACCACACAATAAAAACTATATACAACAGAACAAAATCAAAGATAAATGAAATTGACAAAAAGACGTGATATATTAAATACCACGCAACGGCAACAACAACGAAATATGCAACAAGATATATATGGAACAACAAAATCGAAACTAAAACCAAACTAGCGCAGCATAAATTGGACTTCAAAGCTAGACAACGAACGTTAGAACAACACTATGCCAAACGATTCACCATAGAATAGCTACATATCATAAAAACACCTACAGACATACTGATGGGCTACAAAACGGACACTGACAATTGCGCTCATTTATATAGACATTTACTAGGGAAAGAAAAATTAGTTAACAACTCCACGTCATCGTACGCAGACGTGTAAATTAAATGTATGTTTAATGTAAATTGTTGTTTGTTTGTTAAGAATAACAATTAATATTTTTATTTATTTTTTTTTCTAAGTTATTATTGCATGCTATATAGAGTCTCCTAGTTCTTTTTCTGCAATTTTTTTCTATATTAGTGGTCTCTAATAAATGCCTTTCACAAATTTCTTCCTCAATGTCATTATTGTAATTTTAAATTTCGCTAAACCTCTTTAAATCTCCTACTTCCATAGTATGTATATATACATAGTTGAACGTTGATGCACTATGAACAGTACAAACAAGTGGCTCAAGAAACCAAGCACGAGCTTGTTATCGAGTTCGCGAGGAAAACACAATTAACATAATGTAAAATCTAAGTGCGGCGCAAATATGTTAAAATTGTAGTTTTTAATACAGGGTAGAGGTTGAAATGCAATTTTGACTCTATAGATTAATAAAATTATTACAAAGAACTCGAAAAAGTCCATGCAGGCCAAAATTTGAGCTACATCTTGGCACTAACCATACAACATATAGACTGGTCATTTCATACGACGCATTTGGACACAAAAAAACGGACCGCGGAAGGTCCACCGTTCTCACAGCAGCAGGTCCATGCACTTCGTGTGCGTTCGGGTTTTTTACTCTCTCATTCTTATTCTCATTTTTATGCTTGCGCACTCATTTCATGAGTTCAGTCGTTCAGTCGCAGAGAGGCGCTTTTTGAAGAAGGCTCCCCTGCGCTTGAATTCGCCTTTGTATGTATGCGTGATCATGCATTCTCATACACGGGAGCATGTGTGCGTTTATTTCATTTCGGCGCATCAAGAATATTTTGCCTTTTGCCACTTTTCAAACTTGGTACCCTAAGAATATGGGCGTATTTACTATTGGGTTATGATATAGATATTAATATTATATGTTATAATATAGTTTTTTAATATTTCAGCATACATTTTATTTTTGTTTACAAATTCAAATAAGTGGTAGCAGTAAAATGTTTTACATATATGTATGTATTCGAATTTATAGAAATCAGTCCACTGAGAAGGGAACAGGGCATATCGCAATCGTGTCACTTGAAACACCGACTGCTCTTCAGTGGTTGAGAAAACTTCAAACTAAATCAATTCTTGTCGATGTTTTGCGAGCGGTTGGTGCCTGCATACCCTACCGACGATTGCTTTTAAGAGGAGCGGGCTTTTAGGACACTTGTTTTAAATGTTATGTTTAGTGATCTTTGGTTGATTTATTTTTTAATGATTCGCAGTGTTATTTTAATTGTCTTTAAACAAGTAATAAATAATAAAATACTTTTTATATTTTTGAAAATGTAAATGGAACAAATATAAAAATCCACATTTTTTTAATGATAATTTATTTTAATGATTATAATTTTAGATTTTAATTGTACCAATATCTTGAATTTTGACGAATTGTTTAAAGACAATTAAAATAGCACTGCGAATCATTAAAAAATAAATCAACCAAAGATCACTAAACATAACATTTAAAACAAGTGTCCTAAAAGCCCGCTCCCCTTAAAAGCAATCGTCGGTAGGGTATGCAGGCACCAACCGCTCGCAAAACATCGACAAGAATTGATTTAGTTTGAAGTTTTCTCAACCACTGAAGAGCAGTCGGTGTTTCAAGTGACACGATTGCGATATGCCCTGTTCCCTTCTCAGTGGACTGATTTCTATAAATTCGAATACATACATATATGTAAAACATTTTACTGCTACCACTTATTTGAATTTGTAAACAAAAATAAAATGTATGCTGAAATATTAAAAAACTATATTATAACATATAATATTAATATCTATATCATAACCCAATAGTAAATACGCCCATATTCTTAGGGTACCAAGTTTGAAAAGTGGCAAAAGGCAAAATATTCTTGATGCGCCGAAATGAAATAAACGCACACATGCTCCCGTGTATGAGAATGCATGATCACGCATACATACAAAGGCGAATTCAAGCGCAGGGGAGCCTTCTTCAAAAAGCGCCTCTCTGCGACTGAACGACTGAACTCATGCAATGAGTGCGCAAGCATAAAAATGAGAATAAGAATGTGAGAGTAAAAAACCCGAACGCACACGAAGTGCATGGACCTGCTGCTGTGAGAACGGTGGACCTTCCGCGGTCCGTTTTTTTGTGTCCAAATGCGTCGTATGAAATGACCAGTCTATATGTTGTATGGTTAGTGATCTTGGCAAGTAAAGAGGATGGTAGTTGCGGGTTGATCTAAAAGTCAAATTAAAAGTTAAGCGGCTAAACAATTCTATTGAGATAACATCACCTTTGACTAGTTTGTGCATAAAAATAGTTTCAAGCATGATTTTACGATTTACAAGAGTAGGTTAATTAAACAATAGTAATCTACTAGAGTAAGAAGGCAACCTTGCGTTTTGATCCCAGTTCAAACTACGAAGGGCGATAAGAAGAAATTTTTTTTGTACCGACATTGGGAACTCCAAACGGGAGCGCAATATTCTAAATTAGTATGGACAAGGGAAGTAAATAGTAATTTAGTTGTATAAGGATCGTCAAATTCTTTTGACCATCGCCTAATTAATCCAGGAACACTCATAGTCTTGATAACAGTAGACTTTATGTGACAGTCGAATTTGAATTTTGGGTTAAGAAGAACTCCTTACCAAATATATTCGGTTCTCTGGAATATTATGAAGAGAATAGCCTTTAAATGAAGGCGTACCCCTATTAAGTGTCGTTACGTTATATTTAAGGCAATCCAGATTAAAGAGGTTATATTGACACCATCTCTGAAAACAATCAATATAAGACTGTCAACCAAAACCCGATTGCAAATTATTATAGGACAAACAAAGTTTAACATCATCAGCACGCATTAATACTCGAGAATGTGTTATGACAGAAGGAAGATCATTGATGAACAAAGTAAGTAGCAATGGGCACTGTAGATGTTACGTTAATCATATTGGAAACTGAGTTTTTAAAAATAACCCTTTGAGTTCTTCCATTCGAATAACTTGAAATCAATTTTAAGAGATTAATTGTAAATCCGATCTGATCCAATTTAAATAAAAGAAGTGAATGGTTAGCAGAATCAAAAGCCTTCTAAAATCTGCATATTTAACATCTATATATCTAACATAAAATACATACATATTTAACAGAAAATGCAGACTTTATTATTAAATCCTTTAAGTGTAATAGATTTCAATTCAAGTAGGTTCGTTGCAGTAGACCTTCGCTAAACAAAGCCATGTTTTTAATATTACCTTTATTAGTGAGGAATACAAATGTTGCAAATGAGAAGTAATAATGCGCTCAAATGCTTTAGGTATTGCAGACAATTTAGAAATACTCTATAATTTTGAACATCCGACTTTCCTCAGTTTTTATGGAGTGGAGTAATAAAAGAATCATTCCAGATAGTTGGAAAAACTGATGTTGAGGTAGACAATTGAAACAGTTTAAGAATCGGTTTACAAATAGTTGAGGCACAACACTAAGTACGCACCCAAGAAGCCCGCCCGGCCCTGCAGAGTAGGTTGGTGTTGTGGTTTCCAAAACCTTTAGAACAAAACTTTCTGTTATTACCAGGCAAAAAAAATTATAATTTGACCTGTTTGAATTGTAAGGGATAACTGAATTTAGGTAGTTTGGAAGATGTTTGCAAATAAATCAGCAATTTCAGAGTCAGTAGACGGCTTAGTTGAGTTTAATCGTACTGATGAAGGCAAGGCGGAGTTTTTTCGCTTGACATTTACAAAGTTACAAAATTGCTTCGGATTATTTGAAAATTCCAATCGAGCAACCACATATTTCGAAAACTGAGATGGCTTGCCCGTCCTTTTATACTTTCTGAAAGTGTTTGTTTTTAGGTTTTTAAGTCTTTGCAGCTCTTGTGTAAACCACGGAGGTCTGTTATGTCTTGGAGGAAGACTGTCAGGAACGCATTCATTAAAAAACGTGCTTAAAACGCTATAGAATTCAGCGGCACTTTCCCTATCCATGCAATTGTATAAGTTTGTCCAGTTGTATTTGGAAACCAAGTAGTTTAGCATTTCGTTTTAGTTTCACAAACTAAATGGGAATAGGTATCAGGGAAGGGCCGGGAAAATTGGAATTCCATTGTGGGATGGTATCGGTCCTCTGGGACAACTAGAGGGTAAATTCTAGATACAACGACTTCAGACAAATCCAAAACAAATACAAAATCTAATTGCCTATTTAAAGAGTTACGGATAAGGCTAATTTGTTGTAATGACAACGGCGTGCAAACAAGTTAGTTAGCAGGAGATGACCAAGATATATCTGGGAGATTAAAGTCTTCCAAATCAAATGATCCCTGTCAAATAGTAAAGATAGAATAGATTTAATAGCCGACAAATGATGTTCATAAATTAAAATGTCAGACCCAGGTTACAAAAATAGATAAGACATGTAAGAAAACTTTTACACTAACAAACATAACAATTCTATTACATTTGGGTAATCAGTCTGAATTATCTCCGATGTAAGACTGGAGTTGAAAGCAATAAGCACACCACCCCTAAGAGAAACGCGATCAGTTATTTAAGTGTTAAAGTTGTTTGGAAAAACTTCAGAGTTAGAAATCTCCGGTTTCAGCAAAGTTTCTGTAAAGACTAAAATATGTTCATTAAAGGCAGAGGAGTCACCGAACGCCTAGGTAACTTCATATTAAGTCCCCTTAAATATTGATAGACTAGAAGTATAGAGATTTTCAGTCTTTTGTAACGAACTCTAAAATCGGAGGCTGATTATTATTTCTTTGTCTTTTAGGAGCAAATTCTTTTATTATTTTTATTTTAAAAGAAGATATCTTGCGAGCGTATGAAAATTTAAATTGTTCACCTGTAATGAATAAACTCCATAACATCATCATGTTTTTATGTATCCTTTTTCGTAGAGAATTTTCAAAAAGAAGTGAACCGATTTTCTTAATTTAGCTTTTGCTTCAGGCATAAAAAACTACTGTGGGTATTCTACGGACGTAAAAAAAAATCAAATTTTTTTTCCATCCGAATATTATTTTTAAAAATCGTAGAATACCGACTTTCACAAACTCACTTCAGTGGAATAACGTTGGATTTTATGCGGTCAGGATGTCAACGGCGACACTTTAACAGGGAACCATTATAAGTTAATCAATTTTCCATTTTGCATGATGTAAAGTATGACGTCTATTGTATGTGCACTGTTAACATTTTTCCAAAAAACAAAATAGCAAAAAAAAAGAGGGTCCGCCAAAGAATAATTCATCCTTTTTGACTTGTCAACGTCTAATGTTTTGATCGATAAAGCCTTCATTTGTTGGGAAAGAATAATAGCTTCAATATTCTTTTCCTTTTCCAGGTGGGAACTTGTATTTTTGGTAGTACAGGAAAGTTATCAACTCTGTCCCTTACCAATACACCATTATTATTTCCTATGCTCACATCAGAAGACATCGTCCTTACGTCTAGGATGTTAAAAATTGTTTTTGGCGTTTAGTTTTTCGACAGTTTAATCGAAAGATATGTTGTTTCCATATTTTTGCGTTTGTTCCACTCCGTATTGCCTTATTAAGCTCCTAAAGTAAGTTCCACCAAGTAAATTTTTAATTGTATGACGTTTTTATCGAACACCTCTGCCAATTTGTTTGGGTCACTTTCAGCTTTCTTTTAAATTTGGTTTCAAAAATATCTTTAAGGCTCGCGGATATAATTTTTAGAGTTTCAACAACCCTACAAATCTGTTCAAAAAATCTTTTGTTAGAGTAGTCATGATCGAGTACTCCACATTTTAGTAATAATGCATGATTTTAAACAAGTCAAGCTTTGAAGCTATCTAATTTAATAATTATTCCACTGGTTAATTAGCCAGCTTCAATTATTCTAATTTCTTTTGTCAGATTTGCCTATGCTTCAAGGAGCTTGATAATTGGTTCGGAAAACTTTTTTATATGATTAGATCTATGGTATTTATAGGTAATGGTATAATTATTTGTTTCGTTACAAAAAATAAAAAATGTTAAAATTTAACTTATCTGCTGCTTCCGTTGAGGTGTTTGAAGATGACATTGCTGCTTTGAGTTCGTCTGCAAGACTTGGTTGTTGATTCTCGATGTCGAGATTTGGCTGTTGCTGCTTTGATGTCGTTTATTTTGTTCATACTGTTTTGATGTCGTCTGCGAGATTTGGATATTGCTCCTTCAAAATCGTCTGCGATATTTGGTTGTTGCTGCTTCGATGTCGTCTGCGGGATTTGATTCTTGCTTCAATGTCATTTTCGAAGTTTGTCCTTAAATTTTTTTTAGGCACTGTTCTCGTTTAACCGAACACCTTTTTTAAGAGTTTTCCAATCTTTCAGGGCTTTGTAACGCCTAACATACCTGTGTAACGATGCCCGTTTGGCTGATTATTTTTTTACAAGATTTTAACTTGTAAAATGTTTTATATTTCTCTTACCACTGTGGGGAAAAACACGAGTTTTCTTTGTTAATTTTGCACCACTAATGGTGGAAAACAACAGAGTGCCTCAAAGAACCGAAAGGTTAGAACTGTCTAAATGAAAAGCGCCCACAATTGTTGAGTTTTAATTTAAAACTGATTTTATTTTGTATAAGTTCTTTCTTATAAAGGTTACGTGATAGTCTTACAACTACTTATATAAAGACGGGGGAAATGTTGTGACCTGAGCGGGGGATCATTCTAATTGCGATAGGCGGTATTTCAGCTTCCCCGATTGGACTTAGCTCTAAATATATCTTACAACCCCTCACAGGAGGTCAAGTACTTATTAAGTGCTGAATGGTTTCAGATATTTTGGTTTACTGATTGGTATTTTTAGATTTAGTTAAACGTGATATGATTTTAAATACAATTTCATGTTCATTTGTGAAGAGGGAAGCAACATTTAGATGTCACAAATGTAAGGCTTTAAGTCCATTTGGAAGAATTGAACAAGTTAGGAAAGCACATTTGTGTGATGAGGATAACGGAACCATTACAGGATTTAAAAGGCGCAAGCGAGGCTCAGTACTGAAAGTGAGTGAGTTCGCGCACGCAAACAAATCAGAAAATGAAATCAATCGGGATACGAACAGTACGGGTCCGGTATACGAGTGAACCAGGTGTTGGGCCAGTGATAAAACCAGGCGGGGAGCCAGGTGATGAACCAGGCGCAAGCGAGGCGTTACACCAAGTGTTGGCTGCGATTACCCCGACAAATCGCCCGAAAGGATCAGGTAGCAGGACGCGCCAGAAAGGATCTGTTATCTCAGCAAACCAGCAGGACTATGAAAAGGAACAAGGTGCTATATCGAGCAACAAAGACGAGGAAGTTGTCATTTGAATTCTGTGTATTATATTTGGTTATGGACAATCACGTAATATAAATTTGGTGGGTCGAACCTACGGACTCTCTGAGCCAGCCGAACGCAGCGAGCAAGAAGGTCGAAATCAGGTCGTTACATCTGACGCCCAACTTGATAGTCTCAGTCAAAGGATACAAGAATTAATATGGGAAGGGAGTGAAAAAGAACATCATGAGGTGACTGCCAAACTAGGTATCGAGCTATGTGGAACACTTTGTCGGAGCTGGCAGACAAGGAAGGAGACAATCTAAAAGTGGAAAAGGTGTGGGCTTAGCTGGAAGCCAATAAAAGCGGCAAGATTAACACAAGTCAGGGGACCTAATCGCGAGAACGGATTTCAACAGCATCCAGGAAGCCAGCAGAAAAGGGAACACAGCAGGGAAAGAAGTGTAGTGAAAAGGAGAACACCAACCAGCCCGATAGCCAATGCTAAGGCGGCACAGCAAATCCGCGAATGGAGTTTCCGATGCGATGGCGACGACAATCCTCTGGAATTCCTGGAGCAAGTGGAATGGTCGGCCGAAACGTATGGTCTTAATATCAATCACATCCCCAGTGCAATGCCGGAACTGCTACAGGACAGGGCTTTAAAATGGATTATTGCCTGTGGGGTGACTTTATTTGTGATTTTCAAAACTTCTTCCTAGCCAGGGGTTACATAGTTAAATTGGCAGACCAGGTCAAAGAAAGAAAAAGAAGAAACATGGTTGAGATGCAAGCCCTGATACGACCGCTAGGATGGACACAGGAGCAGGTGCTTGCAAGAATCGCAGAACTGGACCAGCAGAGAAAAGAATTCGAACGGGAAAACACTGCGCAAAAGTCGAGGTCACAGGGTTCATGCCGGCAACCCAGAGCGACGCAAGGCGCGTTATGCAGGAGATTCCAGGAAGACGGAAATTTCGATGAAGGCGGCACGCAACACAACCGCGACTAAGCTGTGTTAGCGACCGGCTGTATCAAAACCCCGCGCAGGCGTGTCACAAATGCGGAGGGCATAATCACTAAGCCCCGGAATGTCGAAATCGTCTGATAAAATTCTGTAGAACCTGCGGAAAAATATGACCCAGGACGGTGGAATGCAGCAGAATGGCGGGTTTTCCGCAGTCGCCTCGGGGCGAGCAGGGGTTGCAAGGAGCTGCCCCCGGACCTATCGGGCGACCTGAAGGCCGAGAAAACGCAGCTGGCCGCAAAGGTCCTTACGGAAGCCTGCTAGATTAAGGCAACGGTGGACACCGAATCCACGGCCAGCTTCATCAGAAAAAGCTGGCAGACAAACTTCAGGGTTCAGGAATGCATCAAGCTGTCTAGAAGCCCGTACAGCATGACCGGTCGTCATGCTGAAGAAAAAAACGGGTAAAAGGAGGCTGTGTGTGCTAATGATCAATTACATATTGGACCAACTACGAGAGGTGAAGCACATAAGGAGCTTGGATTTGAGGGACGGGCACTGGCAGATACCGTTAGAGGCTGGCAGCAGAAAATATACGTCGGGTACGGTACCAGGAAAGGGTATATAATTGTAATGGGACGAACGTTGAAGGAACACATGATGAGCTTGAAGGAAGTTTTTTGGAGGCTGCGGGAAGCTTATCTAAAATTAATTGAGGATAAGTGCTAATTCTTTCGGAAGGAACTGTACCGGGCACGAGGACGGACCGGTGGTCCAAAATGACGGTCGTGGCCGGCATACTATACCGCATCCGGGCGGCAGGATCGCGGATATAAACAAAGTTAAAACGAGCGATCGGCAGCCATCATGGGAATGCAGGTGGCAGGGTCAATGAACGCTGCTGTGCGCTGGCCGGCCAGCAAACGTGGTTATAAATGCATGCAAAAAAGCTGCTAAATGTTTCCGCAAACTATGTAAAAATTTTCAAAAACAACGCCTAACCGTTAAAATGTTCGTTTGCAACTAAACTTAAAAGACTTCGTTTTCTCCTTGCATTCGGCTATCAGTTGAAGCTATGCCTTTGATGCTGAGAGTGCTGCTGATCGGATCTCCTTCCTGGTGTTCCTGCTTTTTATACCCTTGCAGAGGGTATTATAATTTCAGTCAGAAGTTTGCAACGCAGTGAAGGAGACATCTCCGACCCTATAAAGTATATATATTCTTGATCAGCATCACTAGGCGAGTCGATCTAGCCATGTCCGTCTGTCCGTCTGTCCGTCTGTCCGTCTGTCCGTCTGTCCGTCTGTCCGTCTGTCCGTCCGTTTATATGCAAACTAGTCTCTCAGTTTTAAAGCTATCTGCATGAAACTTTCCCAGAAGTTGTCTTTCTATTGCAGGTAGTATATAAGTCGGAACGAGCCGGATCGGACGACTATAGCATATAGCTCCCATAGGAACAATCGGAAAAATAAATGAAAAAAATTATAACTTTGCTGTTTTTTAATTTTTTGTTTAGTTCTTCGACATTTAGTAATGGTTAAATATTTCCGATTTACGGTTTAAATTTCATCAAAATCGGACGACTATAGCATATAGCTCCCATAGGAACAATCGGAAAAATAAATGAAAAAAAATTATAATTTTGCTGTTTTTTAATTTTTTGTTTAGTTCTTCGAGATATAGTAATGGTTAAGTATTTCAGAATTATGTTATAATTTTCAGCAAAATCGGACGACTATAGCATATAGCTCCCATAGGAACAATCGGAAAAATAAATGAAAAAAAAAATTATAACTTTTCTGTTTTTTAATTTTTTGTTTAGTTCTTCGACATATAGCAATGTTTAATTATTTCAGAATTATGGTTTAAATTTTATCAAAATCGGACGTCTATATCATATAGCTCCCATAGAAATAATAAAAATATATAAAATAACTATCTTATAATTGAGCTGCAAATCATCATAGTTTCAATGTTTTTCAGCATATACTCAAGTAAATCATAATTTAAATATTTTCAAAAGTATTTAATTCATGCAATAGCTGCAAGGGTATATGAACTTCGGCTTGCCGAAGTTTGCTTTCTTTCTTGTTTGAAGTCATTCTGCTGCGCTGCTTGTATTACAGCATTCAAGTTATCTTAATCTGAAACAGAAGTGGAATCCAAAAACAGCTTTGCTGTTCTCTTCATTTTTATCCAAGCATTTACATATATCTGCTTGATCAGGCCCCATTACAGAGAAACTCTCAATTTTAACAATATTCCTATAAAAACCGCGTGCTTAATTTCAGCTGCAAGCAGGTTCAGCAATTCGATTAATTCGTTGTTATTATAAATCTGTTCGCGCACAGTTGCGAAATTCAACTCACTGCACATATCGGACTCAGCAGTCACCTCCCCCTAGTTTTCCTTTTTATTCTGGTTTCGCGCATAAATTTCTTGCGACGAGTCGAAAGTTTTATTGAGGTCAATTTCTGCGATTTCTGCGTTTTGCGGACTTTTTTGTCCATACTGTTGTCCACTTCTGGTCTTACTTTGATTCAGATTTTTATAATTTTTTTGCGGACCGCATCATTTTTGCGACTTAGTTAATCAAACTATAATAATATAAGCTAATTATGAAATTATTATCTTGAATTTATTTAACGTTATTATGAATCAATGCTTACAAAGAGATTGATTACATTGATTACAAAAAAAAGTTTAAACAACAAATTAACTACCGCTTTAGCGCGACTTACGTACAACTTTACGGCTGATTTTCGGTACTCTCTCGACTTTCCGACAATCTCTGATTATCTTCTTATTGTCTGTCTCTGGAGACTGTTGGAAGACGGCTTACATCTAGGCCGCTGACATTACTTTACATCTACATTTAATAATAGAAAAAGCATAACGAAAGCGTGAAGCAAGCGACAGTGAATAAATATGAAGTGGAAGACATGCATATAAAACGACAAAGAGTGGTGTTATTTGTAATTATTTTTCTTCCCCACACTTCCTTTTTCCAAGTGACCTAGGTTATCGACGGCAAACGATCCCTCTTTCACATATCCCTCTTTAGCGAATTGGTAGATGCGTTGAGTCGGAAGATCCTCTCACAATATTTTTAAAAAGCGTTTATCATCGATAAATCTTAATGTAATTGTTTGCTACAATGAAGATTGTGGTGTAGTTAAATATTTCTCCGATGTTAAGTTTTTAGACTATTAATCTTGATCGTTATTAATTCATTAAAAAAAATTGTTATTAAATGTAACTATTATATTTTGTATTATTTTTTTTAAATTCTTTTTTATAGTTCCTATTATAATTTCAGTCAGAAGTTTGCAACGCAGTGAAGGAGACATTTCCGATCAGCATCAGGAGAGTCGATCTAGCCATGTCCGTCCGTCTGACCGTTCGTTTCTACGCAAACTAGTCTCGCAGTTTTAAAGCTATCTGCGTGAAACTTTCCCAAAAGTTGTCTTTCTATTGCAGATAGTACATAAGTCGGACGACTATAGAATATAGCTCTTGGGACCTCCTATGGAGGAACAATCGGAAAAATAAATATAAAAAAATTATAGCTTTGCTGTGTTTTTAGCTCTTCTACATATAGTAGTGGTTAAATAGTTCAGAATTACGGTTTAAATTTTTTCAAAATCGGACGACTATATCTACCATAGAAACAATAAAAATAAAAAGAAAAAAATTGTTTTTAAATGTAGCTTATATATTTTTTAATTTTTTTTTTAATTCTTTTTGACTTATTAATAATTTGACAGTTCAGAATTACGCTTTTAATACTATTATATTAGGAAAACGATATCGTGTACCTGTCATAGGAACTATCGAATAATGGAGCTGCAAATCACGATAGCTTTAATGCTTTTAAACATATACGCAAGTAAATCATAATTTTAATGCTTTCAAGAATATTAAATTTTTGAAATAGCTGCAAGGGTATATGAACTTTGTTTTGTTAATTTTTGGATGCATTAGTTTTCATTATTTTTATTGTGGACGAATCCAGTTTCTAAAGAGTTTGTATATAAAGGGATACCTTTAAGTTGCTTATTTTTGTAGGTTTGCCAATATTTATTTATTGATTTATAGTTAACAATAAACTGCTAACTTACACATATATGCTAAAAATAAATATAACTTAAATTAACTAAATATTATAGAATCAAGAAAAGCATAAATTTTTGATGATATCCGATCAATAGAATTTTCCAAAGAAATTGCAGGATATACTGCATTATAATTTGAACAAAGCACCCGAAAGGGCTCATGAAGGGCGTGTCTTTGAACGAATATTTCTTAAATTTAGCACGTAGTTTCCTTGTAGAGCTTTTGTAATAAAAATTTAACTTTAAATTGAGTTTTAAAAAAATTCAGTGAGTGGGTATGTCCATGCTGCAGAGCCATCAATTACTTATTTAAAGCATCAGTGTGGCGTAAATAAACAGCAGTCGCGACAAGCAAAAAGTAGTCGATGCTAGTATAGCAAGTTGATGCCAGCACTCTTGAAGCTAATGAAGCGACTTGGAGGGGCTTAGCGCGAAAATTTTCAGTATATTTATTGCGAAAATGGCACAAATGCAGTAGAAAAATGGAGAAGTTTTCAAAAGTATATTCGAAATGGATGGAGAAAAAACTTGTTTCATTTGAGACACATTTTAGAGCAAACAGTTTTTTCAGTCTGCTATTTAAGAGAAGGCTGAATCAAGATATAAGATTTATAAGTCCACCATGCAAGGAAGCACTGTCGAGTTAGTAACTTTACTGATGTTTTTCAGAGGGCAATGAACACTTTGCACACCATAATTTTGTCTATTAATTCAAAGCGGCGCATTCAAAAACACAAGAAGTCATTGACCTCTTATTATGCGAATCTAAATCTGATAAGAAAGAGAGCCCCGACTTTTAGTTTTTGTATATATTTAAACCGAAAGTGAAAAATATATATATTACTTTTGAAAAAAGAAAAAAATATATTTTAAAACCACTTCAGGGCGGGGTTGAGGACATGCACACTTCTCCAAAATAATAGTTAGGGTTTGAATAGCACTAGAAAAAAAACTCCATAGAAATATCTTGCCTAGTCATAGTGTTATTAATTTATGCCAAAAAAAAACCGGTCGAATTCCCCATATTGCCCTTTCACCACTGTGCGTAGGTGCTTTTGGGTGGTGGGTTGCATTCTAGGCCATTAGTGAGACCGAGGTAAGCATTTTTACGTCCAGACCCTATTGGATTGTTATTATTGGCTGGTTGTGTCGCCTCAATTTGTTTTTTCCGTTTCTTGTTGTCGGCAGGCATATTGTTGCCGTCAATGTCGGGGATATCGCCTCTGCCCATTTAATATCCTCTTGGTTCCTTTTATAAAATAATCCTCCTTGGACGCCTGGTCTTTCGTGATTGCCTTTCTTACGGTCAATAGGTTCTGCCTGTTGAGGTGTCACACTCTGGACTCCTTTGCACTCGTGCTCTCGACCAGATTGACCTTGGACAGACCGCCAGAAGATGTTTAATCGTTAAGCCGATACATAACTGCTGGTCGTGGAGCACTCTTTGGTGATGTTGACATAATTACCGACCTTTGGTGTGGTACTGAACCGTGCAGCGTTTCCAAACCTGATTGGTTTATTTCGCGGAGAAGGGATAGGTCTACCCGAGCAGAGATCCGTTTTACCTGGATAAGGCTAGAATGAACAAGAAGGTCGGTACTTGCACACAGTTCATTGCTGGATTATTTGTTAACTGGGTGGGCCCAGACTGAATTTCAGCACGGACGGACTCTATCCGCTATTTTTAAGCAATTGCGCAGTGTTTATACGAAACCTGGAACCCGTTCGGTTTCCTTCAACTCGGCGTTCTCAAAGCCATCCCATTAGCTTTTATTAAGAGCGGGAGTCATATAAGGTTTCGCTGATTGGCCATTTGGAACAAGTGTTTAACGAAGCTTAAGAGCTTAGCCAATATGAGCGACGAAGCTTCGACGGACACACATATTTCACCAAACAGACAGTCTGGATTCGCAGCGGACTATCAGGTTAAGTAACCTAGCGATTCGACGCAAAAAGTCCGGACTGGCTATCTATTGAAACGTAAATTTTCGTCAAAGCCTAGTCACTCCTATTTTAGGTGTCGCTTCATACATTCACCTCAAAGATTTACCGAAACTTGACCTCGGACTGGCTAAAGTTGCTTACTATCAAAAAAGGTCAAACTGTTTAAATTTAGGAAATTTGCCATTGATTTGTCTACAAAGGAATTTATTAAATAATTATTTTAAACGCAAACTATTTCAATGGACATAACAAAGGTGAATTGAATTACATTCATTTTTAATGGGTTTCAGGTTTGATTGAAAAATTCTTTGGAGTTAATTGGACAAAATTTAGTTCAATTTTAAATTTGATTTTATTAATTAACTAAATTCGAGAAAAATTTCCCGCATCGACCCATCAAATGTACATATATACATACTTTCAATTTCATACGTTCCTACTTTGGCGCATGCTCAGTTAAATAAACAGTAAAAATAATAGGCAGTGCGAACGACTTACGTTCAATCTCCACCGTTCGTTTATTTTTATTAGGTAGTTGCGGTAACAATTGTTTATTTAGTGGATTTCTGTGGAACCAATTAAAACTTAAAAAAAAGTACTCCCAATTCTTCATATTAAATAAATATGGAGAAATTACATGACTATCAAGGATTAACAGGTCGGTTACATCAATGGAGAGACAATATCAAAGAAACATACGGGGAGTTTCAAGACAAAAATACAACAAATATAGTTGCCACAGTTAAAAGTCAGCTTAAAGGAAACGCGAGTGCTAATAAAGACTATTCGCATGTATTTAGGTAAGGCTGTGATATGTGTCCCACCAACCAAATGTATTAAAAACAATCACTAAGAACGTTTAAGTCGGGCATCGATTCCTATGACTCTTTATTTAAATTGTCTCTCCCGTTTTAACTTAAGACATTTGCAAAGATTCTGATTACTCATATAATATTTTGACATTTGAGATTATGTATCGGACTTTATTCGCAAACATTTAAAAATTACGCGGTTTTCATTATTTGTTTATTAATTTGATCGGTTCTTCCAATATAAATAGTCGTCCGATACGAATTTTGACAAAATTATAAATTGAAATATAAATAGAAATAAATGCTTAAAATGAATAAATTTAAATTGATTTGAGATGTGTGTAGGCCTTAGCAGATTGTGTGAAAATAAATAAAGCTTAAATCGGAAGTAAACTTTGGCCCGCGAAAAACATTTTAATATTAACATAATATTCTATATTAATATTGTTGGACGCACAGTTTTCGGGAAGAAAACCAAGATGCCGATAGCATTGTATGTATTTGGTTGTTTTAATGTATATAATATATGAATTGTGTGTGTGAAAATGTTTTTTTGGATTTGCTCGTAACAGGTTTTCTGTTTTTTTTTCATGTTTAATTAAAATAGTTTTGAATGTATATGTTGCAAACGGCTTAGTGAATGTAAAAGAGAAGGAGCAAATTAAAATATATAAGGAGGCCGAAGAAGAAGAGGAAATTTTCGATCTCGCTGCTTGTAAGATGTGCCTTGGGCTCATGTCTGAGTGGCTGCGAAAAACGAAGCGAAAAATTGAGGGCAAAGAAAGAGATCAGTTTTGAACTTGCTTTATCGCTTGAACTTAATCAAAACGTAAGTTCTTTGTATGCATTCTGAGCTGTAAAAATCGTTTCTTTTTAAAATGTTTTTATGCTTAAATCACCAATAAATTTCAATCATACATTGAATATTCGTATTTTCAGCATTTTCTAATAATTGAGAGTGAACGATGGGCCACGAAAACTAAATATGTTAAAAAAAAATGGATATTGACGATATTACGTTATTGTGGGATCAAGAATAACAAGGAAGGAAGCAAACTTCGGCAAGCCGAAGTTTATATACCCTTGCAGCTATTGCAAGAATTAAATATTTTTGAAAACATTAAAATTATGATTTACTTGCGTATATGTTTAAAAACATTGAGGCAATGATGATTTGCAGCTCTATTATTAGATAGTTATTTTATATATTTATATTATTTCTATGGGAGCCATATGATATAGTCGTCCGATTTTGATGAAATTTAAACCGTATTTCTGAAATATTTAACCATTACTATATGTTGAAGAACTAATAAAAAAAATTAAAAAACAGCAAAGTTATATTTTTTTCTGTATTTTTTTCCGATTGTTCCTAAGGGAGGTATATGATATAGTCGTCTGATTTTGATGAAATTTAAACCGTAATTCTGAAATACTTAACCATTACTATATGTCCAAAAACTAATAGAAAAATTAAAAAACGGCATAGTTATAATTTTTTATGTATGATATATTCGTCCGATTTAACCATTACTATATGTCGAAGAAATAAAAAAAAAATTAAAAAACGGCAAAGTTTTAATTTTTTTTTATTTATTTTTTCGATTGTTTCTATGGGAGCTATATGCTATAGTCGTCCGATCCGGCTCGTTCCGACTTATATACTATCTGCAATAGAAAGACAACTTTTGGGAAAGTTTCATGCAGATAGCTTTACAACTGAGAGACTAGTAGTCTCCTTGCGCACACTTTTCGGTACTCGAAAAGGGTTTTAAAATCTCAGTCAACGCATTGAAGCAGCACCACTTGGAGAGTCGATCCAGCCATGTTCGGCTGTCCGTCCACGCAAACTAGTCTTTCAGTTTTGTAGTTAACTACATAAAACTGTCCCAAAAGTTGTCCGTCTATTGCAAGTAGTTCCGACTTATAGGAACTAGCCGGATCGGACGACTATATCATATGGAAAAATCTGTAAAATAAATGAAAAAATAATTACGTCTCAGATTTTAAACTTATTTGAATATACTTAAAAATACTGTAACAGATTATAGTTTCAGAATTACGGTTCAAAATTAATTGAAACCTGACAGCTATATTATGCCATACGAACAATCATTCAATTCAGAAAATAATTAGTAATGAAGCTAAATGGGAAAAATATAGACTTTGATAATTTATGCAACAACAGTATCTCGAAATAAAAAAAAATACACTGGAGGGTTACAGATTGATTGAAGTAAACGCCATCAAAACTAAAAAACGTAATAAATAATTTAAACGCAGGTTAATTATTTATTTGTATTTTATGCTATTATAAATAGTCAAATCAAATTTATATTTGAATCGAAATAACCATTTTATATGTTAAATTCCAATATCCATTGAACTTGATTCCCTTGGTTCTGGTGCTCTCAAGAGCAAGGGATTCAATGGGATATCAATTTCTGTAGTTTCTTTAAAACTGGTGTTTTTGGAAATTTCGTTGTCTTCATATTCGCTGGTTTTACTTGACCAACACATTTCTGCGAGCAAAGCTTCCAGTTTTTTTTACCCTTAAATCGCTTTTTCATTGGCATTGTGGCCTGGTAGAATCGATCACCTTACTGATCTGATTCTTAAGCCAATTGTCGCAAGAAGACATTAGATAAAATGCAGAAAACTAAATTTTAGTGTCATAGATTATTTCATAAAAATACATTAAAGATTTTATTTTATCGTTGATAAGTTTTGGGAACATGGTCTTCAAACATTCAAAGGTAGTGGCGCCAATATTTCTGTAATATCCTATAATATTGGTTCACTGTGTAATCTTAATCTTATTTGTTTTTCGGGAGTTCTTGGTATCTTCTTAGTATCTTTGCATTAACTTTGGTTCCCTTTTTTTGCTATCAACTTGGTTCTTTTAAACTAATTCTTATTTTATTGAATAAAAAGAAAAAAGGAAGCAAACTTCGGCAAGCCGAAGTTCATATACCCTTGCAGCTATTGCAAATATTAAATATTCTTGAAAACATTAAACTTATGATTTACTTGAAGCTGTGATGATTTGCAGCTCAATTATTTAATAGTTCCTATGACAGCTACATGATATCGTTTTCCGATTTTAATAAAATTAGAAGCGTTATTTTTAACTGTCAAATTATTAATTAATCAAAAAGAATTTAAAAAAAAGTTACAAAATAAAAAACTAAAATTAAAAAAAAATTGTTTTCGATATTTTTATTGTTTCCATGGGAGCTATATGATATAGTCGTCCGATTTTGATGAAACATAAGCCATAATTCTGAAATATTTAACCATATGCCGAAGAACTATAAAAAAATTAAAAAACAGCAAAGGTATAATTTTTTTTTCATTTATTTTCCGATTATTCCTATGGGATCTATATGCTATAGTCGTCCGATCCGGCTCGGGAGTTTTGGGTAAGTTTCATGCAGATAGCTTTAAAACTGAGAGACTAGTTCGCGTAAAAACGGACGGAAATGGCTGGATCGACTCTCCTAGTCATGCTGATCAAGAATATTTATACTATATAGGGTTTGAAATGTCTGCTTCACTGCAAATTTCTGACTGAAATAATACCCTCTACAAGGGTATAATTATTTTTGAAAATTGTGATTTTTGCGATATTGTGACAGAGGATGGAATTTTTTTAACAATCTGTACCTACAAATTTGGTGAAGAAACAAAAAAAAACATTTCTCCAAGTTTAGGAGATATAGCATTATTAAAATATCAAATAAGGTTTCAAATACCAGATTAAGCAACAACCAATTTGGCAAAAGTAATAATGTAAAATTTACAGTTTTTAAAAGTACTTTCAGCAGCAATTTTTATAAATTTTATAAATCAGAATCAATGACCTGGAAAATGTTGCACAATTATGAAAGAAAAGTATAAATGCATAATTACCCATTTAAAATATTTTGGAAAGCTCGTTCGGTTTAAAAAGGCTGTTTTAATTTTTAATTGTGTTTGGCTCAAATAAGCATGTGAGCCACTGTCTAAGTCAAGTTTAGGTCATAGAAGTGAATTGAAATTGGAAAAAAAATTGTAAAAAACTTTGAAATTTGTAATTAAATAAAAACGTGGTATTTATCCTGCACAGTCTTTTATTTAAGGTTAATTGTCTTGCGGCAGAGAAGTTAATCAAACCCACGCGTACATGGTAGCATTGCTTTATCTTTGCTTATGTCAAATGGAACAAGGATCAGAAGGATCAATCATATGAGGGATAACGAAATTTTATAGTTTAAGGGATATACGTTTGAAAAAACGATTTGAAAAACTTTTAAATTACGTCTGTTAAGTTATTTCGCGGAATTAGTCCAACATGAAAGTAAATCAAAAAATAAATAAAACTGTAAGCAAGGAAGTAAAAGAATGTAAATACTGAATGTTAAGATCAGAACTATGCAGAAGAGAAGTTTAGTAAAGCCACTGAAGACTGTTGGAAAATTATACTCAAGAGATACGCGGACTCCTTGGATTTTGGATTGGAGTTAAATTGCAATAACATTGTTAATAATTCCAAACAATTGAAATACATGGTATTCTGTAGTTGCACATAACAGCTCGCCAGTATTCAATACCAGGTAACATATTGCAGTGTCATTTAAGCAAATTAGTCAAATTGGAATTATGTTTTCAAATTGTTCATTTGAAATTGGGCATATAAGTGTAATTTTGTGTCATAGTAGAAAATACCCGCACATTGACCCATACACAGCTGTTAAGTCGAGTTTTTCCGAGCTCTAAAAACTTATCCAAAACAAAGCGGTGAAAGTCGTGAAAATTCTCCTAAAAGTGGAAATTGTTACGTACCAAGGTCTGCGCTTGCGAAGCTTTCTGCCGCCCTTAAAGTCTTGTGCACTTGCGGCGATCTAGCTTGTGGCCAGGGGGTCTCGCACTTTTCTCTTCAGACTCCTCCCCGCTCACAGCGCTGTGGGTTAAAACGAGCTTACAGCGCCTCGCGTAACAGTACACTGCTGGATAACAGTGCGACTGATGGCAGTGCTGGAGTGCGACGCAGGCAACGATTGGCTCTCTGCAAGGCATGAAGGCGCTGCAGGCTGAGATCAGCGAGAGGGTCTCCACCCCTAGCGCAAGGCAGTTTACCGCCTCCCCTGCACCTGATGCAGTCTGGTAACGGGGGAACTGAATGCAGAATGGTTAAGTTTCTTCAGCTTAGCCTGAACCACTGCAGAGCAGCACAAGACCTGCTTTCGCAGACAGTGATCGACCAGCGCGTAGATATTGCAATCATCAGCGAGCCGTACAAGGCAAAACCAGAAGGTGTATGGCAACAGAGCAATGATACTGGAGCAGCCATATGGAGTTGTGGGCAACACCCGGGACACATGACGCAAATGGCATCCAGGACTGGCTACACTAGGGTAAAAATCCAAGCTGCTACATAGCCCCGAGCGTACATATAGACGTATTCAGGGTGCACGAAATTGCCCTGAACGCGCGTGGAAGATCCCCTGTCCTGATCGCAGGTGACTTCAACGCATTGTCTACTGCATGGGTCAGCGATACAACGACGCCGCGAGGGACCATACTCCTTGATGCCATGGCTCCGCTGAATGTCTGCCCCTACAACGAAGGGAATAGGTGCACTTTTAGCAAGGCTGGTCGGGAGTCAATCATCGACCTGACCTTCGCTAGCACCGAGCTTGCCAGAAACTGCGCCTGGAGAGTCGCGGATCTGTACACCCATAGCGACCACGCAGCAATCATAACCGAGACGGAGAACAGCTCCCCCACTCCACAAGCCGGCAAACGTCCTACAGACTCTCTGAACGTCGGTGTAGTTGTACCACGAATGGACGATACCAGCACTAACGACGACGCAGAGACCTGTGTCGAGACGGTAGCGGCCAGGGTTAAGTCCGCGTGCGATTCAGCGATGGAAACGGCATCGAGAGGTGGAAATGCAAGGTGGCCAGTCCCATGGTGGAACGAGGAGATAGCCACGGCCAGGCGCAGAAGCCAGAGATGCAGAGCTCGCCTTATCCAGAAGCTTGCTAAAGCAAGCAAGGTCAGGTGCTTGCAGGAACTATGCGATGCCCGGTACAGCTAGGCACAATAGTGTGTACCCCGTTCCCGCGCAGGCCCCACTACTGCCACCCCGCGTGGACACAGGAGGAACGGTGCTAACCAGCAAAGTGGAAGCGCCCTAGCCACGATGAAGAAAACCAAAGCCTCTGGTCCAGATAAAATTCCCAAAGCTTTACTGCATGTCATTGTTGCATCCCACACGAGCCTCTTCGTGCAGATGTACAACAAGTGCCTCTGCGAACGGGTTTTCCCCACGGGCTGGAAGTGGCAATATTTCGTGCCTTTACCAAAACGTGGGAAGCAAAACGTTGACCCGTCGTTATACAGACCCCGATGTGTGCTCAATACAGTGGGGATAATATTCGAACGCATCATTTGCAACCGCCTGGAGAATGAGTTCAAAGAACGCGATGCGCTGTCTGACCTCAAATACGGCTTCCGGAAGAAGCGAAGAACTATCGACGCCAATCAAGAGGTGACACAATAGGCTGCAAACGCCATCGAAGGAGAAAGGTGGCGGGGAGGCGCTAAGAAGTGCTGCCTTATCTGCACCCTGAGCGTGAGAATCGCCTTTAGCACGGCCAACAGGAGACTTGAACTTGGCGCACTCCAGCGCAGGGAGATTTCGGACTACCTGATACAAATGATAGCCGACTATTTCAAGGATCGCGTACGTATCTACAGCTCCGACGCTGGCGTACACGATCACCAGGTGACCGGAGGTGTACCCCAAGACTCGGTACTAGGTCACATCCTATGGAACGTTATGTATGACGGGATCCTTAGGCTGAATCTACCCGATTGCTGCACGGTAGTGGGCTTTGCGGACGATATAGCGTTGCTAACGGTGGCAAAAAAACTAGACGTCCTAGCCGAGGAATGCAGCCGCTCAATCGACATGCTGATTAGCTGGCTTGCAGGCAACGGGCTTACAGAGGCGAATCAAAAAACGGAGGCGATGCTCATAAGCAGTAGGAAAGTGGTCAAGAAGGTACGTTTACGAGCCGGCACAGCAATCATCGAGTCCACCCCAGCGATCAAGTACATTGGAGTTCTGATTGACCACAGGCTGACCTACAAGCGCCACTTAAACTGTGCAGCAGCCAAAACGTCCAAGGATACAGTAGCCATCTCAAGACTGATGGCTAACACGAGACGATTCTGTACTCCGCGCCTATTTGGGCCGAGGCTATGAAATGCCAAACGTACAGCAGACAGTGCAAGGCAGTCTATAGACGTTGCGCACTGCGCATCTCAAGCTACTTCTGCACAGTATCCTAGAAAGCTGCCCTAGTGGTTGCGGGAACAATTCCGGTCGACATTCTAGCGGCTGAGCGAAAGACTGTAATCACGGGAGACAGTATTCAGCGGACCAGGACCTTCGAACTTTGGCAGGAAAGATGGGACAACGCGAAAACCGGACGATGGACACACAGGCTGATCCCCAGCATAGCTCCTTGGCTAAACAAAAGCCACGGAAAGGTGGTTTTTACACTGCGCAGATGATCACCTGCCACGGTTGCTTTAAGGCGTACCTGTTTAGGTTTAAGCAATAAAAGGACCCATATGGCGACGTCTGCGGCAATACCACCAGCGAAGATGGGGTGCATGCATTTTTTACCTGCCCCCTCCACGCAAGAGAACGGGAACTAACGGAAGCAGTAACGAATTGCCCGATAACGGCGGACAATGCTATCGAATACATTCTAGACAACGCAGCCAAATGAGACGCTGTTGCCCACGTGCCAACAGTAATTCTGCAACACTTAGATCCATACAAGGACCTGACTGCCTTCCGCCCCGCGAAGTATAGCTTTGCGGCAGTTCCGCGGGAGCGGCACCTTCTTTCTCTTTCTTTTCTTGTATATTTTTAAGTATAATTTAAATAAAAAAACAGCTATATATAACTGGCGGAGCACATGTCTACACACAGACGCAGCAGCGTGTTCCATTCCCCTTTAAGAGCGGTAAACTCGGTAACAGAGAAATAGTACAGTTCTGTGGCCGGCTCACATGTAGTAAGAATTGATAGGGTAGTTCAATAAGTTTCTCGTATAAATTAAACTCCCAAAAAACGCAGTGGTAATAACTTTTCTTCAAATTCTTCAACTAAGACCTGTGTACAAACCTAAATATGTTTTCGCACCAGCTACTCCCAGATGTCAGCAGAATTATGCGTTTTACCATCCATTTGATCATATCAACCAGAAAAGGCATTTCAGGACTCGGAGCTAGGCATTCCACAGCCCCTTTCGTTAGCTGATCCATTATTTTACAAACCACAAAAGGTATATTTACTACTGGATGCAGATGCAATTTTTGACTTACTAGCTGAAGGCTACATTAAAGGAAGTGATAAACTGTCATTGCAAAATACTGTGTTTGGGTTGGTTGTATCAGGTCGATATAAGTCCCTGACTATTCAGCCAAAAGAGTCTAGCTGTCATTTAACCACGCTACAAGAGTCATCCCTCGATGTCAACGTCCAGAGGTTCTGGGAGCTCGAGGAAATTCCTAACGTCGCATCAAAAAATTATATACCCCAGAACAACAGTTTTGCGAGAAATTATTTAATCAAACCGTTACAAGATTACCCTCGGGTTGCCCCTTCAGATCTAGCCATGCTAGCTTGGGAACTTCATTCAAAACTGCCAAACAAAGATTTGAAGTCCAAGCTCTATATATATTGCAGTGGTATTCCCAGTGAACCACACTTTTTTATCTCACACCAATGTGTACTGAGACCGCAAAGTTCGAGAACGAAATTATGCGTTGTTTTTGACGCATCGTGTAAGTCGTCAACCCAGCTATCTTTAAATGATTTGCTTATGGTTGGGTCAACAATTCAATCATCTCTCTTTTCTATAATGTTACGCCTTTTTCTTCGTGCATATGAAATTTCTGCAGACATAACACTAATGTATCGGCAATTTGAGATCTATGATAGTCAGCGTCAATTCCAGAAGATTAAATGGAGAGTAAGTCCAACAGAGTCTGTGCAAGCATATCGACTAACAACAATTACATATGGGACGGCATCAGCGCCCTACCTAGCCGTCAGCTGTCTTCAATACCGTAGTAATTATTACTTTTCAATATTCTTTGTCAGCTGTAAGTCCAAGCGATATTTTCAAAAAGCGATCTATTTTGTCTCTCTCAGCGCGCCTTTACGACAATCTTGGTTTACTAATCCCAATGACAACGTAAGCTAAAATAAATATACAATAAATTTGGTTGTGAAAGCTCGGGTGGGACGATCCTCTTCCGGAAGAATTGCGTCGATGTTGGGAGTCAATGGCTTCCTGTTTATTTGAATTAGATAAAATGTCTATACCCCAACATATTGGAGTTACTGAAAGGGGGTCGATCCATAGAGAAAGAGAAGTCTCTTTCAATTCAATAAACTTAAAATGATAGCAAATTTATTTACTGTATTCGACCCTTGCGACTCTTGATTTATTATTAAATGGACTAAAACATATTTAGGACTTTTTGGAATTGGCATGCATATTCTAGTTTTTTCTAGAATTGTGTGGAACAATTTTCATAATGGAGCTATTATTTTTAAGTTATTAAGTCCTCTGCCGAGCCTCTGCCGAAATTATAGTCCATGTTCGCTATGTGACAGATTAACTATTTTCTTAAGCTGCTTAAGAATATAATACTTTATATTTATTCAGGCAAGCTGCATATTTTTCATTATTTATTTTATATCCAAAAAAAATTACAGTTATTTTTTGAGATTTCCATTAGAAAAAAAAGAAATGCTTTTTGAAAGAACTCCAAGTACAATAACCATTCAACACAAATGGTTATATATATATAGTGACATATCCATAATCCCATATAACTCTTATGCACATGTCCACACGCCTACACACACATACACCCTTTGTACCCCAATCAGCCAATATCTAATGGCAAATGTACCCAAGCCTTAGACTAAACATCCCTTTGTACCCCAATCAGCCAATATCTAATGGCAAATGTACCCAAGCCTTAGACTAAACATCCATAACGAATCAAATTACGTTATCAGTTCGTTCCCACACTTTCGGATCCCAATGGAAAATTACCATGCGAGCAAAAACCCAAGATTCTAGACTAAACAATCGGATTGAGTGACTGGTGCATTATCAATCAACAATCCAAAGGGAAATTAGAAAACTCACTAAATTAACGCCAACTCCACTTATAGAAAGCTCTAAAGCTCAAAACCGAGGTATGATCGTCAAAGAAGTTTAAGTTAAGAAGCGAGTTCAGTTTGAGACCTAAAACAATTAGGACGTGTTCTTCCAAATAATAAATAAATACTGGTTGATAAATAAAATTAAATAAAGTTATTTTTTATGTAAAACTAAAAGTACGAATACTACCGGCTGGTAGGACTTCAAGTGAAAAAGTTAAACGTCGGTTTAAACTAGTCTTAGGGATCCTACTGCACAACTAGTATATCCTGACCAGTACGAATAAATCAGAAATCGTTTAAAAACACAAGTGAAATCCGCAAAAGACTCTACTCGCAAATCGTCGCGTAAAAAAAATCCAATTCGGTCAATACCACTAAAATTTAAAGTGAAGTATTGAAAAATCTCATAAAAACATAAAAATCAAATGTATACCACTAAAATAAATAATTTAAAGTGAAATATTGAAACTTTAACAAAACCAGAATGTCAAACCCAATCCAATTATCGGAGATCCATTTGAATCAACTATTTGGTCAAATTAAAGAGTTGCAATCCTGCCGACCTAGATGGCTACATTGGGCGTGTCGAATACCTACTACAGCTATATCCAACTCAGGATGCCCGACAAGTTCACATAATTTATGGAGCCATCGAACGGACCATCGTGGACACCGCCAAAGCCGTCATTTCCGACCAAAAAAACTGTGAATTGGTTGTCCACAAAAGCAGCCCTAATCCGAGCATTCAAGGATCACAGACCTTATGAAGACCTCGTAGCTATCATCCATCAGACGACCTACAAAGGAAGCATCAGTAAGTTCGTAGACGAACTATGGAAAAAATCTGCAAATATAATTAATAAGTTAGAATTAGAAACAATTTACACTGCAGCTTTAAATAAAACTATTAGAAATTGCATAGAAAGGAAACTTCCCGACAGATTATATAATGCTCTATCAAAAAGGGATATTTCCATCATTAATAATTTGAAAGAAACAGCAATGGTCTTAGGACATTGGGATGCGGATCCTTTTGAAAGCTATAGACCTGTGCGTCATGATAATCGTAGGAATTCCGAAAATTCTCATTAAAATTACTACTATCAAAAGCACAACTCCAATTTCTACCCAAGACACAATAACAATTATAATCATTTCAATTCAAATTCAACAAATGCTCAGTCTTCGTCAAACCAAAATCGCATTCAACAAGAATTTAGAAATTCTCTAGCCCAAGGTAGAGCCCAAAATTCATTAAATAACCAAGCTTCAACATCAAACCATTCTCCAAATGCTCCGGTAAAAAGACAAAGAGAAAGTGAGCGCACACAAAATAGAATGGATGTAAATTTTCAGCAAACAGCCTCGGAACCCGAAATTACTACCCTTATGTTAGAGTAATCATAATGGCCAAAATTCTTAAAGCCATGGTTAACACGGGTTCATACATTAATATAATGAGGGCAAATTTTGGGAACCTCGAAGTCAACGATGAAAATTTAAAAGTTTATACTATAAGCGGATCGATGGAATTTAATAAAAGCGTTATGATAAAACCAAGTAAAGTTTGCCCAGTAGAACAGAAATTCTATTTACATAAATTTTCAGACAATTATGATGTTCAAATGGGAAGGGATTATCTTAAAGGTTGTAAAGCTAAGATTAATTTTGAAGATGGAACAGTAACTTTAGGTGAAGATAAATTAACAGTCATGTATGGTGACGATGATAAAACGGATAAGACCGCAATAAAATGCCTTAATCCTATATCATCAGAAAAGAAAGGTGAAAAGGATAAGACTGCAATAAAATGCCTTAATCCTATATCATCAGAAAACAAAGGTGAAAAAGATAAGACTGCCGTAAAACGCCTTAATCTCAAATCACCAAGGAGAGAAAAGATTGAAGAGGATGAGACCGCAGTAAAATGCCTCAATCCACCCTCATCTGAGGATCAATCTCTTACTTTCGCCATTGAAAACGAACTTCGGGAATGCAATGAATTTAGATTAGAGCATTTAAACGAAGAGGAAAAAGAATGTTTGAAAAAGTCTTATTTGAATATAATGACATTAAGTACAAAGAAGGTGAAAATCTGACTTTTACTGTTCACGATCAAACATTCTATCCAAACCAAACATGAGGACCCTATTTATAAGAAACCTTATAAGTACCCTCAATCATTCGATGATGAAGTCAATAAACAAATGAACGAAATGATAGAACAGGGAATAATTCGTTAATCACCCATCTGGATGGTTCCTAAGAAAGCTGACGCTTCAGGGAAACCAAAGTTCAGAGTAGTAATAGAGTACAGAAGTTTAAATGAAATAACAATTAATGACAAAATCCCAATACCCAGAATGGATGATATATTAGATAAATTGGGAAGATGTCAATATTTCACTACAATTGATTTAGCTGAAGGATTCCATCAAATTCAAATGGACCCTGAATCAATTGCCAAAACAGCATTCTCCACAAAGAATGGTCATTTCGAATATACACGTATGCCATTCGGACTTAAAAACGCGCCCGCCACCTTCCAAAGATGTATAAACAATTTACTAGAAGACTTAATTTATAGAGATTGTTTAGTTTACTGAGATGATATAATAATTTTTTCCACTTCATTGGAAGAACATATTTTATCACTGAGAAAAGTATTTGGATGACTTCGAGATGCAAATTTAAAATAACAACTAGATAAATGCGAATTTTTGAGAAAAGAAACATAATTTCTAGGTCATGTAGTCACCACAACAGGCATAAAACCAAATCCCAAAAAGTTTAGTGCAATTATAAATTTTCTTATACCAAAAACGCCAAAAGAACTAAAATCATTTTTAGGACTATGTGGATTCTATAGGAAATTTATACCAAACTTTACAAACGTAGTTAAACCCATGACCATGAAATTGAAAAAAGGTGCCACAATAAACATTAAAGAAAAAATGAAAGTTTTAATCACCTCTGACCCCATATTAATTTATCCCGACTTTGATAAAACATTTTCTTTAACTACATAGCTATAGGAGCAGTTCTATCACAAAACCCTAAACCAATATGTTATGCTAGCCAAACATTAAATGAACATGAAATTAAGTATTCAACAATAGAAAAGGAACTTTTAGCAATTGTATGGGCCACTAAATATTTCAGATCATATCTTTACGGCAGACCTTTTGAGATCTTAAGTGATCATAGACCTTTAGTTTGGTTAAACAATATCAAGGAATAAGAAATTACAAAGATGAAAGATTAAATTAAATGAATTCGATTATCAGATAAAATATTTACTAGGAAAAGAAAACTATGTTGCCGACGAACTATCAAGGGTTAAAATAGAAGAAAATATGTTCGAAGACATCCACGAAGAAAATTTATTAGGAGAAGCTGCAAATAGCATAGATGCAATGGTGCATAGCGCAAATGAAGAAAGCGCAATCACAGAAAGACCAATCAACTATTATTCTCGACAGATCGAATTTATTAAGGGAAATGAAGAAATTAGAGATGTACAACATTATTTTCATAAACTAAAAATCAAAATAACTTACATAAACATGTCAAACACCTTGATATCTTTTCATCAAGGAATATTTGTGCACAAAAAAGAGTGCATTATACTTTCATGATGATGCAGATTTTCTCACATTCCAACAAGCATATCTAGAAATAATCAATCCAAATCATTTAACAAAAGTAGTAAGATGCACCAAAAAGTTAGAAGATATCCTCACTTATTCAGAATTCAAAGAAAAAATATTAAAAAGACATAAAGACTTATTACACCCGGGAATTGAGAAAACAGCTTATTGGTTTACAACAGAACATAGGAACGCGAATTTATCTTTCAAAACTACACCAAAAATACAAAATATAAGAAAAAAATTTGTCACAGATTTGTATATGGTAGGAAACCAACAATTCTTGTCCTGTATCGATATTTACTCCAAGTTCGCCACTCTCATAGAAGTCACAAGTAAGGATTGGTTAGAAGCTCAAAAAGCTATAATAAGGGTATTTAATGAAATGGGAAAACCACAAGAAATGAATTTACACAATTGGTTAAATTCAGAAGGAGTACAAATTCAAGTAACTACAAGCAAAAACGGTATATCTGATATAGAAAGGTTCCATAAAACAGTAAACGAAAAATTAAGAATAATAGGAAACAAAACAGACATAGAAAACAGGTATACTAAGTTCGAATTAATTCTTTACATTTACAATCACAAAACTAAATATATTGCGACGAATTGAATACCAGCTGACATATTCATGTATGCAGGAAGTCCCGAATATAATACACAAGAAAGAAAAACGAAAAAGATTGACAGGCTAAATGGGAAACGACATGATTTTGAAATAGACACAAGATTTAGACAATCACCATTAGTAAAATCGAAAACTACAAACCCAATTAAAAAAAACAGGAAATTTGAGGAAAATAGACGATAAACATTTTAAAGAAACTAATAGAGGTAGAAAGATAACTCATAATAAATCAAAGTTTAAAAAGAAAAATAAAATTAATAAAAGTAAATACGATAATTCCTGGGAAGCAGAAGGAAACCAAAGAGCACAACAGATTATCACTCTGTCGATAATTTTATTGACTATAACTAAAATAGCAATGGGACAAAACATTTAGATAAATCCGATTAAAGCCCAAAATTGATACCTTGTATTCAAACCCGGGTCAATAGATATTCCAACCAATTTTGAATATCATTATTTAAGCATTAACATAACCAAAACTGAGCAAATATTTGAAAGTCTTTTGAAAGAAGCAAATGGACTTAATGACATTTTACAAATTCGTTATTTAGCAGCAAAATTCAAAAGAAAAATAAATGGAATTAAACTAGCCAAACGTAACAAACGAGGATTATTTAATATTATTGGCACAACTTACATTAACATTAGATCAAGATGATAAGGAAGAGTTAGAGCAGAAAATAAATAACCTATCAGAAAATAGCATACAAAACACAGATTTAAATATGATTATTGATGTAATAAATAATGGCATTGAAGTAATTAATAAGTTAAAAGAAGATGATGAAAGGGAGCAACAAGCTAGTGTTTTAATATTTAACTTACAACATTTTACGGAATACATAAAGGATATTGAGTTGGGAATGCAGTTGACGAGACTTGGTATATTTAATCCAAAATTATTAAAACATGATGATTTAACAAGAATAAATTGTTGAAAATTAAAACTTCCACTTGGCTAAAAACAGACACAAATAAAATTTTTATAATTTCCCACATTAGGGATGTGGAAAGCACCAATTTTTGAAATAATTCCGTATCCAGATGATAATAATACCATTCTAACAGAAAATATATTTGATAAGTATTACCTTCATGAAGAAAAAGTGTTTAATAAAGAAACAGGAAAAGTATTATTCGATGAATGTATAAATGGAATAATCAAACAAGAATCCACAAGCCGAATATACCAAAACACATAAAACATTTCCAAATTAATTATGTTGAACCAAATATTTAATTGGAGGAGAGATCGTTGCAGTGTGGGATAAAACGGAATCTGGCAAACCTGTCATCACGAGAGCACTCCGAGATATGTTACTCCTGTAAGAATAGTTTTAAGCAATGTATTAAGAACAAAAACATAGAAAACTATTTAATTGAAAAATATTCAAAGAACAAAAAAGTTTTACCCAAATAAAACAGATCCAAAATATATACACCCTATAATAAAAAATCTCACACCCTAATATTAGAAGACAACTTCCGAATTCTGAATAACAAAAATTAAAAAAATTAAATTAAACTTTTCGCTGCTCATATATCCATACCCATAATGACCGAACAAGATTTGGCAGACAGACTCGCGAATCTTACCGGACTCTCATCGGCCAGTACCACACAAATAAACACGCGAATAATGACCAAAAGGGACATTGAGGAAAAAATAAAAACAGTCTTAGAGACAAATCTCAGTAGCCAAATGTACAGTACAAACAATTAAAAGAGAACTAACGCACAATCTTAGTGAATTAGATAAATTACCAGACATTGTTTGGACACTTAGAGACTTAGAGACTTTTCAGGAAACAAAAGTGAATATTCGTCATGGAGGAAAAGTGTCGAGAGGGTGTTAAAAATCTATGAAAAAAGAATTGGTTCACCAAAATATTATGGAATTCTTTTAGCAATCCGTAACAAAATTACTGGTCAAGCGGACGCGTTGTCCCGGGCCCCAGCAGAAATTAATTCAATCAGCTCCTCAGCATCAGCCCATAGCGACGAAAGCTCGTCACACTACCTCATATTTTCGGTAGAAGCTCCAATTAACGCAATTAAAAACCAATTATTTCTACTGACTGCCGATACAGATTCCAATAGTTTCGAAATGCCATTCCCAACATACCACAGACACATAATAAAACAAAAATCTTACACAGAAGAAATACTTATTGCAATTTTAACTAGTAGACTTGACCCTAAGCTTATAAACGGAATTATTACATCCAAAGGGGTAATGGGAAAAATTCAAATGCAAGCTAAGGCTCACTCAAAACGAAATAGACGACGTAACCTCGGAGTCCCAACAAAACGAAATAATTACCCTCGAACATAAAAGAGCACATAGAGATGCAAAAGAGAACAAATTACAAATTTTGAAGAATTATTTTTTTTCAAACTTACTAAGAAAATTCAAGAATCAAAATACGATAGGCACCCCCCAAAAGGAGAAATCCAAGATATGAAGATATTAAAAATCCGTTGAGGGAAATGTTAATTGCTTTCGGTATGCCGAAATGGATAATAATGGACAACGAACGATCATTTGGCTTAGCAGCAATAAAGTTTATGTTAGAAGATAACCTCAAAATATCAGTACACACCACTGCTCCGTACGCATCGACAAGTAACGGACAAATAGAAAGGTTTCATTCAACCCTATCTAAAATCAAGCGGTGTCTCAAAAAAGACAATGGGAGCATATCATTTAAGGATTTAATCTTTAAAGCAGTTCAGGAATATAATGAATCGATACATTCTGTAACAAGAGAAAGACCCATAGACATATTTTTCAGAAGCACAATCTCTGGTTCAACAGAAGACATAGAAAAAAAACGGGAAGAAATATAAAAAAAAAATTAAAAATAAACAAACAGCCGACCTCGAATACCACAATCAAGAAAAAACATTACCAAATCTTTTTAAGCCAGGCGAAACTGTACACGTGAAAATAGATAAAAGGTTAGGAACTAAACTTTCGCCTAGATAAAAAGCCGAGAAAGTAGCGGAAAACAAAACGAGCACCATTAAAACACAAAACGGAAAAATCATACATAACAAGAAAGCACGTAAACTTCGGCAAGCCGAAGTTCATATACCATTGCAGCTATTTCAAAAACTAAATACTCTTGAAAACGTTAAAATTATGCTTTAGTTGCGTGTATGTTTAAAAACATTGAAGCTATAATGATTTGCAGCTTAATTATTCGATAGTTCCTATGGCAGCTATACGATTGTTCCTATGGGAGCTACATGCTATAGCCGTCCGATTTTAATTAAATTTAAACCGTAATTCTGAAATATTTAAGCATTACTATATCTCGAAGAACTAAAAAAAAATTATGAAACACCAAAGTTATAATATTTTTTTATTTTTTTTATGATTTTTCCTATGGGAGCTATATGCTATAGTCGTCCGATTTTGATGAAATTTAAACCGTAATTCTGAAATATTTAACCATTAATATATATCGAAGAACTAACAAAAAAGTTAAAAAACACCAAAGTTATAATTTTTTAAATTTATTTTTCCGATTGTTCCTATGGGAGCTATATGCTATAGTCGTCCGATCCGGCTCGTTACGACTTATATACTACCTGCAATAGAAAGACAACTTTTGGGAAAGTTTCATGCAGATAGCTTTAAAACTGAGAGACTAGTTTGCGTAAAAACGGACGGACAGACGGACAGACGGACGGACAGACGGACATGGCTAGATCGACTCTGCTAGTGATGCTGATCAAGAATATATACTTTATAGGGTCGGAGATGTCTCCTTCACTGCGTTGCAAACTTCTGACTGAAATTATAATACCGTCTGCAAGGGTATAAAAATAACATAAGATCATAATTTTTCAGATTATTTTTACCAACATGCTTGGGGATATTCACAGTGCTCGATTCACAAATCATCTCATTCGAAACCGGACTAGCGGCTAAATAAAACGGAACATTTAAAATCATCCACATCTTTAACCTACAGAGTTATGAAGAAACTCTGGCGAAGTTAGAAGAATCATTCCATTCACTCACCTTATCTCATCCAGTACACCCATATCTTTCTTATGAACTAAAACAGATCCAAACGGATTTACGCGTACTCCAAACTAAAAAAAAGTCAAAAAAGGGCAATAGAAGCAATAGGTACTGCATGGAAATGGCTGGCGGGATCACCAGATCAACACGACTATCAGATCTTAGAAGATAAGAAAAATGAGCAGCTAGAAAACAACAATAGACAAGTGCAAGATTAATTAATCAAAAAATAAACCAACTTACTAATGCTACTAATGCAATTTTGAAAATTACCCAGAGCTCGGAAGAAATCGTAAATCAGAAAGCAAATATTTTAAAGAATAAAATTCAATTAATAAAAGAAGAAATAACCAAAATAATAAACGCAATTACAGGGCCAAATCTAACACAATAAATTCATTTGTACTTACAAACACAGAAACCAAAATAGTGGAGGAAATTTTTAAAAAAGAAAATAACATATTTTTTAACATAGAAAAATTATGGGAATTTGCTCGAATCAAATTAGCCACAAATGGCAACGACATTTACATGATTAGCCTCCCAACCATTAAATCAGATAATTGTAGAACTATAAAAATTAAAGCAATAAAAAAAGTCCAAATAATCAATGATATAAAATATGAACATTTTTTAGAATGTAAGAAACAATTATTTGCAATAATTAAACCTTGTTAATCCTATAATGATAAGACAATTTGTAATTCAGAAAATTTGTTAGATTTAAGCAATGATACTTGTGTAAACGCTCCTTTAAACCTTCGAGAACCAGATTGCAAGATGCTCAACAATCAACATATACCGGATTTCGAAGAAATACTCCCAGACACCAACCTGCTAAACAACTTCAATGGACCAGTCTCACTAGATGAACAAATTCTTCAACTGCAAGGCTCTTTCATAGTACAATATCATAATTCGACGGTAACAATTGGCGAAACCATCTTCAAGTCAAGGAAAATCAACGTAGTCGAACCAGAACCTCCGTTATTCCAATTATTGGGAGAAAAGACTAAGTTAGAGGAAGTTCTCTCACTACAAACGGTCAAGGAACTCAACATAAACAACACAAAAGCGTTGGAAAAATTAAGAAGCAAGGCAACCATAGAATCTTCCGTTAGCTACGGATCCGCCATAATCCTACTACTTTGGAAATTGGCTATTCTGCATTCCCATGATCGCTGACCAAAAGATGCAAGCTCAGCGCACGTGGCTATGTTCGTGTGAGCTTTATTGAGGGCATTACTTTGCTGTTAGTTGTGCAATAAATGCTCTCTTCTTTGGTTTGGGAAATTGTATTATTGACGGCATTGCTTTGCTGTTTGTTGTGCAATCGATGCTTACTCTTTTCTTCTGTCTGGGAAATTGTATTATTTTGGGTGTTAACTCTTCTCTCCTCAAACGTTGCTATCCTCGGTCGCAACGTAGTAGAGTTCAGGTCTTGAATGCGTGGGCTTTTCTTGTGTTTCTGGCACGGAAACTGGTGTACTTTCCGTTGACGTTGTACGTTGTTGCACTGTAAAAAGAACAAACAAGTGGACCAAAGAAACCAAGCACGAGCTTGTTACGCGCGGGCCCTTTTAGCATTGTGGGTAATTATCGAGTTCGCGAGGAAAACACAAATAACATATGTATTATAGAGACATTTAAAAAAAAACTAAGAATAAGTACGATGCAAAGATGTTAAAATTGTGGAAATTTAGTTTTTAAGACGGGGATAAAGTTTGATATGAAATGTGGATTAAGGCAGACTGAAATGTACATCTTGGCACGTTAAGAGAATGGTAGTTGCGGGTTGGTCAAAAAGCAAATTAAAAGTTAAGCGGCTTACCAATTCTATAGAGTCAATACCACCTTTTAAAAAATTGTGCATAAAAAACAGTTCCAAGCATGATATAACGATTTACAAGAGTAGGTAAATTAAGCAATAGTAATCTACTAGAGTATGATCCCAGTTTAAACGAAGCGCGAAAAGAAGAAATTTTTTTGTACCGAGTTCCGCAACAGGATGGAAGCCCTTTTACTCAAGAAAATTCAAAGCGATATTTTCGTAATTTCTTTTTTTCAATTCTGATTATTCAGCAAAAGTTCACGCGTTTCAGCTTCGAAGTAAACTGTAGTGCTTCGTGTAAGTGTTCATAACCGGATCAGAGATCAATAAGAGCCTAAATTTTGCGCCACCCTCAACTAAAATAATTTAATCAAGGAATCCGGCGGACTCGCGGGGGTTCTTGTTGATCGGAAATCAATACGATTTTGACCGCGACCCTAACCTCTAACGAGTCGTGATACCACGAAATAAAGTGAACATAGGGAAATTTTGGATTTCGACTACTAATCGTAATCATACTAGAAACGCTAAATTTAATATATTGCCCGTAGCTTCGTGGGGATCCTGGCTGCTACCGCGTGGAGCAGGCTTAAACCTCGAGGCAAACTGCGCGTCAAATCTAACTTAAAATTAACCTCAAATTAACTCTCAACAACCCCAGCGATCACTGCAAGTTGACATTGCGGTATCTTACGGGGTGGACGCTTAAGTCTCGTGTCAAGCCGCGTATCAACTCTTATTAGTATCATATATAAAACCTATAATTGTTGGAAAAAAAAGTATTCTTTTATAAATATTTGAATAATTTTGAATTGTGGGAAGTTCATATTGGGTGATTGCCTTTGACCAAAAGATAAGGCAAGGGTTGTGTTGGGATCGTAAAGGTTTTTTTCGTCTCCTTAAATATAGCCTCGCGGCTCTTTCGCTACTGCTTCTGCTGCTCCTCGTCGCTGTCTTCTGCAGCTTCGCAGAAATTAACAACGACCTAGCACCCGTTGGATCTCAGCATCATAGTCTCAGTCTTGTAGACTTGTCGTCGTGCGGCGTCATGCCACTGCGATCTTGATCCGGCACTTACAAGTTGATTAACTTGTTACTGGTCTCGCTTACACGCACTCGCTTTGACTCTAGCACAATTACTTCGGGCTGAGCTGTGCTTGCGTCGCCCTTTGATACCCGTTAGTTCACGTTGTCTCCGTTTTGCCCGGGTCCAAGGTCCGTTGTTCGCTGTTGCTATGTAGCTCTCCTGCATCGGGATTTGCGGCGAGTTCAGAGACTCCTCACATTTCCCCCTTTTTTCGGAACCACAGACGTGCTCTTCGTGATTCCCAGACAATTCCCTCAGACAGCGCCCTGAAAGACCTTTAACTTTCCAATGGCTGTGCTGCGTTTGCCTGTTCCCCAAACAGTTCCCCGAGAGATTTGAACTTCCCAAAAATGCATCTCGTTCCCCATACAGTTTCCCGCGTGGAATTTGAAGTTCCCGTCCAGACAGTTCCCCGCGTTTGAAACCACCATTTCGACTACCGTCGTCTGGCCACTCTACTGAACACGTCCTGATCGCAGTTATCGATAGTGGGTCCAGCATTGCCATCGTTGTTGCAGTTATCGTCATCGTTTTCGTTGTCCTAAGTGGCCAGGACTGCATCGGTTTTACTGTTCATTGAGAAATCCAGTACTTTCTTGTACCCATCGATCGCAACTTTCGATTGACCGCCTATCGTATAGGTGCCCCCTTCCCCAATTTTCTTAAACGCTGAATACGGTGAGTAAATTTGATTTTGTAGACTTTTCCCTGACTAACGCCTCTTTATCTTTCCAGCTACCCTATGTTTATGATGCCACTGCCATGTCTCGGGGTGCTGACCCTGGACCACTTGCCCCGGGAGACCCTTACAACAGCAAGTGACTGGTGCGGCCTCTCCCACGGCCCCTTCTCCAGGACCCCTTGCGCGCCTTCTCAATCGGCCGGCCGTCTCCGCGATCCGCGAGGCAAGTCCGCGAGAATGGCGGCGGAGCGAAACGCGGGTGCATCGGCGGTGGACGCTGCCGCCATCTACCGATGATTTTTTATTTAAAAAAAAATGTTTTATATATTTTTATTGTTTCCATGGGAGCTATATGATATAGTCGTCCGATTTTGATGAAATTTTAACCGTAATTCTGAAATATTCAACCATTACTATATGCCGAAGAAGTAAAAAAAGAAATAACAAGGAAGAAACCAAACTTCGGCAATCCGAAGTTCATTTACCCTTGGAGCTACAAGTATTGCAAGAATTAATCATTTTTGAAAACATTAAAATTATGATTTACTTGCGTATATGTTTAAAAACATTGAATTTATTATGATTTGCAGCTCAATAATTAGATAGTTATTTTATATATTTTTATTATTTCTATGGGAGCTATATGATATAGTCGTCCGATTTTGATGAAATTTAAACCGTTATTCTAAAATATTTAACCATTACTATATGTCGAAGAACTAAAAAAAAAATTAAAACAACAGCAAAGTTATAATTTTTTTGTATTTTTTTTCCGATTGGGAGCTATATATATAGTCGTCCGATTTTGATGAAATTTAAACCGTAATTCTGATATATTTAACAATTACTTTCTGTCGAAGAAATAAAAAAAAAAATTTAAGAACACAAAAGAACCCTTGCAGAGGGTATTATAAATTCAGTCAGAAGTTTGCAACGCAGTGAAGGAGACATCTCCGACCCTATAAAGTATATATTCTTGATCAGCATCACTAGGCAAGTCGATCTAGCCATGTCTGTTTATTTTTTTTTCCGATTGTTCCTATGGGAGCTATATGCTATAGTCGTCAGATCCGGCTCGATCCGACTTATATACTACCTGCAATAGAAAGAAAACTTTTGGGAAAGTTTCATGCAGATAGCTTTAAAACTGAGAGACTAGTTTGTGTAGAAACGGACGGACAGACGGACGGGCAGACGGACATGACTAGATCGACTCGCCTAGTGATGCTGATCACTATAGGATAGGATCGGAAATGTCTCCTTCACTGCGTTGCAAACTTCTGACTGAAATTATAATACCCTCTGCAAGGGTATAAAATAGAATAAAGAGACATTAATAGGCATAAAACAATATTAGAAATTATATTAATAACTTTAATCATAATTTTTAATAGTTATTCTGAATCTTTTTCATTAACTAATAATGTATTAAATAACTAAAACCTTAGTTTAAACATGTAGCTATATAATGAAATGATGAACTAGTTATTAGGATTAATATTAATATTTTATGAATCACCTGTTGTGACTAGCGCTATAACTATAAGTTTTTTAACTTGATGCTCTAGGCTTATAAATTTCAAATTACAAAATATGTAATAGTACACGACTTGCAATAAAGAAGCTAGAGGCTTATGGGCATTAATTTTTGTTTATAGAGCTATATCTAAGCATATCTGAATACTTAGTTTTCGTTTCCAATGCGTGGAATTTGTGATATCGCGGTTTTAACAAAGAAAACAATTTACTTATTTATAAACAGACGAAAGCATTAATTTTCCCACCTAAATGGCGTTTCAGCCGTCAGTGGTGAAGGCTGTAATGTTTGTGCGCTCTTGACTCAAAGCCGTGGGAACTTATTTGGTTGCCAAATTTTTGATAGTTTTTTCCGAGAATGTTTGGATTTCCAGGGAGCTCACGCTTTCACTGGAAAAGCGAACGCGGCAAAAATTTTTTTGAAATGGGATTGACAAAAAAAAACCGAAAAGCCACCACCAAGTGGGACCATTCCGAAAACCAAACTAACTTATGCCGCATCAACTATTACTACAAGGAGCATAGGACCTCATTCCAACCGTTCCAAAGACTGTAAGTGCAACAAAAATTATTTCTCAGAACTGATAAGATGAAAATCATAAAGAACCGTTCGTGGTCTGCATAGACAAGCTAAGCAACACTGTACAAAGGAAAGCCATTAATCAATTTCAATTGTCGGCTTCTTTGGAAACACTAAAATTTGGCGGTATTGAGGAATTCGCCAGAATCGGTAATGGGTGGTGCAAAATTACATGTGGTTCTGCAGCTTCAGCAAGCAATCTAGCAAGCTGTAAAATCTTAGAATGAGAGGGTTATATTCCGAAGATTTTAATAATAACTTTTGATGGGCAGCAACTACTAAAAGTGATTAAATTCTTGCACTCTGTAGGTTAAGCCGTATGTATATTTCGTGCAGTGTTTTAGGTGTTTTCGTTTTGGACATACCGCAAAATATTGCATGGGACAAAAGAAATATTTCAAGTGTGGTCTTGTGCACAAAAAAGAAGAAGCATGCACAAGTTAAGTGCGCCAATTGCAAGGAAAGCCACGTGACGTGTAAGAAACACCCTTCCCCATTTGGCAGGGAGCGCCTGCGCTGGAAGATCAGTTATCTATCCCCACGCCATCATGGCAAATTAACCAGGCAAACTCTTAAACATCCAAAACTATTCTGTATTCCTTCGTTCTACAAGCACACACATGTATACACACACACTTATTCCGACATCGAGAAAGTCACTCACTCTGTAGTAGGACTGGTTTTTCCGCGCTCTCCAATCAGATTCGATTTTCCACCGGCGTAAAGGTCAAATATAGCTAAAAGTGCGATTTGTTTAGTGCGGGACACCTCAGGTTGCAGGTACGTACCACAGACGCGACAGGAAGGTTCTATTCAGCCAACAAACCACAAAGCTAAGCTTGCAACGGACGCCCAAGCTTGGTGGATAGAAGGGGGGATCCTCTCTCTTCTGCACCCACACAGCAACGCTCCACTCCAGAGCGCCACATATTTTTGGCGTTTTTCTCTCAGCTTCCACAAGCCGCACACGCGCGTTTTCTTCCCGGCACAACCAAACAACAGCGATCAGTTGATTGCAGTGTTGGACAGCGCCGAGCTTAACAGTGAGCTTAACATTAAGCTTTCCCGATTGAGCTTAACAGCGGCTGCTAGGGAGCTACCCGATATCGGTTACCCGGGATATTTAAAATAAAATCAAACCCAACGTTACCATCTTTGCCACTGCCTCCAGGGGTGGATGAGCAAAAAGCCATATTACCGGCCAATTCCCAACCCCCAACCTCAAACGGGGCCCTGGGGACCGAGTCGGAGCGGTATAGCTTCCATCAGGCATAAGCCGGGGGAAATCCCGGTTCACCGAGGGACCTCCGACTGGTGCAGGCGATGGATAAGGAGAAAGGGTCCGGACATGACGAGACCCAGGCCCTTGCAGTTGCCAGGGCTGAGGAAGAGCTACTAAGGAAGTTTCAGATGATGAAACAGAAGGTGCCGCGGTCTCCTACGGGGATAGAGCAGACTGCCGAGGCTCACCCAGTGTCAGCGCCCCCTAAAGTAGCTGGAACAATCTTCAGCTTCAGCAGCAACGTGGACGAGCAAACCACCCCGAAGAGAAGTCGGGATCCAACCAGCCCTGGAGAGGCGATCGATGGAGGCCAGAAGAAGCAGCGGGTCCAGAAATGCGCCACAGCTCTCACCGATGAGCTGGGTAAGATGCTCGACGAAATGATCGCGAAATTCACTGACACGAAGAGTAACAACAAGAAGGTTGTCCGTCATGTCACCCAGGCCACTATCGACTCACTGCAGGAAATGAAAAAGCTGCAAAGCGAGATACGTGCGTCGCTGGACGAAACTCACGCCAGGGCTCCGACCGCCTGCGCACAACGCCATCGATTGTTGGCCCTGGACAAGAAGCCGCTAGCACTGGTGCAGGGAACCAGACGAAAAACCCTTGCTGGCAGCAGGTTAGGCGCAAAACTAAAAAGCCCCGCGAAACTGCTGAGAATATCAGGGAAGGCGTAGACCACGTGAGACACACCGTGAAGCCGAAGAGCCAGCGCCCCGACGCTATCCTGATCAAATGCAGCGAAGGATCGTACGCCGACATGCTCAAGTTGGTTAAAACCGAGCCTACCCTACAGGGGCTTAAGGATGGGGCACAAGGCATACGCAGGACAGCAAATGGGAGCCTGCTACTTAAGATGCAGAAACCCTCAGACCCAGCCACGCAGCAGCTGCATACAGCCATGAAGTCCGCCTTCAGCGGCAAAGCCGAAGTGGCTATACTGGAGGACTCGGTGCAAGTGGAAATCCGCGACCTGGACGAGATGACCACCTGCGAGGACGTACTACAGGCAGTCTACGCTGAGGAGGAATGCGATATCCCGGCGGGCGCTGCACCTAGGATGCGAAAGGCCTATGGCGGAACCCAAACGGCGACGGTTCACCTTAGACAAGAGCATGCACAGCGGATCCTCGACAAGGGGAAAATCAGGGTAGGACGGGTAATCTGCCGCATAAGGCAGAAAATGGAGCCCAGGGCGATGCTATAAATGCATGGGAATAGGCCACATTTCTGCCAGATGCCCAGCGTCGGAGGCAATAGCCAAAAACACGCAGGAATCCTGCTTCAGATGTGGCAAGGATGGGCACAAGTACAGAACTTGTACCCAGGACAAGCCGAAATGTATCATCTGCACAAGACGAGGAATAACTGGAGGAGATGCCGAACACTCGACCCTCAGTAGGATGTGTCCTGAGTACCGGAAAGCTCTGAATTGTATACAGCATGGTTAAGGTTTTACAGATTAACCTAAACCATTGCAGAGCGGCGCAGGACCTACTAACCCAGACGGCAATCGAACAGCAGGCTGATGTGGCAATACTCAGCGAACCCTATAAGGCCAAACACGAAGGCGTATGGCAGCATAGCGCGGACGGTAGAGCAGCTATTTGGAGCTGCGGGCAGCCTTCTGGACACCTATCGCAAAGGGCATCCAGGGCGGGATATACCAGAGCGATGTTCAGAGGACTAACAATATACAGCTGTTACATTGCCCCGAGCGTACGCATTAGCGAGTTCAGAGCAATAATGCAGGAGATCGCTGACGACGCACGCGGCAGATCACCAATCCTAGTCGCAGGTGATTTCAACGCATGGTCCACAACATGGGGCAGCGCTAGTACGACACAGAGGGGAACCATCCTCCTTGAGGCGTTGGCTTCGCTAAATGTTTGCCTACTCAACGAAGGGAACAGACCAACCTTTAGCAAGTCAGGTCGGGAATCGATTATCGATTTGACCTTCGCTAGCCCAGAACTGGCACGTAATTACGCATGGAGGGTGTCAGACATCTACACTCACAGTGACCATGCGCTGATCATCACCCAGACAAGCCCCAGATTGGCATCCCCAAGCAGTCGCCTAACATCCTACAAAGCGCATACCCTTAACACAGTGGCCCTTTTAGCAGCCATGGAAGGCGTCTGCGTTACAGGAGACGCTAACACCTACGCGAAGAACATAGCCGATAGAGTTATGGCGGCGTGCGATGCCTCCATGGAAAAAGCCACGAAAGGTGGTAATGGGCGTAGACCAGTTCCGTGGTGGAACGAGGAGATAGACGGAGCGAGGAGAGACTGCCTAGCGGCCCGACGCAGGTGTCAGAGAAGCAGAGGACGCGTAAACCATGAGCTGTGCGAAGCAACCTATAGGGCCAAGAGAAAGGTGCTGAAAAACGCGATCAAAGCCAGCAAGGCCAGATGCTTCCAGGAGCTGTGCGAAGCTGCGGATGCAGAACCATTCGGGTCAGCATACAAGATGGTCATGGGTAAGCTCAACAGGCAGCCGACCCCTACTGACCACTTGCAGCTTGGCAACATAGTGGCTACTTTGTTCCCCACACAGCCGCCCCCTACCTGGCAAGCTACCGGATTAGGCGATACCGTACTCACTAGCGAAGCCGAAGTACTGGCAGCACTAAGGAAAACCAAGGTTGGAAAAGCCCCTGGTCCCGATGGCATTCCCAATGCTGCGCTGCACACAATAGTGGCATCTTACCCGGCTATATTCACGGAAATGTATAACAAGTGTCTCATCCAACGAACCTTCCCCACAGGATGGAAGCGGCAGAGATTAGTGCTCATCCCAAAACCGGGCAAGATGAACGAGGACGCTTCCTCATACAGACCCCTGTGTATGCTAAATACGATGGGTAAGATATTCGAGCGCATAATATGCACCCACCTCGAAAAGGAGCTCGACGAACTCGGAGCTTTTTCGGACCACCAGTTTGGTTTCCGGAAGAAAAGAAGCACCATTGACGCGATCCGAGCGGTCACCCAACTGGCTGCTAAGGCAATCGAAGGAGAAAGGTGGATAGGCGGCTCAAAAGAGTACTGCCTCGTCTGCACTCTGGATGTCAAGAATGCATTTAACTCTGCCAACTGGAACCTTGTCCTGCGAGCGCTTCGTCTCATGGGAATCTCTGACTACCTTACCGACCTCGTAGCGGGTTACTTCAAGGACAGAGTGCTCACATACTCCTCTGACGTCGGAGAGCATGAGTACCAGGTGACAGGTGGAGTACCTCAAGGCTCAGTCCTGGGCCCGATTCTGTGGAACGCCATGTACGACGGGATCCTAAGGCAGCCACTACCCGAAGGATGCACCGTAGTGGGCTTTGCGGACGACATAGCGCTGGTAACAGTAGCGAAAACCCTCGAAGAGGCCACGGCAAGGTGCAGCCTCTCCATAGACACCCTTATGAGCTGGCTCGCAGACAACGGGCTATCGCTTGCCGAGCACAAAACGGAGGCAGTGCTCATTAGCAGCAGGAAGATTGTTGAGAAGGCAACAATTCGAGTCGGTACAACTCTAATAGCATCAAGCGACTCAATCAAGTACCTAGGGGTAATGATCGATCACAGGTTATTGTTCAAGACCCACCTAGCGTATGCAGCAGCCAAAGCATCCAGATCGACGGCATCCATCTCAAGGATGATGGCCAACACACGAGGACCAAAGAAGCACAGCAGAAGGATCATAGCCTCAGTGGTGACCTCGACCATCCTGTACGCCGCGCCCATATGGGCCGAAGCCATGAAGACCGCAACATATAGTCGCCAGTGCAAAGCTGTCTACAGACGCTGCGCACTGCGCATCACAAGCAGCTTCTGCACGGTGTCAGAGGAAGCCGCGCTAGTGATAGCCGGTACAATACCGATAGACCTCCTGGCGGCAGAACGAAGGACAGGAAGTACTGGAAGTAGGACCCAGCGCAGCAGCACGATAGAGGCTTGGCAAAGGAGGTGGAACAGTGCGAACACAGGACGGTGGACGCACAGGCTAATTCCCAGTCTAATCCCTTGGCTGCAGAGAAGACACGGGCAGGTAGATTTCTACCTCACACAGATGATCTCCGGGCACGGATGCTATAAAGAATACCTGTACAGGTTCAAGCACGAGCCGAACCCCTGCTGCGACCACTGCGGCACAGCAAGCATTGAAGACGCGGAGCACGCATTCTTCATCTGCCCCCTATACGCGAGGAACCGAGCCGAAGCTGAAGCAAGAACCGAGCGTTTCCTGACAGTGGATAACGTAATCAATTGCATGCTGGAAAACCAGAGGAATTGGGATGCGGTAGCCAACCTGGCTGCTGGCATCCTGAAGGACTTAAGGCGTCGAGAGCAGAGTCGACGCAACTAGCAATAAGGACGAGCGGCAACCTGACCGCCATCCGTCCCGCGAAGTATAGCTTTGCGGCGGTCCCGCGGGAACGGATCTTTTCTACCTCTTCCTCTTATGTCTTTTGTATGTTCTGTATATATTTAAGCTTTTCTTAATAAAAAAAAAAAAAAAAAAAACACACACTTATTCCCTAGCTGATCTCTGAATAAAGTTAGTCTGTACCAAGCACTCAACACAACATTATTGGCGACGAGGATAAAAAGAAGAATCTCAGCCACACAAATATATATTGTTTTTGTATAAATCGTAAAGCAGCCGCAGGAATATAACATTCTTGTGTAAGCCGTGTTATCAGCCGCAAAAACACATCGTTTTTGTGTAATACCGTGTCGCGTAGTCGTTGATTTTCATCAAGATGCCGGTAGATCAGAACGTAATCCAGACAATGCTTGCTCAACAGCAAGAATTTACAGCAGCTCTTATTAAACAACAACGAACATTGACGGGTGAATTATCTATGTGTCCTCCATTCCACAAAGTCGACAAAGACAATCAAAATTGGGAGCCATATCTGGAACCATTATCGCAGCATTTCAACGCATATTCGGTTAGTGCAGAACAAAAACAAAAAGCTTATTCCCTTTCATGGTGTGGTGTTAACATATTCGTACTATTAAAAAATCTATTCGGGAGTAACAATTTGAACACATACACATACAAACAGTTCATAGACAAGCTCACGGAGCATTTCACCACAAAACGGCATATTGTAGCAACTCGCTACGAGTTTTTCAAAAGAGAGATGAATCATTCACACACACATAGAGAGTGGGTAGCCGACTTGCGTAGGATCGCTCGTGAATGCCAATTTGTGTGCAACGCAAACGGTTGTTTGTCAAATTATATAGATGTGATGATACGAGATCAGATCTGCTCTTCAAAATTTACATCCAACTCTTGAAGATGTACTCATAGTTGCAGACCTATGAGACAACAACAAAAACCGTTGCAGCACTAAAAGAGAACATATACAAATAATTCCATCCACACATACACAAAAAAGCCAGCAAGCAGTGGAAACGATGCCAGATCGTTTAAAGGTGATCTTAAATCTTTTTCTGGTTGTGGTCAAACTCACCAGAGAGAAAAATGCAAGTTCAGAACCGTCGTATAGTAGTCGTCTGTATGTCAAGATATGTCAAGTCAAATGTCAAATGGCCTGGTCAAGTAAATAACCGGGAAGTAAAGTCCAATAAGAACGAAACAAAAGAAGTCAAAGTGATCGAAGCAGTTTACTGAGTCACAGGTCAAGTAAAATTTCAACAGAACAGAAAAGTTATTGATCCCGAAATATTAAAACAAGTGATTTCATTTCAAATGGATTCCGGAGCAACAGCATCCGTGATAAACTCCAATACATACGCCCTGCTGCAGAAGCCGAAATTGCACAAGTGTTTTACATGCGTTTGGACATATACCAATACCATTACTAGGGGAGCTGCACACTGTCGCAAAGAAAAAAACAAGAAAAGAGAAAAACAAGTGGTCATAATCGTGGTAAATATAGAAACTTCAACTAATCTCTTCGGCATGGATCTATTTAACGTTTTGGGATTTAATAACAAGCAAGTATCAAACATTTTTGAGGTGCATAAGGACAAAGTAAGTGGCCTCTGCAACAAGTACAGCGAAGTGTTTGAACCAGCCATGGGTTTTATTAAAGACTTCAAAGCCTGCGTATTTTTGAAATCTTCAACGACACCAAAGTTTTATAAAAGTCGCCAAATTCTGTTCGCTCAAATGGACAAATTTAAAGCCAAAGCAGACAGACTCACACAAACAGGAATTTGGAAACCAGTCAAATTCAGCAATTGGGCATCCCCAGTCGTGCTCGCACCTAAGCCAGGGGGCGATATTCGTATTTGTGGCGATTTTATCCGTATCCGTTACCAACAAAAGAAGCTCTATTTCATATCATTCGTCATGGTAAGCAGTTCAGCAAAATAGACCTCAAGGATGCCTCTTTCCAGATGGAATTAGAGGCTTCGAAGGAAATCATGGTAGTAAACACACCGCTGGGCCTATTTCAATATCAGCGTCATCCTTACGGGATTGCAAGCGCACCAGCCATCTTCCAAAGATACCTCGAGCAACTTTAAAAGGGAATAGAAGGTTGTGGCAACAAGCGGGAAACATCTGAACCGAATCGACCAGGTTCTCAACACTCTTCAAGAGAACAGCATCAGATGCAAACTGCAAAAATGCTTCTTTTTCAAGGACGAAATAGAATATTTAGGGCGAAGAATAAGCGCAAACGGCATTCTCCCAGACAGCTCAGGCTTGGAGGCTGTAAAACTGTTGTGTCCGCCTTCTTACTTACAATAATTGGAAGCATTCATGGGTAAAGTGAATTATTATTGTAATTTTATTCCAAACTATTCGCAGTTGGCTGCTCTATTAAACCAACTTCGCATAAAAGACGTAGACTTCTTTTTTGGTCCACAATATCAGCAGGCTTTTACAGCCTTAAAATTACCCCTAGTGCTTGCTACAGATGCCTCATCCTTTGGCATCGGGGTAGTACTTTCGCATCTTCAGCCAGATGGCGGAGAGAGACCCAATGTTTTGGCATCTAGAACGCTCGACAAGCATCAGGTCAGGTTAAACACAGCCAAATTGAAAAGGAAGGACTTTCCATAATATTTGGAGTAAAGCGTTTTCACCAATTCTTTTATGGCAGAAAGTTTATCCTGATCACAGACCAGAAGCCGCTTGTTACCATTTTTAATCCAGGCAAGCATCTCCCGTTGATGACGTCAATCACTCTACAACGTTGGGCTATTATTCTCAAGGCCTACAATTTCGATATACCGTTTCGATCCACATCTGCTCTTGGTAATTAAGATGCTCTTTCACGCCTTCCAAAGGGTACAGCTCCAGACTTCGACAAAGAAGAGGAAGCTTGCCACACTGTGTTCGAAGTGTCACCACGGATAAATTCTGAACTCATTCGCAACCACATGGACAAAGACAAAGTTCTCAAGCAGATCTTGAGTACGTATCTGTAGGATGGCTAGAAAAAGTCCAGGCAACGAAGCCCTTACTTCACCCGAAAGTTTGCTCTCACAATCAACAAACTATTGCTTTGCCTACACACAGACGCAAATCGTATTCTTATTCCAGCCAGTCTACGTGCCCATATCCTAAAACTCTTACATGAAGGACATTGGGGCTTTTTTCGAATGGAGCAGTTGACAAGACAACATGTTTGGTGGCCTACCATAGACGATGACAACAAAAGCCTTTCCCAGTCTTGCAACAATCCTGCACCACCAAGAGAGTACCAAAATTGGCCAGCAGCAACAACAGCATGGGAGCGAATTCATATCGACTTCGCCGGTTCAATCTTTGACGCTATGTGGCTCATATGCGAAGTCGCATATGATTTGACGCACTCCCATTTGTCATCCAAATGTAATCTACAACAACCGCTGAAACGATCGCTGCACTGTCTTTCGCCATCGAAGGATACCCGAAAACCATGGTTAGCAACAACCGTCCTCAGCTTACCGCTGACGCCTTCGAAGAATTCTGCAAACTGCACGGTATAAAGCATATTACCACAGCATCGTTTCATCCAGCATCCAACTGATTTGCAAATTGATTTGTACAGTCGTTTAAATTCGCAGTCAAGAAGAACCTCAAAGCCGGTATACCACTAAGGGTAACTGTAACAAAATATCAAATTGTCAGCAAACAACTCAATCGAGAGACCTCCAGAGTTTTGCTGGATTCCTGAACTGCCAAAGCCATCCATCAATCAAGATGTACAGCAACAAGATCGACCGCCAACTCCGCCAGTTGTTCAGAAACCTGATCCTGTTCCTGTTTCTCGTCCTCCTGAATGCGCAGCAGCGCCTTCCGAGCAGCCGAGGCAGAAACAATCTACACGACATCTTTCCCGTATACCAGTACGCCAAAGCAGCCGTGTCGATCGTTTCAAGCCAAAGGACTTCAGAAAATCTAAGCATATAAATAGTTCTTGATTAAAGGAGGAGATGTGTAATGAATAAGCAAAATGTATTCTCGCTACCTCACACATCCAAAACTATTCGGTTTTCCATCGTTCTATAAGCACACACATGTATACACACACACGTTACTTATGTTCATTCTCTCGCTGATCTCTCAACGTAATCGTTTCTGCCCAAACACAATACAAACAGTATTTTTTATAAAGACAAACGCTGTTAAAATATCAGAGAAAAATAACTACGAACACAAAAAATGGTGGTGTAAGGAAGCGGAAAAACTTCTTTGTCTAAGAAATACTAAATTCTACCGCTCCAAAAAAGTTTGAAAACGCAGAAAAGGCTCTTCAAAACTACACAGGTAGCAAAAGAAAATCCAATTTTCAATCGTTTTTTAATGAAATCTCGGAAAGTCCAAACATCTGGAATAGTATTAAAAATCTTTAAAAATGTAACAGATAAAACGAACAGGCAACACTTGTCTGAAGAAGAAGACGAATAGTTCTTACATATAATTAAAATACGCCATCTGCAATAGCAGTCTCTCCCACCCCAAGCAGGCATCAGTTATTTCAAAACCAGAAATTATTTTGAATGACTTTTTGTAAATTATAGCATCTAGAAAGCATGACTGTGCAAGGGGACTAGACAAGATATCGTATCGAATCAAGGTGGTACCAATGACAAAAAGAAATGCAGACTCATCAATTATAGGGACTATAGGCCAATTTGCTTGCTAAGCGTACTTTTTAAGATAACAGAGGGCCTTTTTAAAATCAAGTTAGATCACCACATCTCACAAAACAGGCTGCTTCCGAATAGATCGTATGCATTTAGAAAACACAGATCCACATATATGTGCATAAATGATATAATAAACAATGTGCAAGCATTAAAAGCAGAAGGATTTCAGGTAGTGGCAGCATGGTTAGATCTAGCCTATGGTCTTCCAGACCAAACTCCAAAATCTTATCTTCAATCAACAACATGTTGCCTGATTAACTGACTTGCTTAGGAAGCGAGTTCTTGTCAAAGGGAAAAGTCGTCTTGACGTTAATAGAGGAGTCTGCCAGGGTAGTTGCCTTAGCCCCACTTTGTTTAATCTCTACAATGCAAATCTTTACAGTTTGAATGACGAAAACTGCTAATTATTTTAATATGCAGACGATTTCTTTCTGGTTTGCTTCGATGCTACCTTCTCAGGAACAAGGGATATACTTTTGGAAAAATTAACAGAGTTTGGAATAGAGTGTAGCGAGCTTAATTTATCCTTTAATCCAGATAAGTCCAGCGGTATTCACTTTGATCTGCGCAAACAGCCGCTTCAAGTTCTTTATAAGGAATTCCTATTAGAGATGTAGTGCAAATCATTATGTAGGCCGAATAGTAGCCGCTAATAATTCTCCATGCGCACACATTGAACAGGAAATATCATTAGCAAACAAAACATGTGCATTTTTAAAATTACTCAGTGCATGTACTTTCAAGGTAAATCCTAGGAAAGGTCTTCTGCTTTACAAAGCATATGCCAGAAGTATACTAGAATATGCATGTTCTTCATATATAAAAACAGCTATGGACAAAAAAAAGTACAAACAAATTTCAGTACTCGGCCTAATACAGTGTACACCGGTATCGATCTTATATCACATGGCAAAAGAATTGACAAAAGTTTTGCCCCACGAGTTGCCAGCCAAGGATACACTTGTATTTAATAGTGAAATTAATACTAGTTAGTTAGTCGTATAAAGACTTAAAACATATCCTAGAACAAGTTAAAATCTGTGATCTATTGCCTGTATATAATAATAAAATTAGGGTAGATTTCTTTAAGGGAACAGCCAAAAAAAATGCGTTATGAATACAGCTAGTATCTTACAAATAATTAAGAAAAAATGGAATCTCTTAAGAATAGGGACTTTGACATCATTTTCACAGACGGGTCAGTAACACAGAGGTATTCAAGCGAAGCGTTTTTAGTAAGAAGATCGAATTTTACAGCCAGGTTCTATACGAACAAGATTTTGTCGTCTCTATCGGCCGAACTGCTAGCGATTGATAAGGCCCTCGACCATATCGTTTCGTTGGTTACATAAGAATCTCCGCTTACTTTTTCAGAAGCCTCTTTAAAAGGTTTGAGAACAAGACAGAAATCGCGGCAAATCCTCCACCGAGATCATTTCGTGTGATTTGCTTGGGGGTCGTCTACTCATCATTACATAAGCCATTTTATCAGATAACGAAACGAAAGAGTTTAGCATATCCAGGCACGAGTTCCATCGGGTAACCTCGCTTTGAATTTATGCTTTTATATGTCCTTCTAGCACCCCTTAATCCATTTGACATTTCCGTAGTACTTCCATAGCAGCTGTGCTATGTTTAATGGATATAACTAGTCGAACTAGCTGAAACACATGTCACAAATAAATAAGGAAGACGAACACAAAACGAACATTAAATTAAAAGTTATTTTAAACATTGGACATTTCAAGTATATACGTTTAAGCACACATTGAGATAAAGATACACGAAAAAATAAACGTACACTGTTAATTGTCATTAAACACACATCTACATCGAACCTGGGTCATCCCAGCAGCCTCTACACATGCAGACCGAAGCAAATTTTCTTTTAAAAAATGTACAGTTATTTTTAGAAAAGACCTTGTTGAGTTTGTAATAGTTACACCATCTCATGAAAAGGAAAAGTGTTCGACTACTTGAAAAACCTTTCTCCCCTTCTCCACACAATCTACTCAGATATAAAATCTACTATTTAGATGTAAATTCTTTACAAACAAATTTATTGTTTAATATAAAAATGTTAACTTATATCTGCTTAAATCTAAATAAAGCAGTTTAGGTTGGGGGATCTTTATTCCATCTATTTTCATTCAAACTACTCTTTATTTTGAAGTTATAGAGTAAGAATCAATCAGCCCAATAAAATGTACCTAAGTTATACAAATATCCTATAACATGAACAATATCGGTAGTGTAAATCCGCGAGTACTAAATTGCTTATGTTATGTTAAGCCAAGTTCTAGCATCGCTAGATAACGAATATATACAAAAAATAAATAAATAAATAAATAATAAATAAATAAATAAATAAATGAACAGGGGTATACAGATAGAAAGACATGTAGACACATTTTTTGATGCATATCTTCCATCGACTTGGTAATTTGTAATTGGGAACGAAATTTTTCACAAATTTTTCTAGCCCCCCTTTTTGCACACATCTCACGGGCATATTATCACATACAGATTCAAACACGTGTGTAAGTGCAGTTTTCCGGAATTTTTAAGCTTCTTACCTTCAAACACTTATGAAAAGCATCTTGGTGCTTTTTTTTAGGTGCGAAATTAAGTTGCTTGTGCGGTCGCTTCTCTTTATTTCCTTCTCGCACAGTCCGCGTTTTGCAGGAGATGGCTTAAATTCGGTGTAATAATTATTTGTCGAACTTATTTTCACTTCACTTGTACTCAAGCTTCACTTGCTGGCGTAAGAGTGAACAACTTTAAAATATCATCAAAAACAAATGATAATATTTTTTTGCGAGAAAAATATCGATTTTTTGATATATTCCCGAGATCCCTAAAAATACTTTCCGAGTGCGGCAGAGAATGAGAATAATAGCCTTATTCCATTACCGCATTAGTGTACTTTTTAAAAGTTAAATTGGCGGTATCAGCGCTATTACTAGCAACGAAATTATTATAATGGAGAGATGGTGGAATAGATGAGGACTTAAGTTGAAAGTTAATAAAGGAGTAGAATTGCTTTTGATTTTCTTTAAATTAAGTCTTACAACGTGATAAATAAATCAAATAGCATTCAGAATTATGCTGACAAAAATCCGACTTGGCAACAAAGAAGCTCGAATGGTCGAACAATTATCCTGTCCTTTTCTGTTTTTTGCCTGCTAGACTGATCTACAAATTTAAATCGATGAAATCCTCCAGAGATTAAATCGACTCCCTGACTCCCTGATTCCCTCCAAAAAAATGTCACTCCAAATATGTTGTATGACAACAATTTTTGTTTATAGTGTAAATAACGTTTTTTACCTGTCTTCATTCCAATTTTATCTTTTATCTCCAGTTCTGCTAAGCCGGTGTCGGTCATCGATAGCTTATTTCACTAGAAATACATCATTCTTCAACTTTCCCATACACGTTTTACAGGAATATAGACGATTGAGCTCGACAAAGTTTAATTAAATTGCTAAAACTTAAGTCCAGCTTAAATATCACCTATTTTGCAAGCCTTTACAAGGTCCTGGTGCGACTAGTCCGGAAGGACGCGCGTTGGTTCAGCTAGTGTCTCGGAAGGCGTATGTGTTGTGAGCACAACAGTTCACCGCTAGAACCCCAGAACTACGCCAAGAAGGAGCGGAGCCAGTCAACATATCCGGAGACAGAGCAAGGGCAACGAGGACACCAAGAACGACGAACGGCGAGCGTCATGCGAGCAGCAGATATGTCGAATTCTAATGTCTGCGGCAGAGAGGGTAGTGTGCAAGAGTTCGTCTAGAACCTGGGATTTGACCCAGGGACTGCGTTGGGGGCTTCCCGCGTACGCTTGAACCGTCAGGTAGAAACTGAGCCGACGTCCGGTGCGACCGGCCGGGACAGAGCAAAGGACAGGAGGCTGTGGCTGCGAAAGGCGTACGCCTTGAGAGCACAGTGCCTGTTCACCCTAGTCTGGGAACGGAGACGCAACCCTAAGCCTTGTTATCCCGCCGAGCCAAAGGCAGCAGAAGGCATCATGAGCATGGCAGGCGACGAAGACATCACTCCACAGAAGTCAAAGCCCAGCGATCCGTTCAACGTTCATATCAAAGAAACCGACGGCGGAACATATTTCTACACTGTCAATACAAAACCTAGGCCGAGGGTCAAGTCGGCATAAAGATCCTTGTATACTCCCAATTTTTCTGTGCTTTTTCGAAGACATACAACTTCTGAGCTCGCCGCACGATATTCGTAGCGAGCAGATAATCAAGAAAATCAGTTCGTTACATCTGGTGCCCGTGATTGTCCTGACAGTGAAATTGAGCATCAAACAGAAATGGAAAAGGATTGATCTATCATCTCAAGAAAAATGATTTCTCAAAAGTGGCAGCCAAGCTTGGCATCATCCTGGAGGGCAGGTCGATGGCCATGCGGAAAGCAATTATCCGAATCCTAATGCAGACACACAAGTTTCGCGTTCGTTAATACAAACTAGTATTAAATTTTCATTGTGACCCCGAAGTGATATTTCAAAGCCAAATAGAAGTGAAAGGTACAAAAGATGTTTACCGCGAAGAGTTGGAAGGGAAGGCCGTATTGACAAAGCCATTGCTGATTTCGATTTTAGATAAATGTTAACAAAATAATATCGAAAAATCCGCTACGCAAGCAAATCGCCCGCCTCAATTCCGCTCGCAGAGCGTCGCTATTCCAACTTATAGCGGAAAACACTCCGAATTTGAAAATTTTATAAGCCTTTTCGAAACTTTCGTTGACAAAACCGATACTTTACACGATATTGAAAAATTTAATCATTTAATTTCGTGTTTAGCTGGAGACGCTTTATGAAAGTTGGGGCCTTTCAAGTCACTGCGTAAAATTATCCGAAAACCTTTGCTACCCTGAAGCGGGTGTACGATAATTATTGTCTTATTTTTTTTTGACAACATATCGACACTTTTTTATTGGCAAAAAATTTCTCAGCCTTCAGCTAAAGCATTGAGAACCCTCATCGACACGGTCACAGCCTTGTATGACTCCTTGCTGTCTATCGGGGATGATTAGAAATGCGTCAATGCTATTTTAATACATCTGGTAATGAGCAAAATCGATGCAGGAACTTAAAGAAAATGGGAAGAACACTTACATTATACATCGCTTCCACTTTGGAGTGAATGTGAGGCGGCCCTCAACAGGCGATACCGGAGATCGGTATCGGAGAGGCTTCCAAGCCCAAAACTGTTCAGCAGACCCAATCTAACCCTAAGAAGAATGGAAATAGGAATTTTCGTTTGTCGCTGCCAGGAACGACTCTGTTCAATGCGTGTATTGCAACTCAGCTGAACATCAGATTGGAAACTGCGCTTTCTTCGCAGCCCTAACAGTTCAGCAAAGATTCGATTTCGCTAAAAGAGCACTCATATGTATTAACTGCTTAAGAAAGAGTCATCAAAAAGGGAGCCGGTGTGAAGTCTGCAAAGTACCTGCTCCTTCGGACGGTAGGCCAAGACCTCTTGACCGTGGAGGAGATCGGAACTCTCCTTACCAGCGTGGAGGCCGTGCTCAACTCCATGCCCCAGCAACCCGAACCACGGCGAAGCCCGGATCCCCGGTCATTTGCTCATCGGCGGCCCTCTTCTGGCCCCACCATCAGCGGCGCTCCCGGACCAAATCAGTCTGACCTGCTTGCGACGATGGCGAGGTGTCTCATCATCAGGCACAGGTTTTGGCATCGATGGTTTCGCAAGTACATCTCCAGCCTCCAGCATCACGGGGAGCCCAACATAGTCGTGGGGGCGCTTGTCGTCGTCGCCAAAGGCAACCTTCCGCCCCAGCAGTGGAGGATAGGCCGTGTGGTAGCGGTGCACGCCGGCGCCAAAAGCAAGTTTCGCGTGGCGGACGTCAGGACGCAAGAGGGGGAGTATCGGGAGGGGGAGTATCGGGAAGCAGTCCACCGACTAGCCATGTTGCCCGTTCTGGGCTGAAGGACGTCGTCTCTTCAGAGGGGGCGGTGTTTGCGCACTTGGCGCATTTATTTAAATTGAAGACACTTGTTGTAGGGCGAGAGCGGGAGCCAAAAAAAGCTTTCGTCCGTTCGCTCTTGCGAATTTGCCCCGTCTCTCGCCACCTTACCATAGGTTAGGTTCTGAGAGAAATTATTGGAACATTAAATTTAGTGATCATTTAAACTCCATCGAAACCACTCCCTTTTGTCGTCTTATTTTCGCACTAGTTTTACACAAGTTATTATCGCAAATATATTATCCGACTACTGCAGTCACACAAGTTTCGCGTTCGTTAATACAAACTAGTGTTAAACTTTCTTGGCAAATTGCAAGTCCAAGCCGCCGAACAGCTCATACCTAGCCTGGGCCTGGAGAGCATGAAGGAGGCAGGAAGATTCGAGAACGAAGACCAGAACAGCAAAGCGATTCAGGGAATGGTCTTTCAAGTTTGACGGCACGGAGAAAGCGCTGAAGTTTCTGGAACAAGTGGAGTTTCTGGAAGTGGTCGGCAAACACATACGGTTTGAACCTAAACCTCATTTCCCGAGCCATGTCAGAATTGCTGCCAGGCAAGGCCCTTAAGTGGTTTATTTTAAACAATTAACAATGCAGGACATGGAGATAGTTCAATGAAAGTTTCCAAACTTATTTCCTGCCGAGGGAAACATGGTTTCAGAGAGTCATTCAAGGATTATATGGATTATCATGCCGACCATGATGAGACCACTCGGCTACTCCGCAAAAATAACACTCGAGCTGATAAAGGAAAACGGCACTCCTGATCTGAGAATTTCAGTGAGAACTTATAAGTTAGACGATCTAGAATCTCTAATGGTCCTGGCTGATGAATTTGAAGAGCTCGAGAAAGCGAGTAGCATTTATACAAGAAAACAAATTCTCGCGAAACAAATCAACAACACCACAAACGCCCATCGACGGACCAAGCCAATAGACTCCGAACAACTATAATCACTAGAGCACGTTATGGAGGCCACCTACTACCAATCAGAGACCACCCAACGCATCATTGAGAACCCACCGATCACAGACGTACGCCTGTAGACGGTGTGGCGGCCATGGACATTGGGTACGAGGATGCCGAAACCAGCGGCTACTTTTCTGCTGATTTGCAGCAAGATTGGGGTTAGAAGCGTAATGTGCTGCCAAAGATCGCTAAATGGCCAGCGATCCCAGCCGCAGAGAGACGACAAGGGGTCGCAAGGTGTTGTCTCTCCAAACTAACAGGTTAATTAATTAAAAAAGAACAGTAGTTATCCGCAGCGGTAACTATTGGCGGACCTCACACAAAGCCACAATCGACACCGGAGCAACAGGCGGATATACTGGCTGCTGAAGGAAAGATTACAAGGACGAGAAGGCAAGTTAGTTTGGCAGATGGACGGTGCAGCAGGATAAACACACAGCTCGAGGTAGAGATCGAATTCGGCAGTAGGCGATTGCCCATGAGCCTGCTGATCCTCTGGCTGGAAATTACCTTCGAGGAACGCGATGTTGAAAAATTCGTAGAGCGTAGAGAGAATTTCGAACAACGAGTGGAACAGCCAACATATCCGAGCACCGAATCACCATGAAAGATGATAAGCCAATCAAAAATGCAAAGGTTCAAAGGGAAATCAATGCGAAAGTCGACGAGTTGCTAAAGAAGGGATGCATAGAACACTCGAGAAGTCCGTACAGCTCCCTGATTGTCATAGAGAAAAAGAACACAGGAGGCTTTGTCTCGACTTTAGACAGATCAATGCCAAATAAATTACATCTTAGACCAGTTGAGGAAGGCGAGATACATAAGCAGTCTAGATTTGAAACATGGCTATTGGCAAAATCCCCTAGAAGAAAATAGCAGGCTATTCACGGTGTTCACAGGGCCAGGAAAGGGACTTTTCCAGTGCAAAGTAATGCCATTTGGCTTACACTCCGCTTCGGCGATTTTCCAGAGAGCACTGGATCAGGTTATTGGAACGGAGATGTCACCACACGCGTTTTCGTACCAAGACGACATCATCGTGATCTGACGTACACTGGAGGAACACAGAAGGAACCTGAGAGAAGTTTTCCGACGCCTTAAGCAGGCAAACCTCAGGATAAATCCCGAGAACTGTCAATTATTCAGAAGCGAACTGCTTTACCTGGGACACCGCGTTACAAATCAAGGCATGCTCAGATTTCGATACACCATTCGTGCTGCAGACATTCCTGACGGAGGAAACAGACAGCGGCGATAAGTCATTTCGTATTCAAGCCGGACTTGAATTGCGCGGAAAAGAACTATTCGACCAGCGAAAAGGAATGCCTGGCAATCGAGTGGGTGATCCGGAAGCTCTAACCATATTTGGAAGGATACCACTTCAAAGTGGTAACTGGCGCTTAAATGGTTGAACAGCATCGAAAGTCCCTCAGGAAGGATAGCGAGGTGGAGCTGCTGCAGAATGATTTTGAAATATCATACAGGAAGGGCCAGCTTAACTTTGTCGCTGCGGGGGCACCAGCCGCTGGACATGTGGGAAGTCGGAAATCGATCGCAAGGCTAGCGGCTCGCTATTACTGGCCAGGAATGCATAGGGACACCCGAGCACACGTACGAAAATGCCAAGCATGCCTTAAATACAAACCAAACAAGATGCAGGCAGCTGGGAAGATGCTGACGCAGATACCCGAAGAACCATGGGCATCAGTATGCGCAGACTTTGTCGGACCATTGCCAAGATCAAAGCATGGTAACCAGATGCTGCTAGTGCTGATAGATAGATTTTCAAAGTAGACAGAATTGGTGCCACTGCGAACAGCAACGGCAGAAACACTTCAAAAGGCGTTCCGAGAAAGAATCATCGCTAGGTTCGGAGCCCCAAAGGTGGTAATAACGGACAATGGAGTACAGTTGCCAGCCGAGCATTTTAGAAATTCCTCAGCGATATGGGCATTAAGCAACAATTCACAGCGCCATATACCCCGCAGGAAAATCCGACAGAAAGAGCAAACCGAACCGTTAAAACCATGATAGCTCGGTTCGCAGGACAGAACTAGGGGCATTGGGACGAGAAGTGGCCGGAGATTGCAGGGAAACCATCGGCACAAGAAAGCAGACGGAAACGCCTTAAGATAAGGCCAATAAGATGAAGGAGATTTTCGAAATTGTGCGCCGGAACATGGAGAAAACTGCTCAGGACCAAGCCAGGCATTACAATTTTCGAAGGAGGCAGTGAAATCCAATAATAGGGGATACGATCTGGGCGAAGGAGCACCATTTATCGAAGGCAGCCGAGGGTTTCGCGGCAAAGCTAGCGCCGAGATATGACGGACTGTATACGGTGATAGACTTCGTCTCAACAGTCATTTGTAGAATCCGCCACAAGGGAACACAAACAGAACGAACCTTCTACATCAGAGAGCTAAAAACATAAAAACACGATATAAACAAACAAGGACAACATGAGCATACAACAAGAAGCGGAGCGCACTATAGCGTCGGGCAGGCACCAAAGTCTTTACAGAACGCAGGCCAACACAAGCGTGCAACAACAAAAAGAGAGAGTCTGTATAGAACCAAAACGTCGGGCATCAACCAGAGTCTTAATAGAACGCAGGACACAAGGAGGTACAGTGACCTAGACCACGAGGCAAACTGATTATTTGTCGGGCATAGAGCCAGAGTCATCATTTGACACGCCGCGTGGAATAAGGTGATGCACAAGACAGGGAACAGCCAGACGGCAACTTCAGGCCAGGTTATGTACCGTAGCGTCGTTAGAGTCTATACGGCACCGAAACTGAAGCTGGCGACGACCTAAGAAAGGATACGGCACAGCTCGTATTGGTGAACAGGAGTTCGTTCCGTAGCGTCGTTAGAGTCTATACGGCAAAAAATTCATCCAAAAACGCAAAGGTTATACATAATGTTTTTAATGTTAACGATTGGTTGCCTGGCGCCGGATGGGTTGAGGACCTGCAAAATCTTCGAGACGAAGTGTCTCAGGACTTGCAAGAGGCAGGCTTTGAATTGGCAAAGTGGTTTTCAAACTGCCCGGAGTTATCCGCATCTGATAGCGCTGTAATGCCACTCATGGTAGACTCAGACGTAACTAAGACTCTTGGTGTGGTTTGGTTACCGGTTTCAATTTCGGTTGGATGACTCTTTCCTGGATCTTCGCGCGACAAAGCGAAATATTTTGTCGGCAACTGCTCGACTTTTCGACCTATTTGATCTCTTGTGTCAATTGGTCACAAAGGCAAAAATGTTGTTGCAGGAACTGTGGCTTCGAAAACTAGATTGCGACGAGTCGCTACCGATGCAGTTGCTTAAATCGTGGGAGACGTTTATAGCGACGCTTCTGCGGCCCGATTCAAATACATGGTTTCGCTGACAATTCCATGCGAGTGTATGAAGCGTGCATCAACGTTCGGACTCAAACTGGTGAAGGTTTGAAAGTGTCTTTATTGACCGGCAAATCGAAAGTAGCTCCCCACAAGACGAAAACTTAGCTTCGCCTTGAGCTATGTGCAGCATACCTTTAAGCAGATCTCTATAATCGTGTCAGGCCATTGCTAATTTGTCCCATTGAGAATGTTTTCATGTGGACAGACTCCGAGATCACTTGACAAAGGATCAAAGCCCATCCCTCGTCGTTGTCGGTTTTTGTTTCGAATCGGGCTGCAGAAATTCAGGAGTGGTCGGAGAAAGCAATTTGGAGACACGTTCCCACGAAAGTGAACCCAGCAGACGTAGTGTCCCGAGGATGTGACGTAGAGGAGCGTACAACTTCCATTTGGTTCGGTGGTCCTTCGTTTTTGCTCGAATCTGAAAATAATTGGCCTGTAAATATACATTTCGAACTGCCGCCTGATGTAGTGTCGATGGAGCTACGCAAATCGGCACTAGCTCTCGTAGTCAGCCCAGAGCCAAATTATGTGCTTCAGAAAATGGTGTCCTTTTCGTCGCACCTGAAGCTTCTGAGAGCTTTCGTGTTGGTTTTTCGTTTTATCCAAAGGTGCAGAAAGGTGTCGAAGCCCTTTGAAAAAAGTATTTCGCCAAGAGAACTGGATTTCGCTCTCGATAAAATTGTCGAAGTTATCCAATTTCACGAATTCAGGGACGACATAAGTAAAATTCGGAAAAATAAAATCATACCGCCCAGAGCACCGCACTTCGGCGGACTATGGTAGGCAGGTGTGAAGTCTGCAAAGCACCTGTTCCTTCGGACGGTAGGCCAAGACCTCTTGACCGCGGAGGAGCTCGGAACTCTGCTCACCAGCGTGGAGGCCGTGCTCAACTCCAGGCCCCTCGGCGCTCTAAGCAGCGACCCGAACGACGGCGAGGCCCTGACCCCCGGTCATCTGCTCATCGGCGGCCCTCTTCTGGCCCCACCATCAGCGGCGCTCCCAGACCAGATCAGCCTGACGTGCTTCCGACGATGGCGAGGTGTCTCGTGTCTCAGGTACAGGTTTTGGCATCGATGGTCCCGGGAGAAAATCTCCAGCCTCCAACAGCGGTCCAAGTGTGGCCAATGGATATAAGATAGAACTAATCAAAAAAATTGAACCATTCAAAAATTGTAAGTGGTTTAAGATTTATCAACTTTTAAAAATGCCATCTTTTGGTGCCCTTGCTGCCAATAATAGTAAAATAAACGTCCCAACAAAAATGTATATTTTTTTTGTGTTTTCTTTCCATCTGCATCATTAAAAGTAGACAAAAAAAATCAATTATTAATTTTTGTAATTTTTAAAATACTTTGTGATGACACCAAACGGCTCTTCAGTGTATGCATTATTATATATTTTGCGTATGTATTTTATGAGTATGTGGAGATGCAGCATACTTTTGGGCTTAAGTGGGCTGCATAAAACATTCAAACTGTCTCTCCTTCAAATTAAGTTCATACTTACTAGAAATACCTCGGTTCTCGGAAACTAACACAAAACCGCGCGAAATCGGCAGGTGATTTTAATAGTTAATTGCTCAAATAACTTATTTTAAAAGGAATCACTTCATTTCCAGAGTATACGCTAATGCAATGTATCCCATTAGGAAAAAAAAGCATGATTTTTAAAATTTTTTGTCGATATTTTATAAATAAGTAAATATTCCAGCAAAAAAACATTTTTTACTTGACATTTTAATCAATGTCAATGACTTCGCAAGAAATTCGATCAGCTAAGTATTCATCTCCTTTCACAATTTTTTTAATTTATTGTTAAATTTTGCATGAAATTTAAATTCTTTGATATGTTGACATAAATAAACTTAATGTATATTTAAAAGGACCCCCTACATTATTTATTAATTTACTCAAAAAAAAGGAATTTTGCGCAATTTCGGGCCTACAACAACACTTTGGCTGTTAACAGACTAAGCTTTCGTTTTCGCGATTATTTTATAATAGTACAATTAACTATAGTTCTGATCTCGCAACTGATATAGATCGGCAAGACAGACCCAATGTTAAAGTCCAATTATAGGATAGTAACGCATTATAATTCCGATACTAGGCGGTTATACGTAAGATCGATCAGAAAACACTTCCGTACGTCAGGGGTTTCTTTAAGTAAAATTAAAATCAAATAGACTAGATGACATTGCTTAAATTCAATTTTCCATCAAATCTAAGTAAAACAAAAGCTATGAATATTTTAATAGAACAGGCTTTTAAAATATAATGATTGCTTATTCTATCTTTTTAAGTTATCATAAATCATTGTATGTGAAATTTTGTATTGAATAGAATTTTTTTCTGAACAGTTCGTAAGCAAGCCACAATTTGCTTACAAATTGAACAAATCTGAGGGACAGAGCCAATGCTTTGTGCACTTAAGCATAGGCGGGCAGTTAAAGGGCATTTTAAATGAGTTTGTTTGTACCCTTGCAGAGGGTGTTATAATGTCAGTCAGAAGTTTGCTACGCAGTAAAGGAGACGTTTCCGACCCTATAAAGTATATATATTTTTGATCAGCGTCACTATGAGAGTCGATCTAGCCATGTCCGTCTGTCCGTCCGTCTGTCCGTCCGTCTGTCCGTCCGTCTGTCCGTCCGTTTCTACGCAAACTAGTCTCTCAGTTTTAAAGCTATCTGCATGAAACTTTCCCAAAAGTTGTCTTTCTATTGCAGGTAGTATATAAGTCGTAACGAGCCGGATCGGACGACTATAGCATATAGCTCCCATAGGAACAATCGGAAAAATAAATAAAAAAATATTATAATTTTGCTGATTTGTATTCCTTTTTTTAGTTCTTCGGCATATAGTAATGGTTGAATATTTCAGAATTACGGTTTAAATTTAATCAAAATCGGACGACTATAGCATATATAGCTATATAGCTATATATATTTCCATAGGAACAATCGGAAAAATAAATGAAAAAAATTCTAACTTTGCTGTTTTTTAATTTTTCTTTTAGTTCTTCGGCATATAGTAATGGTTAAACATTTCAGAATTATGGTTTAATTTTCATCAAACATAAAGCTCCCATGGGAACAATAAAAATATTAATTTTTTTTTTTTTTAAATGTAATTTTTTTTATTTTGTAATATTTTTTTAAAAATTTTTTTTTGATTTTTTAATTTAATTATTTGACAGTTTAGAACTACGCTTTTAATTTTATTAAAATCGTAAAACGATAACATATAGCTGCCATAGGAAATCATCATAGCTTCAATGCTTTTAAACATACACGCAAGTAAATCATAATTTTAATGTCTTCAAGAATATTTAATTTTGCAATAGCTGCAAGGGTATATGAACTTCGGCTTGCCGAAGTTTGCTTCCTTTCTTGTTTTATGTAAAATCTATCCCAGCCTTGGCCCTTACATCAAAATATTAAAAATAGCTCTTAAGCACTACTGAAAATGGAGAAATGTGTTGGTAGAAAAAACATTTTCTGTACATTTCTTTTTTACGAAATATTTTTATGTATGTTATATTTTTAGTTTCCGACTTATGATCCGTTACTTTTAGAATTTTCAGAAAAAAATTCAATAAATTACAACATTTGACGTACAATTGTGTTTGGTATTTTTAAAAACAGGAAAAGGAAATCTCTACACGCATGTAAAATATTAACTTGCAGTCAATTTTCTTTTCTTCTGTTATGAGCTGCCGAGCTTTTTCGACAACAATTAATAAATAACACTTGAACACAAAACAAAACTCTTTCCCACAAACCAATTTTACTTTTCCATAATAATTGGGTGACCCTCAGTAAAAGTTTAATACTAACTTATAATCCATCAGCTAAGGGTTCCGCGGTATAGCTAAGAATACGAAAATAGCCCAAACAACTGGAATCACCAAAGTATTTCTTAAATGACAACAATTTTTTTTTCTTGGAATCTAATGTACTCCTTAGGTATTTCGTTTTAAACACTTTTTATAAAAATATATAATTACATTTTTAATTTCATTAAAAGCAAAATTTTTGGCATTTTCTACTATTATTTTTTCTTCCCTTCTTAAAAAGTCACAAAACGTAAAAATGTATGTTTTGACTTGTATAAATTTATTGGTTTTTATTTCCCTAACAATTAATAAATAAATGGCATACCAAAGTGTGGAGCTCGACGAAACCAAGGTGCTTATCATTTTTGCGGCTGCCTCCCGTAACCATCCGAAATAAGGTAAACGAGGAGGTATAAAACGCCAATTAAAGCCGCTTGCCAGGCAATCCGAATAGTTGCTGTAATGAATCCATCTCATTCATATCTTCTACGAAATTAGTCGCATTGTCAGACCAATTGCAGCGTGGAGATCCTCGAGAGAAAAAAGCGCTTGAGAGCTCTTAGAAATGCAGCAGTGGAAAAATCCGTGACGAGCTCCATTCATATCGCCTTGGTGGCAAAACAAATGAAGGCGCTTGTATAGCACATTTTTACGAACTTCTGGCTTAAAGTACTGTAATCACTCCCAGTTACCGAAAATGCGGGAGCATCCTGAACGCGCTCTTTCGGCAAATTGGCCATAATATGCTTGACGAGGCGAGGACTTGCTTTACAACAAATTATGCATTTTCGGAGTGCACTCCCAACAGTCTTTAGTCCACAAATCGAATTAGGGCAAGCAGCGATTGCGGGCCTGCTTGATGCTGCCTTCATTGAAAGTAAGTAATGATATTGGATGTTATTGGATGATTCTTAGGTAGAATTATGGGGTGAGAAACCTCAAAACTGAGTTAGAAATTTCGAAGTCGAACGCCTAGACGAATAACTCTGTGTTCATCTTGAAAGGGTGAAAATGAAGACAAGCTGCTTGAGGGCTCTACAGTTTTTTCCTTTTGCAGGGCCTTTTACTCTGGAACCAACGGTGCCTTCTGAATTATTCGAATTAATGTATTAGTCCCTTGGCAAACATTATCCAAAGTAAGATCATGTGGTCGTATCCAAAAATTCGTTGCATTGATCCAAGAGACATATCAGAACAGTCGGAGGTCGGCAGTACTTTGTAACGTGTCTCAGGAAGGCTGTTTTCTGGAAGATGTATAAAAAATGGCCCATGCATCCATAAGCTTAACTTCAACACTTCCTTTGGTGAAGCTCGCTTTGGACCCGATTAGTCCTAGTGGTTCGTTACACCTTGCTATGGTTGACAATACCGAGCGCTTTGTGTTGCGTCCACATCCACATGAACAAAAACCTATCTCGATTTGGTTCCCAGACCAGTCCAAGAGTCTTTGTTCATTCCATCATTAAATTTCAAATTTCCGATGAATTGGTGCAATTTAAAAATTTCCACGCTTAAGAAGACCAGAAGTCTGATTCAAGACCTCTTGCGCTGAGTTGCATCCATAAATAAAAATTTCGAAGGACTACGGCAGCACCCAAGGGAAAGGCGGATTCCACAACCGCTAGCTGAGGCAATGCTCGTATAGCTAAATAAGGTTCTGGCTTTGGTCTGTATGCCACTGTGTCCAATCTGAATACCTAAATATCTTGAGTTGGGGTATACCGCCAAAAGATACACTGATGCACGGAATGAGGAGGCGCAACACGTACACACCGGTCCATTTTCAAACTGCAGAACGAAAGTTTAGAAAAGCTTGTAGGATTGTAGGTCCAGATAGGAGAAGCTCATTTAATGAGACATAAGATGAAGATGCAGCCGATCCATTAATTACCACCCTCAATTGAGAGGATTTGCTAACTTTTTTTGGTGCGGCAGAAAATATTTGCATTGATTTACCTCCGAACATTATCGCATTATCGCTCCTTCATAAAATTTTAAATACCAAGGAGCCTAACTATTTGTATGTTGAACTGATTTTTAATTCTTACCGAAGGACAAATAATGTAATACGTCGCAGATGTAGACTATCAGTCTCTGAAAATCAGTTCTGTGTCTAGGCTGTATGTTTTTGGAATGAGCTACCACATCGCCTCAAAACAATTAAGAGTGTTCTATAATTTAAACATGCAATATTGACACACTACAAAAATTAAAAACAAAAATATATATATAAATAAAAAAAAAAAAAAATAATAATAATATAAAATAAATAATATAATAATGAAATTTAAAAAATGTCTAAGGCTAACAAAAGTAGTTAAAAGGTTTATTTTTGTATGTCATTTTTTATCTTGTAGCGTTAGGGTTAAACCTTTACAATGAAATAACAAAACTAAAATAACAAACAACAAAAAAGAAAGCAAACTTCGGCAAGCCGAAGTTCATATACAAGAATTAAACATTTTTGAAAACATTAAAATTATGATTTACTTGCGTATATGTTTAAAAACATTTGCAGTTCACTTATTTATTTATTTTATATATTTTTATTATTTCTATGTGTTAGGGCGATCTAATAAAAGACGTCTACATTTGCTGAGTTATAAATTCAAACTGTTTTTATTTCAATAAGGTTCTTAGCAAGTAACATTGGTGTGATACGTATGCTGTTCTTATCTATGGCCTACGCAGATACCGCATCCGTTTTGCCCTGAGCGGGAGAGCTATATTTTGACCCCCGCAAAAGTCCTTTGTGTAGTGTGGTAACAGATCGTAATTTATGGCTCTGGCTCCATTGACAAGTGACAAGCACAGAACTCATAAAATCTTATATTTGAAGTCATTATCTTATTTCTAATAACCCACGGAGTGACTTTTTTATCCCTAAACTGAGAAAACATTCTTAAGTGCGATAAGGGAGATCACAATTACCCTGATAACACTTGTAGCTAAAAACATTCTGTGACCGCTCACAGGAGGTCATTTTACAAGTGGCTGCTCCGTTCAGCTCATATACTTATATGTATTCGTGTTCATGTGTGAACATTCTGCCAAGGGCCACCAAGATTAGGAGTGCAGTTTTTATTTTTAATTGACATATAAAATACAAAATTTTACAATATACAAACATTTTATTTATTTAACAATTCCGCTTTAAATAATTAAGCATCTTGTAAACGGTCTCCAAAAGTTATGGCTTGCAATTGCCTGTTAATGCTACACTTACGTATTGCATATATAATTAAAATTACAACGATCAACATACATATAATTAGAGAGGTATGACCAGATATATGATGTACACTTAATCCCTTCAATTCTATATGTGTTTCTTTTAAATTTGCTAATTCTTTTGATAGCCTATCAATTTCTGCACTATGGTTGGTTGAGTGGCTCTCAAATGGGCTCCAAAAAATTTTCCGTATATCCGTGATATCACCTATATACGCTGATGATAACACATCTTTCCTCTCTGTTTTAATATCATATTGTGCTACTAGTATTTTATCGTCTGTGCGAGCTGTGCGAGCTTTGCAATCCGACCTAAGAGTTCAAATTCCTTCCTATTTGGCATAACAATGTCAACATCTCTTCGTGTGTCAGACTACCTTCACCAATAACCCGTTTTAGATGGTATTTCATAGATTTTACTCCGGCCTCCCAGATACCTCCAAAGTGAGGTCCTGCCGGGGGAATAAAATGCCACTCAATTCCCTCTTTCCCGAGTTGAGATGCAACCGCGGAATTTTCTTTTATTGCTTTCGCCAACTCTTCGTCCAACTTCCTTGCTGCGCCTACAAAATTTGTACCATTGTCGGAATAAATAGCAGCACACTTTCCTCTTCTTGCAATAAACCTTTTGATCGCCGCTAAAAAGGCATCAGAAGTTAAATCGCTTACTACTTCCAAATGTATCGCTTTTGTTGCCATGCACACAAATACTGCTATATACCCTTTATACGTTTTCTGACCTCTATTTTTGGAACATCTAATACTTGTATAATAAGGTTCTGCGTAATCAATACCTGTATTCAAAAATGGGTGCGACATGGTTACCCTATATTTGGGTAGATTTCCCATTACTTATTGTGCAGTGATTTGACGACATCTTGCACATTTGGTGCATTCATTTAATTTTTTCTTTAAAGAATTTCTCAATCCAAAAATCCAATATTTTCTTTGAATGTATGTTCTCATTAAATTTATTCCACCATGCAAGGTTTAATTATGAGCATTTTCTATAATTAATGCAGAAATGTGCCCTTTATCGAGAATAATCGGATCTTTTACATCGAATTTGGCATTGGAATTTTGCAATCTCCCGCCTACCCTCATAATTTTATCCTCATCAAGAAATGGAGGCAGACTTAGAATTTTTTAATTGATTTTTATTTCTTTATTATTATATAAACTGTGGAGCTCTGCACTTAATTGATATTTCTGCTCCTTTTTTATTATTATTTGTTCCGCATATTTTATCTCCTTAGCCGTCAAATAACATGGATAAGTTGAATTTTTGGTTTTAATATTAATAAACCGAACTATGTAGCAAATTATTCTTGTTAGCTTGTGCATGCATGAATATTTTCCTAATAAATTATGGATAATATCCTCCTCAGAAGTAAAAACTGCATGAACACTTGTTTCTTCTGCTGCAATTGATTTAGTCGACCAATTTTCTTTTGATTCTTTTAACCAATTTGGCCCATTCCACCAAAGTCCAAAATTTATTAATTCACCAAAAGATATTCCCCTTGACGCCGCATCTGTTGGATTATCTTCTGATTTAACGTGATTCCATTCTACATCTGTATATCTTCGAATTTCATCTGTCCTATGTTTAATAAATTTGATTTTGCTTTGACCACCTTTAATCCAAGCCAAAATTATGGTAGAATCACTCCATGCGTATATTTTTGCAGCATTATTAATTGATTCTTTAGTTTTGTTTATTAATTTACTCAATAGATGAGCTGCACACAGCTCTAGTTTCGGAATTGTTTTCCTATTTTTAATGGGATTTACTTTGCTTTTGCTGTAACCAATCTTCCTACTTAAGCATATACTATTGCCGCAAATGCCTTTTCCGAAGTGTCTGCAAACCCGTGCAATTCAATAACCGAATTCAATTTGCTTTGAATCCATCTCGGTATTCGGATTTTCTCCAATAATAAAAGTTGTTCTTTATAATCCGACCATTCCTGGGCATCATCATTTGATAATTCCTGATCCCAGTTATTTTCAGAAATCCAAAGTTTTTGCACAAATAGCTTCCCTGTAATGGTTACTGGGGCCAACCATTCTAATGGGTCGTAAATTTTCGCTTATTTTCTTTTTTAGAAATTCCTAAGTTAACGTTAAATTTAAAATTGTCTTTTTGGGGTTCCCATTGAAGTCCCAATGTTTAGACAAACTCATTTTCTTTAATAGTTATTAACTTGTTATCACCTGTATCCTCTGCAACTTTAAATATTTCTGGTTTGTTAGAAATCCATTTCCTTAAAGTCAGGTTAACTTTATTAAATTCGCTGGAAATCTGCTCTATAATATTAATGGCGTTTTCCACTGAGTCGGCTCCTGTCATGAGATCATCCATGTAGAAGTCATTTCTAATTATATTACCAATTTCTTTATTTTTACACTTATCTGCTATATCTACCAGAACTCTAGTAGCCAAATATGGAGGAGAGGCAGTACCATAGGTTACTGTTCTTAATTTATAGGACTTCAGAAGAATCTCTCCATAATATATATTGATATTCTTGATCTTTGTCATAAATAAATATCTGTCGGTACATTTTTTCTATGTCTGCAGACATAACGTATTCCCATTTACGCCAATTTAAAATTATGTCAAAAATTTCTTGTTGGACTCTAGGTCCAACCCACATTATGTCATTAAGACTTTTGTTGTTAGTAGTTTTGGCCGAAGCGTCAAACACTACTCTTAATTTTGTAGCTAGACTTGAGTCCCTTGGTGCCGTAGACGTTGTTGTAGACGCTGATGTTGGTAGTTGCGCTCCTTTAGCTTTTTTTCAAGACTCTAAGGTGCTCTTTATTAAAAACAAAAAAGATTCTTTTGTATCTTTTTGCTTGATATTTTATTCTCTGTTCCTTACCACGGGTGGGGGGCAACAAGAGATATTTTATTTTGCTACCTTTAGAATTTAAGGAGCTGGTTTATAACTCTGAGTCTCTTACCACTGATGGGGGAAAACTGCAGAGTGTCCGAAGGACCAAAAATGTTAGAGCGATCTAATAAAAGACGTCTACATTTGCTGAGTTATAATTTCAAACTGTTTTTATTTCAATAAAATTCTTAGCAAGCAACATTGGTGTGATTCGTATGCTATTCTTATCTATGGCCTACGCAGAGACCGCATCCGTTTTGCCCTGAGCGGGAGAGCTATATTTTGACCCCCGCACAAGTCCTTTGTGTAGTGTGGGAAACATTTAAAGTGATAATATTTAGAGTCTCAAGGGGCCTGCACTTACAGATTTCAAGTGCTAAAAACTGCTCCCTTCGATTTTAAGTAACAGATCGTATTTTATGGCTCTGGCTCCATTGACATTATTTCTGATAACCCACGGAGTGACTTTTTTATCCCGAATCTGAGAAAACATTCTTAAGTGCGATAAGGGAGATCACAATTACCCTGATAACACTTGTAGCTAAAAACATTCGGTGACCGCTCACAGGAGGTCATTTTACAAGTGGCTGCTCCGTTCAGCTCATATACTTATATGTATTCGTGTTCATGTGTGAACATTCTGCCAAGGGCCACCAAGATTAGGAGTGCAGTTTTTATTTTTAATTGACATATAAAATACAAAATTTTACAATATACAAACATTTTATTTATTTAACAATTCCGCTTTAAATAATTAAGCATCTTGTAAACGGTCTCCAAAAGTTATGGCTTGCAATTGCCTGTTAATGCTACACTTACGTATTGCATATATAATTAAAATTACAACGATCAACATACATATAATTAGAGAGGTATGACCAGATATATGATGTACACTTAATCCCTTCAATTCTATATGTGTTTCTTTTAAATTTGCTAATTCTTTTGATAGCCTATCAATTTCTGCACTATGGTTGGTTGAGTGGCTCTCAAATGGGCTCCAAAAAATTTTCCGTATATCCGTGATATCACCTATATACGCTGATGATAACACATCTTTCCTCTCTGTTTTAATATCATATTGTGCTACTAGTATTTTATCGTCTGTGCGAGCTGTGCGAGCTTTGCAATCCGACCTAAGAGTTCAAATTCCTTCCTATTTGGCATAACAATGTCAACATCTCTTCGTGTGTCAGACTACCTTCACCAATAACCCGTTTTAGATGGTATTTCATAGATTTTACTCCGGCCTCCCAGATACCTCCAAAGTGAGGTCCTGCCGGGGGAATAAAATGCCACTCAATTCCCTCTTTCCCGAGTTGAGATGCAACCGCGGAATTTTCTTTTATTGCTTTCGCCAACTCTTCGTCCAACTTCCTTGCTGCGCCTACAAAATTTGTACCATTGTCGGAATAAATAGCAGCACACTTTCCTCTTCTTGCAATAAACCTTTTGATCGCCGCTAAAAAGGCATCAGAAGTTAAATCGCTTACTACTTCCAAATGTATCGCTTTTGTTGCCATGCACACAAATACTGCTATATACCCTTTATACGTTTTCTGACCTCTATTTTTGGAACATCTAATACTTGTATAATAAGGTTCTGCGTAATCAATACCTGTATTCAAAAATGGGTGCGACATGGTTACCCTATATTTGGGTAGATTTCCCATTACTTGTTGTGCAGTGATTTGACGACATCTTGCACATTTGGTGCATTCATTTAATTTTTTCTTTAAAGAATTTCTCAATCCAAAAATCCAATATTTTCTTTGAATGTATGTTCTCATTAAATTTATTCCACCATGCAAGGTTTAATTATGAGCATTTTCTATAATTAATGCAGAAATGTGCCCTTTATCGAGAATAATCGGATCTTTTACATCGAATTTGGCATTGGAATTTTGCAATCTCCCGCCTACCCTCATAATTTTATCCTCATCAAGAAATGGAGGCAGACTTAGAATTTTTTAATTGATTTTTATTTCTTTATTATTATATAAACTGTGGAGCTCTGCACTTAATTGATATTTCTGCTCCTTTTTTATTATTATTTGTTCCGCATATTTTATCTCCTTAGCCGTCAAATAACACGGATAAGTTGAATTTTTGGTTTTAATATTAATAAACCGAACTATGTAGCAAATTATTCTTGTTAGCTTGTGCATGCATGAATATTTTCCTAATAAATTATGGATAATATCCTCCTCAGAAGTAAAAACTGCATGAACACTTGTTTCTTCTGCTGCAATTGATTTAGTCGACCAATTTTCTTTTGATTCTTTTAACCAATTTGGCCCATTCCACCAAAGTCCAAAATTTATTAATTCACCAAAAGATATTCCCCTTGACGCCGCATCTGTTGGATTATCTTCTGATTTAACGTGATTCCATTCTACATCTGTATATATTCGAATTTCATCTGTCCTATGTTTAATAAATTTGATTTTGCTTTGACCACCTTTAATCCAAGCCAAAATTATGGTAGAATCACTCCATGCGTATATTTTTGCAGCATTATTAATTGATTCTTTAGTTTTGTTTATTAATTTACTCAATAGATGAGCTGCACACAGCTCTAGTTTCTGAATTGTTTTCCTATTTTTAATGGGATTTACTTTGCTTTTGCTGTAACCAATCTTTCTACTTAAGCATATACTATTGCCGCAAATGCCTTTTCCGAAGTGTCTGCAAACCCGTGCAATTCAATAACCGAATTCAATTTGCTTTGAATCCATCTCGGTATTCGGATTTTCTCCAATAATAAAAGTTGTTCTTTATAATCCGACCATTCCTGGGCATCATCATTTGATAATACCTGATCCCAGTTATTTTCAGAAATCCAAAGTTTTTGCACAAATAGCTTCCCTGTAATGGTTACTGGGGCCAACCATTCTAATGGGTCGTAAATTTTCGCTTATTTTCTTTTTTAGAAGTTCCTAAGTTAACGTTAAATTTAAAATTGTCTTTTTGGGGTTCCCATTGAAGTCCCAATGTTTAGACAAACTCATTTTCTTTAATAGTTATTAACTTGTTATCACCTGTATCCTCTGCAACTTTAAATATTTCTGGTTTGTTAGAAATCCATTTCCTTAAATTCAGGTTAACTTTATTAAATTCGCTGGAAATCTGCTCTATAATATTAATGGCGTTTTCCACTGAGTCGGCTCCTGTCATGAGATCATCCATGTAGAAGTCATTTCTAATTATATTACCAATTTCTTTATTTTTACACTTATCTGCTATATCTACCAGAACTCTAGTAGCCAAATATGGAGCAGAGGCAGTACCATAGGTTACTGTTCTTAATTTATAGGACTTCAGAAGAATCTCTCCATAATATATATTGATATTCTTGATCTTTGTCATAAATAAATATCTGTCGGTACATTTTTTCTATGTCTGCAGATATAACGTATTCCCATTTACGCCAATTTAAAATTATGTCAAAAATTTCTTGTTGGACTCTAGGTCCAACCCACATTATGTCATTAAGACTTTTGTTGTTAGTAGTTTTGGCCGAAGCGTCAAACACTACTCTTAATTTTGTAGCTAGACTTGAGTCCCTTGGTGCCGTAGACGTTGTTGTAGACGCTGATGTTGGTAGTTGCGCTCCTTTAGCTTTTTTCAAGACTCTAAGGTGCTCTTTATTAAAAACAAAAAAGATTCTTTTGTATCTTTTGCTTGATATTTTATTCTCTGTTCCTTACCACGGGTGGGGGGCAACAAGAGATATTTTATTTTGCTACCTTTAGAATTTAAGGAGCTGGTTTATAACTCTGAGTCTCTTACCACTGATGGGGGAAAACTGCAGAGTGTCCGAAGGACCAAAAATGTTAGAGCGATCTAATAAAAGACGTCTACATTTGCTGAGTTATAATTTCAAACTGTTTTTATTTCAATAAAATTCTTAGCAAGCAACATTGGTGTGATGCGTATGCTATTCTTATCTATGGCCTACGCAGAGACCGCATCCGTTTTGCCCTGAGCGGGAGAGCTATATTTTGACCCCCGCACAAGTCCTTTGTGTAGTGTGGGAAACATTTAAAGTGATAATATTTAGAGTCTCAAGGGGCCTGCACTTACAGATTTCAAGTGCTAAAAACTGCTCCCTTCGATTTTAAGTAACAGATCGTATTTTATGGCTCTGGCTCCATTGACATTATTTCTGATAACCCACGGAGTGACTTTTTTATCCCGAAACTGAGAAAACATTCTTAAGTGCGATAAGGGAGATCACAATTACCCTGATAACACTTGTAGCTAAAAACATTCTGTGACCGCTCACAGGAGGTCATTTTACAAGTGGCTGCTCCGTTCAGCTCATATACTTATATGTATTCGTGTTCATGTGTGAACACTATGGGACCTATATGATATAGTCGTCCGATTTTGATAAAATTTAAACCATAATTCTGAAATATTTAACCATTTCTATATGTCGAAGAAGTAAAAAAAATTAAACAAGAAAGAAAGCAAACTTCGGCAAGCCGAAGTTCATATACCCTTGCAGCTATCGCAAGAATTAAATATTTTTGAAAACATTAAAATTATGATTTACTTGCGTATATGTTTAAAAACATTGAAGCTATGACGATTTGCAGCTTAATTATTTGATTGTTCTTTTATATATTTTTATTATTTGTATGGGAGCTATATGATATAGTCGTCCGATTTTGATGAAATTTAAACCGTAAATCGAAAATATTTAACCATTACTAAATGTCGAAGAACTAAACAAAAAATTAAAAAACAGAAAAGTTATAATTTTTTTTCATTTATTTTTCCGATTGTTCCTATGGGAGCTATATGCTATAGTCGTCCGATTTTGATGAAATTTTTACCATAATTCTGAAATATTTAACCATTGCTTTATGTCGAAGAACAAAACAAAAAATTAAAAAACAGCAAAGTTATAATTTTTTTTCAATTATTTTTCCGATTGTTCCTATGGGGGCTATATGCTATAGTCGTCCGATTTTGATGAAATTTAAACCATAATTCTGAAATATATAACCATTGCTATATGTGAAAGAACTAAACAAAAAATTAAAAAACAGAAAAGTTATAATTTTTTTTCATTTATTTCTCCGATTGTTCCTATGGGAGCTATATGCTATAGTCGTCCGATCCGGCTCGTTCCGACTTATATACTACCTGCAATAGAAAGACAACTTTTGGGAAAGTTTCATGCAGATAGCTTTAAAACTGAGAGACTAGTTCGCATATAAACGGACGGACAGACGGACAGACGGACAGACGGACGGACAGACGGACAGACGGACATGGCTAGATCGACTCGCCTAGTGATGCTGATCAAGAATATATATACTTTATAGGGTCGGAGATGTCTCCTTCACTGCGTTGCAAACTTCTGACTGAAATTATAATACCCTCTGCAAGGGTATAAAAACAGCAAAGATTTAATTTTTTTTCTTTATTTTTCCGATTGTTCCAATAGGAGCTATATGCTATAGTCGTCCGATCCGGATCGTTCCGACTTATATACTACCTGCAATAGAAAGACAACTTTTGGGAAAGTTTCATGCAGATAGCTTTAAAACTGAGAGACTAGTTTGCATAGAAACGGACGGACAGACGGACATGGCTAGATCGACTCTACTAGTGATACTGATCAAGAATATATATTCTTTATAGGGTCGGAAACGTCTCCTTCACTGCGTTGCAAACTTTTGACTGAAATAATAATATCCTCTGCAAGGGTATAAAAACTCGAGAAACAATTGGTCTCAAAGCTTGGAAAAAATAAAAGAGATAAGAAATGATTCAATATCTCTGTAAAAATTCTCGGAAGTATATTCCTTAAAAGTCTTCTTTTAAATTATAGTTTTAAGTGTCTGTGTTAATGTCGAATTTATCAGTCCAAAGGAAATAATGCAGGCGATTTCCCAATCGAAAATATGACGCTCTTCCCCCAGAGGCTGTACGCTTGTAAAAAAATGCAGGTAAGTATATGTCAACTTATATATTTGCCTATTTATAAATCTTACAGATTGCTGAAGCACCGGAGCCAACGCTGTTGCAAATTGCCCCAACGAAGAAATACACCCTTGGCAGGGTAAGTCTCACATTATAAATTTTATGTAATAATTATTTAACTTCAATGAGCTTAAGCTAGCACGTTTGTGTTCAGTTACATTTTAACCAATAGTCTGAGTTAACTTTAAATTATGACTTCAAATTCTTAATGGAAGAGTATTTAAAAAAAAAGAGTTCACAGAAAATTCAAATGGACAATATGATGCAAATTATAAATCATGTAATATGTAAAAATAACATTGATTCAGCTTTTGTTATTGTTGCTAGCTGAAATTCGAGCACCAGCTGCGTCGCATAGCAACAATGACACCACCACCTGTAAGTATTGGGTTTGAATACAATCCATATTTTTTTCAGTAGACTTGAAAAGATAAAGGGTCGACCAACTCAGCTTCTTTTAAGTGGCGATAAGTTCGGTTAATACTTTTCATGCAAACATCTCGTTGGTGTTTAAGCTCTTCGATATCCTTAGTTGCCATTGCGTTTATTTGTATTTATTTTGTTGGTATCGAAGAGGTGTTAAATATTTGTTTTTATTAAATTAATTATTTGTTAAATAATATAATAAAAAATCAACGAGCAATATACCTATCGCACACGGTGTAAGGGAGTTAACTTTAAATTATGACTTCAAATTCTTAATGGAAGAGTATTTAAAAAAAAAGAGTTCACAGAAAATTCAAATGGACAATATGATGCAAATTATAAATCATGTAATATGTAAAAATAACATTGATTCAGCTTTTGTTATTGTTGCTAGCTGAAATTCGAGCACCAGCTGCGTCGCATAGCAACAATGACACAACCACCTGTAAGTATTGGGTTTGAATACAATCCATATTTTTTTCAGTAGACTTGAAAAGATAAAGGGTCGACCAACTCAGTGTCATAAAAATGGAATTTGATCCAGGTATCAACAAAAATAATTCCGTCGTAGTTGCATTGCAATGTCGCCAGATATAAAGGAGCATCCTTGGTTCACATACCAGAAATATTTTGAAAATATATTCCCAGTCTGGAATAATTTATAGTTGTAGAAGGCACAGACGGATGAATTTCCAATTAAAAAGAGGGCCCGATTGAGTAAACTGGTAAAGCTAAAGAAGAACTTGATTGCAATTCATGGTCAGCAAATCCGTATGCCGTTATGAGTAACGGCTAAATCAGGGAGTCCAACTGTACCGAAAAATCAAGGTTTGATCCGCGAAGGATTTTGTCTATTTAAATTTGTACCAGTGTTATTAATTGTTATTTGACATACAGACTGTGGAAACGCATTTCGAACGAAGATGCAAAATTGAGAAGAGCATTGATTTGCAGAGATCGTCATAGTTAAGACCGCAGATCCAACAGCAGTAGTAATATCGGGGAGTGGTGTTGACAATCAGTGCACTAGAATCTGAACGAAGCTCGCACAAAGGTTGTTGCGAAGACGAAAACCCGAGACACTTTGTTGTTGTTGCATCGGGAGTGAGCTGAATGCTGCTGGAGCCAACCCGGGTGTTTTGCGAATCTCTCACTAAACAGTCGATGGTTGGCATAATGGGTTGGGAATACGAAGAAGTTTTAGCAGAAGTTGTCCCTCAAAGGCTTAGCTGAAGAAACCTGGGATACTGAACCTGGCGTTTTCGAAAAATGCAAAATGAGGGATAGTAGATGAACACGTAAAGAGAGTAATTCCAAGTTTTCAGACAAATTGACCAAATGTGTGGCGAGTAGTTTGCAGCAACTTAAAAATATATCATATGACATATCTACTTTTCTCTTGAAGAAAACTTTTTTGAAGCCAAATAATTTTGACCTAACCTGCTGTACTATCAGCCAATCTTGGGATTTTAACCATGTTTCAAATGTACCTCAGGCCGCCAAAAAAAATAAAAAAAAATAATTTTGTGGTGTATTATTGAAAAGTTAATACTGTTTTGTATTAACGACGCGAAAACTTGTGACTGCAGTAGTTCGACGATGTTAAATTGCGAATTTGTGAAAACTATTTCGAAAGCGCGACGAAAAGGAGTGGCTACGATGACGTTCGATGGATCACTAACAATTATATTTCAATAATTTCTCTTAGAACCTAACTTATGCTACGGTGGCGAGAGACGGGATGAATTCGCAAGAGCGAACGGACGAAAGCTTTATTGGCTCCCGCTCTCACCCTACAACTAGTGATTTAAATACGAGCGCCAAGTGCGCAAACACCGACCCCTCTGAAGGGACGACGTCCTTCAGCCCAGAACGGGCAACAGGGCCAGTCGGTGGACAGCTCGCCGATATTCCCCGTCCTGCGTCCTGACGTCCGCCACGCGAACCTTGCTATCGGCGCCGGCGTGCCCCGCTACCACTCGTCCAATCCTCCACTGCTGGGGCGGATGGTTGTCTTCTGCGACGACGATGAGCGCTCCCACGACGAGGTTGGGCTCCCCCTGGTGCCACTTGGACCGCTGCTGGAGGCTGGAGATGTACTCCCGGGACCATCGCTGCCAAAACCTGTGCCTGAGAGACGAGACACTTCGCCATCGTCGCAAGTAGGTCAGGCTGATCTGGTCCGGGAGCGCCGCTGATGGTGGGGCCAGAAGAGGGCCGCCGATGAGCAGGTGCTTGGGGGTCAGGGCCTCGCCGTCGTTCGGGTCGCTGCTTAGAGCGCCGAGGGGCCTGGAGTTGAGCACGGGCTCCACGCTGGTGAGCAGAGTTCCGAGCTCCTCCGCGGTCAAGAGGTCTTGGCCTACCGTCCGAAGGAACAGGTGCTTTGCAGACTTCACACCTGCCTCCCATAGTCCGCCGAAGTGCGGTGCTCTGGGCGGTATGAACGCAAACTCGCATCCTTTTTTTGATGCGAATGTTTCGATACCGCCCCCTGCTCCTCCAGAAGGGCTCGGAACTCTCTCATGTGGCGATCTGCGCCGACGAAGTTGGTGGCGTTGTCGCACCACACCTTTTCCGGAATCCCGCGACGACTCACGAACCTTTGAAATTCCAACAAGAACGCATCAGTGGTTAGGTCAGACACTAATTCTAAATGGACCGCTTTGGACGCAAAACAGACGAACAAGGCCACGTACGACTAGTACGGTGGCTTACCACGTATACGATACGTTGTGCTGAAGGGACCCCAAAAATCAACGCCACAAATATTGAACGGGCGGAGAGCTCGAAGTCTATCTGCTGGCAGGTTTCCCAAAATTTTCGTCAAGAGTTGCGGCTTACAGCGAAAGCAGCGCATGTTCGTCGGCAGACTTCTTGTGCATTAACTAGCCAGATTTTCTCGCGCAGACGACTTACGAGAGCTCGTGGGCCAGCGTGACAGTTCGTATCGTGCAGGTATGACACATAGGATCCGACGAACTGTGAGCTTTTAGACAGCAACAATGGGAATTCGGCTTCGTACGGGATAGGAGCATTCAATAACCGACCCCCAACTCGTAGCAATGTCGAGGAGCACCAATGTAATTTATTTTCCTGAAGAAAAGGGTTTAACTTTTGAATATTTGTTGCTACCGGTTTATTTTTCCGAATTTTACTTATTTCGTCAGTGAAATTGTCGTCGTGAAATTGGATAACTTCGACAATTTTATCAAAAGCGAAATCCAGTTCTCTTGGCGAAATACTTTTTTCAAAGGGCTTCGACACCTTTCTGCACCTTTGGATAAAACGAAAAGCACATAATTTGGCTCTGGGCTGACTACGAGAGCTATTGCTGATTTGCGTAGCTCCATCGACATTACATCAGCCGGCAGTTCGAAATGTTTATTTACAGGCCAATTATTTTCTGAGTCTAGCAAGAACGAAGGCCCACCGAACCAAATGGACGTTGTAAGCTCCTCAACGTCACATCCTCGGGACACAATGTCTGCTGGGTTGACTTTCGTGGGAACGTGTCTCCAAATTGCTTTCTCCGACCCCTCCTATATTTCTGCAACCCGGTTGGAAACAAAAACCGACAACGACGAGGGATGGGTTTTAATCCAGTGTAAAGTGATCTCGGAGTCTGTCCACAGGAAAACATTCTCAATGGGAGAATTTAGCAATGGCCTGACACGATTATCGAGATCTGCTAAAAGGTGAGCTGCACACAGCTGAAGGCGAGGCAAAGTGTTCGTCTTAAGGGAAGCTACTTTCGATTTGGCGGTCAATAAAGACACTTTCAAACATTCAGCAGTTTGAGTCCGAACGTAGATGCACGCTCCATACACTCGCATGGAAGCGTCAGCGAAACCATGTATTTGAACCGGGACTTGTGGATCTGTGTTGACGAATCGCGATACCTTAATTTTAGGCAGCTGCAGAAACGTCGCTTTAAACGTCTCCCACGATGAAAGCAACTGCATCGGTAGCGACTCGTCCCAATCTAATTTTCGAAGCCACAGTTCCTGCAACAACATCTTTGCCTTTGTGACCAAAGGACACAAGAGGCCAAGTGGTCGAAAAGTTGAGCAGTCACCGACAAAATATTTCGCTTTGTCGCGCGAAGATCCAGGAAAGAGTCATCCAACCGAAATTGAAAGTAATCTTTAACCGGTAACCAAGCCACGCCAAGGGTCTTGGTTACGTCTGAGTCTGCCATAAGTGGCATTACAGCGCTATCAGATGCGGATAACTCTGGGCAGTTTGAAAACCACTTTGCCAATTCAAAGCCTGCCTCTTGCAAGACCTGAGAAACTTCGTCTCGAAGGCTTTGCAGGTCCTCAACGCATCCGGCGCCAGTCAACAAATCGTCAACATAAAAATCATTCTGAGTAGCCTTTGCGGCTTTTGGATGAGTTGCTTGCGCCATCTCTCCTAGCCGCATTAAACACCGAATCGCCAAAAAGGGTGCTGGCGAAGTTCCGTATGTAACGGTGTTCAACTTAAAGATTTTCAGGGACTCAGAAGGATCTCGTCTCCATACTATGAGCTGGAAGTTACGATCAGCTTCGTCCACCATCACTTGGCGATACATCTTTTTGACGTCGGCCGCAAGGGCATACTTATGCAATCTAAACCGAAGCAGAGTCGAGTACAGCTCCTCTTGAATAGTTGGGCCTACCATCAAGATGTCATTCAACGCTACCTGCGTAGAAGTACGGCTCGATGCATCGAAAACTACTCTCAACTTAGTTGAAGTACTTTGTGGCCGTAAAACGCATTGGTGCGGAATGAAATAGTGCGGAGTATTCGAAATTTTGTCATTGGTGGAGGACATGTGGCCCAGTGAAACATATTCCTCCATGAATTCAATATACATTTTCTTCAGCGAAGGGTCCTTTGACAATTTCCTTTCTAGCGACAAAAATCTACGTTTTGCAACTTCGTATGACGAACCAAGAGTATTTGGGTCAGGTTTGAACGGCAAACGAACCGAAAATCCACAAGACGACAATCTTTGAGTATTTTTCTCAAAGTGTTGTTGACAGAGTTGTTGCTCAGGAGTATGGACTTTAGCCTTGGGCGGCAAGTCCTCCACAGACCAAAATTTCTGCAGGGTTGTGTCAATTGACTCCAACGCTTCCTCCTGGCAGCTGAGATGTACCACTTTTCAGCGTTTTTATTATTTTCAGAGGCACATCTCCCTGACACTATCCAGCCGAGAACTGTCTTTTGTAAGATGGGGAATTCAGACCTCTGCTTTATCTGGTCAATAGATAAAAGTTCAAAGAATGTTTCAGCGCCGATAAGCATATCTATTTTTTTGGGCTTGAAGAAGAATGGATCTGCCAACTGAATATTTTCAGGCACCCTCCACCCACTGGTGTTCACCGCATGATCCGGATGATAACCAGAAATGTTTTTCATAATCCAAAAATCGGACGACAATTGGCTGTTCCCTACTCGCGACTTCACAATCGTGTGTATTTTTTTGTGGCTTGGTCATTAGTTCCACCAATGCCTCGCTAGCTCATGCCCACGTCCTCTCTTGTAATTTTGAGCCTCTGAGCGAGCTCATCGGTTACAAAGTTTATTTGTGAACCAGAGTCGAGCAACTCTCGAGCTAATACAAACTCGCCGCTTTTGGTTTGGACGCTCACAACAGCAGTTGCAAGAATGACTCGATCCGATGCATTCGCCTGCAAAACATGCGACAAGGATGGAGACCCCTGCATGAGCGTGGGCTGAGAAGGGGGCGGCGACGGGAGATTTGTGTTTGGGGAATATATGTGTAGCAAAGTGTGATGTGAGGAATTGCACACTCTACATCTGTTCGATTTGCATTTTTTGACCGTGTGACCCTTTCTTAAGCAGTTAATGCATAAGGGTGCTCTTTTAGCGAAATCGAATCTTTGCTGAACTGTTAGGGCTGCGAAGGAAGCGCAGTTTCCAATATGATGTTCAGCTGAGTTGCAATACATGCACTGAACAGAGTCGTTCCTGGCAGCGACAAACGAAAAACTCCTATTTCCATTCTTCTTAGGATTAGATTGGGTTTGCTGAACAGTTTTGGGCTTGGAAGCCTCTTCTGCTACCATGTGTTGGTATCGCCTGTTGAAGGCCTCCTCACATTCGCTCCAAAGTGGAAGCGAAGTATAATCTAACTGTTCTTCCCATTTTCTTTTAGTTCCTGAATCGACCTTGCTCATTACCAGATGTATTAAAATAGCATTAGTAATGCGTCTATCATCCCCAACAGATAGCAAGGAGTCATACAAGGCTGTGACCGTGACGATGATTGTTCTCAAGGTTGTAGCTGAAGGCTGGGAAATTTTTTGCAAATTAAAAAGTGTCGATATGTTGTTAAAAAAAATAAGACAATCATTATCGTACACCCGCTTCAGGCTAGCAAGGACTTTGGGATAATTTTCCGCAGTGACTTGAAAGACCCCAACTGTTCCTAAAGCGTCTCCAGCTAAACACGAAATTAAATGATTGATTTTTTCAATATCGAGTAAAGTGTCATCTTTGTCAACGAAAGTTTCGAAAAGGCTTGTAAAATTTATAAATTCGGAGTGTTTTCCGATAAAAGTTGGGAAAGCAATGCTCGGTAGACGGCATTGAGGCGGGCGATTTGCTGGCGGAGCGGATTTCTCGATATTATTTTGTTTGCACTTATTTAAAATTGAAATCAGCAATGACTTTGTCATTACGGCCCTCTCTTCCAACTCTTCGCGGTATACGTCTTTTGTATCTTTCACTTCTATTTGGTTTTGCAAAAGTGAAGCATTTTCAATGTGCGTATTTAGAATCTCTAATCGACACTCAAGCTCTCCCGGATTTACTGATAATTTAGCTTCTTTTAAGTGGCGATAAGTTCGGTTAATACTTTTCATGCAAACATCTCGTTGGTGCTTAAGCTCTTCGATATCCTTAGTTGCCATTGCGTTTATTTGTATTTATTTTGTTGGTATCGAAGAGGTGTTAAATATTTGTTTTTATTAAATTAATTATTTGTTAAATAATATAATAAAAAATCAACGAGCAATATACCTATCGCACACGGTGTAAGGGAGCTAAGTGCCGAGAGAATTACAGCGAAAAACATCTAAATAGGGTTTTTATATTTTTTATATAAACCCTGCGACAGTATATGCCGCACGCACGCACTGTAGGGGAGCTAACGCTCAAGCTCAAGCGTACCGAAAAAACGAACAAACGTTTAGGCAGACCGAAAATTGCACTGCTGCAGCGATCGAGAACGAAAACGACCAAAGATACATAACTCGAAATAGCGGCAGCGGTGTCGGTGTGCGTGTGTATGTGTACGCGGCTAGCGGCTCTTCCTAGGTAAATGCTAACGGGGAATAATACACTGACCGATAACTAAGGGCAACGAATATATAAACCTGACGCCGAAATGCGCGCAAAAATTATGAAAAGCGCGGGAAAATTGGAAAAGCGCGGGAAAATTCTGAAAAGCGCGGGAAAATGTTCAGACAAACTCCGGCGAAAGTTATTGCCGCTAATATTTGAGAGCTGCACTTTTCACAATTTTCACATTTTTTCAGCTGTTTTATTTATACCCTAAATCGGTGCTCACTAAGACGAAAGTTGGGGGAATTAAGTTCACACTAATTGGTTCGACGACGAGTATTTTATTTGCTTGTTTATGGGCCAAATCGATTCACATATATATAAATTGCAGAATTTTGGTTGTTAGTACATGCAAATTTTTATTTCTTGATTAGAATGCTCACTATCTGCCGATTTTTACACGAATGCAAAAAGTTGAAAGATGGGCCAAAACACAATTGACAAAACGCCACAGATTAACTTTCAACTTTTGGCACTCTATACCTGGATGGCCGACTTGATAATTGCAACTTCCTTTTTAACTTCCATTTGGCGGAAGCAGCAAATTAAGCAATTAAATTTCGCCGAAACGTCAGGCGCAACTTCAAGGAACGGCAGAAAATTTCCAGCGACGAAATATTGATGAATTTAATTTATTGGCCGAACCGACACGAATAAATTGATTTTGGTTTTTCTTGGTAATGTTTATAGTTTTTCACCGAAAAAAATTAAAACTCGCGAACTATACTACTAATCACGTCGGGGTCACCATGAAAATTTAATACTGTTTTCTATTAACGACGCAAAAACTTGTGACTGCAGTAGTTCGACGATGTTAAATTGCGAATTTGTGAAAACTATTTTGAAAGCGCGACGAAAAGGAGTGGCTACGATGACGTTCGATTGATTACTGACTATTATATTTCAATAATTTCTCTTAGAACCTAACTTATGGAACGGACGAAAGTTTTATTGGCACCCGCTCTCGCCCTACAACTAGTGATTTAAATACCAGCGCCAAGTGCGCAAGTGATCAGACAACGCCTCCAAAAAAACAGTATTAGAAAAATAAAAAACTGCAGAAGTTATATATTAATGTTTTAAATAAATTGAGTATTCATTAGTCTTCATCACTGTCTTCGTTGATTATGGATCTTACACCAGTCCTTTTAAAAATATTTCAAGGATTTATTCTTTAAATTGAAAACAGAAAATTGATAGTCGCTAAACGGTTTCAGGTAATGAAATTATCAAGGATTTTTTAAAATACATAATATTTTTTGTTTCGCTGATAATGATGGAGACTACACATATTAAAACATATTTTTTGGTAATCATATGTGAAGGAACATTCATCCGGCATCAAAAAACACAAACACAGCATATCAAAGGTAATCTTTTTCAGGACAAAAAATTGTATGTGTAAATCACTTTCGATCTGTGCCACAAACGGGTTTATTCTTAACGTGGCGGGTCCATGCACAGTCTATTTTAATAGCCTAGTTTGATATCGATATCGGAATAGACGTCATGAAGCAGAATATCCTGTTACACTTGACAGACGTGGTGCATTCATTTAAAAACAAAAGTTTCAACTTCTTGGTCTAAAGGAACAAGATTGTATGTTACTTTAACATAAAGATCGGTAAAAAATTAACAAGAATTAAGAACATAAAAGACTAAAATTTAATTCAAATAAAAAGTTAAATTAATGAAATTAATCGCATGGTAAATAGAGTGAAGAAAGAAGGCCTATTGCGGAAAACGTGGTTTTCGCTAAAATATGTAGCGGTGGCCTGGCTGACTTTCCATATCTTTTCGAAGAAGTGTTTATTATATTATCAATACACACAGTCAATATGTAATTAAGCAGAAGTAGAAAATAAAGACGGGATTATAAACACGCAATAATAAAGACAAAGCCCCAATATAATACGAGTACACATAAAATCCAGGCATATTAATAGAAAAACATACCACAATTTATTGAATTCACACCAGATGGTAATTCATTGAACTTTTAAATAGGAAACGACTGCCCAAATGGCACACGAAAAAATGGATGCCGCTTACATGTAACATGGGTTCTACCTATATGATGGACATAATAAATCTGGAATTATAAAGCCAGCAAATACAATATGCTTATTATTTCGCCAATCCGAAGTTTATATACCCTTCCAGCTATTGCAAAAATTAGAGCTCATTAAAAACCGTTGAAGGTATAATGATTTTCACTCAAATTATTTGATCGTTCAAATGGAAGCTATATGAAGCTATATATATCCGAGCCGGCTCGTTCCGACTTATTTGCTACCTGCATTAGGGGAAGTTTCATGCTTAAAAACTGATGGACTATATCGCGTAGACGACGGACGGATGATGCTGGCCAAGAATATATATACATTATATGGTCTCCTTTACTGCGTTGACTGAAATTATAATATCCTCCGCAAGGGTATAAAAAGTATTAAAACAAATGATTGAGCAATAGTAGAGTTAAACCGGTTAAGCAATAAATAAAGAGAAGGCCTAGGAGGATCTCGGCGGCCGGTTTCCGGGAAGCGAACCGCTTACTTTCGGTGCTTCAAAGTCCGGTCCCAGACCACCTACGATTTGTTTTTCAGTCGTTTTTAACACCGCTCAAGATCGATGGGTTTCATCTGACTAGTCAAGATGGTAGTTATAATATAATAGTTTTCGGACTATGGATATTTGTGACTTAAGAATATTTATTTACTAATTTATATGCCCTTTGTGGCTTAAATTAAAATTTAATACTCATTTTTAAAGTTTTACAAGCCCATCAATGATGGAAGAAATTGTTTATATTTCGGATTTGCGGTTATTAATTATTAATTGAATGGAACAGCGAGACAGCGGAGATTTTTTGTGACTGGTATTGAAATATCCTTCCGGAACAGGAATACAAAAATTTTTTGTACACAATCATGTCGTAAATTTGAAATACTGCAACCATAGACCCCTAGTCAGACAACGGAGAATGGAGTTGCCAATTTATATATTCCGAAAGCAGAAATTCCACACCAAAAGATGTTTTAATTGGATTTGCACTTTGTTTATTTATCCTATATGATAATAACCAACTTTCATTTAAAAAACATTTCACAAAGTCAGCTTTGAATTGCAAACAAAAGATGCAGTTTATTTAGTTCAATATTTCATCATGGTCGAGATTTTTATGAAGGACATTACACATTTATTTTACAAAAATAAGGAATCTTTTTTAAGGCAGATGATGCAACAATAACTAAATATTATTGGCCTCGTAACAGCAAATATCTGTATATTCTTTTCAATAAGGACAGTTAATTTTTAAATTTTACGGTTAGTAGTTAGAAAAAATTAAGTTTGAGAAATTTTTCTTAAAGAAAAGGACTTTATAAGCTTTACAATTACACTACCTGTGCAATGTCAGGTTGCGTTCAGCTAAGAACCTGAGCTCTGTTTTTTTAATAGCCTAGCCCTACAGGTATTACTCATGATTTTGTTTTATTGTAACTAGGTTTTGGAGCTCTGGAGTATAAAGTCTGTAGTTTTAAACAAAAACTTCTGATATAAAACGAAAACAACTCTTGATGAGGTAAGAATTAAGCGACGGTACAGTTTATTGCTTTGTTGGATAATCGCGCTATATAGCTGTCTGCCTTTCGAGCTTAGAAGACGAGATCACACCCTGCTGCTTGGAACCGGTCCCTTAAAGAATTAAAGAATTGCAAAAATTGGTTTTCGGTGGCAGAAAATCGCAGAGGACAAAAAACAGCGGGTATTGAGGTCATACCACAGTTTGTATTTTTACTTATTGTTGTAACGGGGTTTTCACTTAAATGAATGCAAAAAATGATTCGCATTTTAATAAGACTACTTTTGACGGGAAGAAGCTGAATACGTTGTTTGTAAAAATGCGCAAAAAGATCGGCCATTCTCTGATCAGTGTTTGCCGTGGAATTTATAAACGATAGCGATGATGGGTAAGAGGTGGATTTAACAATATCCGACAGAGCACTTTAGTAAATCATGGAGGTTTATAGTGTAACTGAAAGAGAATGAGTTAAAATATAAAGTCAAAGCCAGATATACAAGAATTTAAGCGACCAAAGTTTGTCTTAAGAAGGCAGTGAACTCGTTTAACAGACTTTTACAAATTTTCCTTTAACTCTGTTCCTGCTTCAATACTCAGCGCTAAAGGTGTGTGTTAGGGATCTCCAGGTTGCGTAATTGGCAACGTTCTTAAAACCAGTGTTTAAAAAACTGCAGTCGAAGTAGCAAAAGTCGTAAATGGGCTTTTGCTTCTGCTAAAACAAAACAAAAGCGACAAAATGCAAAGTCATCCAATAGTCGAACGCATTAACTTATCCGACTGCGACTTCCGGCGACTTCCGAAAGTCGATGCCTGCCGCAGCTCCGATTTCTGCTCATAACTGTAGGCAACAGCAAAGCAGCAAGCAATGAAATGAAAAACATCGACTGTTGCTGCTTTTTGATTTTTTTTTTAAGAGTCCCAATGATTAGAGCACACACTCTCGAGAATATGTTAAATTTAAACTTAAAATGTTGTTATTTTTTCAAACCGCGATATCACAAATACCACGCGTTAGAAACGAAAACTAAATTCTTTAACTTTTACCAAAAACTTATTTCCTAATTGACTCAATACTGTGAGGTAGTTTGTTTATAAGAAATTGTCTTTTTGAATTTAAGCCTTTAAACTTAGGAAGCAAAAAATTATTTGTCATATGCGAAATGGATGAAGAAAACTTGTTGAATAAATATGAGGGCTCCATAGTAGTTATAATTTTTTGCACGTATACAAGATACATGGGATCAATCCATTTACTTGATTTAGGCCGAGAATCTTTATCACTAATCTGATACATGGTCCAAGCGACGAAGGCTAAACACGTATTTAACTATAGCATTACAAGCAAGAACTATTTTTTTGCAAGTCTTGTGAATCACAATGACCAAACACTCCACACCATTAAACTAAGCCTAAACAAGGATAGTTTTCGCCACCAATAGTCTTATACTTTCAGGTAAAATGATTGTGATGTTGACAGTTGGCGCAATAGAACATATATTCGACCAGTTGCCAGAGTTTTATTAAAAGTAAAACCAAGATTCACTGCGTGGTCTTCATACTTTAAGGTAGTGTTATTTAAAACCAGAAACTGCAACTGGTTTGAATTAATAGGTTTTTTTGTGATCTCTTTGCACTTGCTATATAGGTATGACTGAAGTAGTTTTACTGCCGATCCTGTGAAATAAAAGATTTTTTTTAATTTTGTGATCAAGATTTTATGGTTGGCAGCGTCGAATGTTTTGCTGTGGTCCAGCAAGGTCAAAAAAGTACTCCAAGTGCTATATAGTTTTTGACGTATATCTTCGACAACGTCGAACGTTGTGTGTAAACGCAAACAAGCAACTCCTGTTTTTTCCTGAATTGATTGTTTCTGAGAAAGTAGGGAATTATTTTCTGGAAACAGTTGAATTTGGATAGCCATGAGAGTCTTGAAAGTTTTAGCCAGGAATGGAAGGATGTATTCGTTTTTGAATTTTGGGAGGAAGAGAATTTTATCCTTTTCCTAAATTGAAATGGAGCGAAACCGAACGCTATTTCTGTTGTCTGCAGCCCCAGTTTCAGTTTCGCTTGCAAGTTTCGGGGAGTTGGAAGAGACAGGGGAAAATTGAAGTATTCCGGCTTTATCTACTTGAGCGAGCGCCAACAGTTCATCCATTCGCTCAATTGAAAATAACTCTCCGTCCAATGCAACGGACATGAACCAATCCTCCGCGAGTAAATACAGCGTTAAGATTTTAACGCTTCTTTAAAAGCATGACCTCTTTAAAGATAAGGTAGTGTTCTCTTAAGAGCAACCGCTGTTTAATCTAGCGCTAGTAATTCCCTATGGAGCGTAACAATGCACTTTTTTGTGTATTAACAAACTTGACCAAAAAAAAAAAATGGATAACCGTTGAATTCTGTATCTTTCGTACTCGGTATATATCGCGAAATCTGGGCGGCGTAGTGAGTTTAAGTGAAAAGCACCATTGATTAAGCCGCGCTCGAAGGTTTTCACCTTTCACGTAAGGTGCATGCGTAACACATTTGCATTGCTTACCATGTGTTGAGCGGCCAATTTTTTTGTCCACTCTCACTCTGTCCGGCAGTGCGCACAGATCTCCACCCTCCCGCTCCAGATGACTCGTGCGCTCTTGCATCCGCTCTCCATGGGTGCGCAGGTCGGCCACTTCGATCTCCAGGCTAGTGACCCGTTTCACCACGCGTTCATCGGAGATCAAGTCAATTCGCTATGTCAAGCCTTCGATGTTCCGCTGCTCAGCCTCTTTAACAAGTACTGACAACTGTTGAGTCGGCTCCTGAAGTTGCACATTTAGCAGCCTCAAAATTTGAGGGGAGCTGGCATCGAAGATTCGCTCGTCTGCGGCGCCTGTGTTGTTTCGTAGACGTTTGCTTGATGCCATAATTATTGTTGTGGTTGTTTGTATTTGTGTTTTTTGGAGATTTGCAGAACCGATACAGGTAAGTGTATGGCGCTAATTGTCTGGTTCGACAATAAGCTAATGCTGATAAGGCTTATGCTGATTTGCAAACTTGCACTTTATATGTAGTTGTTAAAAAACGAAAAAGTGAAAATTTTCGATCATCAGTGACATATGTGCATATGAGACTACTCTTTTTGGTGGATTAATATTTTTGATAAACAATTCAAGAGGCGATTCAAATTCCGGTAATTTCACTTCTCCGTTAGCGCAACACATTCCAGCCGTCTCATCCATAAATTTAGCCGTTTCACAATGTGGGCATATAACATGCACCTTTCCAATATATCCATGTACATTATAGTCGATAAGAGGGTCGTAATCAAATGCAGCACGGAACATATATTCCAAAACACGACGTCGTATTCGTGTAGGCCTTGCTGGATTTCTTACATGAGATTCTTTAAACCTATTTCGTTAAAGTCGCACTGCACTTGTGATATTCTTTCTTACAACACGCACCAAACATTTTAATTTTGGACGTGCGGGCATTTTCTTTAAAAATATTTCTTGGCATTGATTTTTATATATATAGATTTACCTTCAGTACTTGAGTCTAATTCTCTGATGTATGCTGATGATGTCAAAATCCGTAGCCGCATCAAAATTCGTAAATTTGCAAAATTACTTGAATATACCACTATCCTGGTGTGATATTAATGATCTAACTTTAGCCACTCTAAATGCAATGTTATGTTCTGTTACCGTTCTGGATAAATGGCATCTTATTATTTTCTGCGCTCAAACCAGTCAATACGCATTTCTTAATCATCAGACTAAGGCGTTCTTTTTTACCATAATCTAAGCTTTGCAGACCCCATTAGCATTATAGTGGGAAAGGCCAAAGGGGTTTCAGCATTCATTAAACGTTGGTCTAAAGAGTTTAACTATTTGTACACCACTTGTGTTTTTATACCCTTGCAGAGGGTATTGTAATTTCAGTCAGAAGTTTGCAACGCAGTGAAGGAGACATCTCCGACCCTATAAAGTATATACATTCTTGATCAGCATCACTAGGCGAGTCGATCTAGCCTTGTCCGTCTGTCCATCTGTCCATCTGTCCGTCTGTCCGTCTGTCCGTCTGTCCGTCCGTCTGTCCGTCCGTCTGTCCGTCCGTTTCTACGCAAACTAGTCTCTTAGTTTTAAAGCGATCTGCATGAAACTTTCCCAAAAGTTGTCTTTCTATTGCAGGTAGTATATAAGTCGGAACGAGCCGGATCGGCAGACTATAGCATATAGCTCCCATAGGAACAATCGAAAAAATAAATTAAAAAAAATTATAACTTTCCAGTTTTTTAATTTTTTTTGTAGTTCTTCGACATATAGTAACGGTTAAATATTTTTGAATTACGGTTTAAATTTCCTCAAAATCGGACGACTATATAATATAGCTCCCATAGGAACAATCCCAAAAAAAAATACAAAAAAAAATTATAACTTTGCTGTATTTAAGTTTTTCTTTTAGTTCTTCGACATATAGTAATGGTTAATTATTTCAGAATTACGGTTTAAATTTCATAAAAATCGGACAACTATATCACATAGCTCCCATAGGAACAATCGGAAAAAAATACAAAAAAAATTATAACTTTGATGTTTTTAAATTTTTCTATTAGTTCTTCGACATATAGCCCCCATTGAAATAATAAAAATATATAAAATGACTATCTAATAATTGAGCTGCAAATCATCATAGCTTTAATGTTTTTAGACATAAACGCAAGTAAATCATAATTTTATTGTTTTAAAAAATATTTAATTTTTTGCAATGGCTGCAGGGGTATATGAACTTCGGCTTGCCGAAGTTTGCTTTCTTTCTTGTTTATATTTTACTTGTTTGAATATTGCTTACATTTCTCGAATATGGTTCTTGTGCATGGTCAGCCTAAAATGGAATGATCAGGACCTTGTTGAATGAGTTCAGAAACAATTCCTACTGTTTGCCTCGAGGGGACAAAATTTGAATCTACATCTTCTCCTACGATTCTACATTAACAGTCTCCGTCTTTCGGGCTTGCCCTCCTTACATGACCGGAGAGCATGCAATGGTGTTGTGTCTATATTCAAACTTATTAAATACTAAGTTGACTCTAGTTCCTTACTAAGTTATATTAATTTTTGCGTTCCTCTTAGAACTACTAGACAATTCCGCCTGTATACCTGTCAATATGCAAGTCTAATTTAGACTCTCACAATACGTTTTGATTTATTTGCTCGGATTATAACCACGGGTACCAAGTTCTATCTTCTGAGTCATCTGTTCCTCTCAATATTTCTATAGCTATGGCCAATTTATTAGATGTCTGCATGACTTCACTCATATTGTAAGAGAATAGAATGGAATGAATGAACCAAGGGGTGGAGTTTGTGCGAGTGAGATGGCATAAGAAGATTGTTATTCATTGCCATTTTTGTTTCAAATTGAGTGAATAAGTGTGAATTGCACAAGTGGTCAGGTTTCGCGTTGTTTGCTTAGACGAAAGATCCGAATGGCTTTTGACGCACAATCTTCGGCGCAATTTGATCATTTCGTTTGGTGGGGCAGATCTGGCCATTCATGATAAAATGAGCGGAAACAAGTGGACAAAAAGATTGAGTAAATATGTGTGTGTGTTTTTATATTTGTCTTATATGTTTGCATGTGTGCATCAGTGTGGGAAGGAGAGTGCTGATATGGGACCGGCGAAGAAGGCGATAAAGTTACATATGTAAATCGGCAAATAAATATACTTTTGTATTCCCCAACTTTCTGTGCGTTCTTGCTGGTCAATTATGCGGTCACGGGTATATAAATTTGGTGGGACGAACACCTAAATCTCTGAGCTAGCCGCACGATATTCGTAGCGAGCAGAATAAACAAAGTCAGTCCGTTACAGTATATTAATTACTGACAGGTTTTACGCGGATTTAGAAATGGTTTGACTATAGTACATAGTACAGAAATATTGATGACAGATATTTGTAGAACCAAAAGTCGACAACATTTGGGTATCCGAGACCTGGTTTACTTCGCAAATGTATGAGTCCTGCTTGCTTTTAAAGACTATGCATTATTAAAATCTGATCCCGTAGGAAATCCAGGTGGTGTTGCAGTTTATGTAAGCAAACCTTTTAGTTGTAAGCTGGTGTGCAAGAATGCTTATAAAACTCAATTTGAGAATATTTTTGTTGAAGTACTGAATACTTGAATACTAAATCTTGGAAAAAGAAAACTGGTCGGCTGTATATGCATGTAATTGTAGCGGGCGTTTTGTCTTATTTTACTTACATATGCGATACTAGTTTTGTTTTTTGTTACAGTTGTCTCACCAGATCTCAGGACCTTCCTTTTCTAAGCACGTTCTTATTTTCTTGATGGTTGGAGTGACTCCTTACTGAAATAGTGATAAGGTTAAATATACAGACTTTAATAATATGAACTATGAAAAACTTGTTTCTGAAATCGAACTGTGATACTTGTCCCACATTTACAATACTCTTGGTGTTATTCCATACAAGGTAAAAACTAAGACTTTAAGACCGAATCAGCATCCCTGGTTTTCGATATCAAAGAAATTTTGCGATGAAGAGAACAGGCTTATACTAGATAAAAATGGTTAAAGAAATGTTATTCAATCAAAAAACTAATGAGTAATGGGTGTAAAGCTTTATTAAGGTCAAAACGTGAACATTTCGCCAAGAAATTTGCAGCTGCAGTCTCAAGCAGGTGTAAAAGACGGGAATTAAAATATAGGTGTGTTCAATATGAAAACTTTGTGTCCAACTAACCTTAACGAAAAAAATGTGTAATCTATAGTACTTGAGGCTACATGCAATAATTACCTAAATGTTATTCCATACTGCTATAACGTTTTTTATTTTTTGCGTGTCAGTCCGTGGGACGTCCTTCTATTTTTAGTTATGATCAAATAGAATGCTATAAATCTAAATAATCAAAATTCTTGATTCCTTGGAATGCCCTTACCTACATACCAACTTACTATGTCTATAAAGTCAAAATCCTTTCAGTCCCCAAAAATTATCGGGCTAAAGTATTTTAGCTATAAATGCCAAAACAAAATATGGATAAAAGCTACGCCACTATTTTAACCTTAATCGATCCCTATGAGCTTTCGATACAGTAAATCATAACTTACTGTATTTTATGATAATTAAATTACATAGTTTTTCAGCCTCCGCAATTAGTCTTATTAGGACCTTTTTATTTGATCAAAAATGTTCAGTTTCCTAAAGCCTACTCGTGGCGTCTTAGACCCCTTTTTGTTTTCCTTTCATTATTGATCTACCAAATAACTTGTACGCCGATGACGTTCATATGTATGTAAGTCGCCAGTACATAGAAATATACAACTGTATATCCACTTGTAATTTTGAACTTGACCAAATATGAGTCTTGGCAAAAGAAAATGGACTAGAGCTAAATCTTTCCAAATCCAAAAGCAATAATAATTATATTGGACGTTGATGCACTATGGTCAGTACATACAAGTGGCCCTTGCTCCGCGCGGACCCCAGGGGGTTGTTCAAAACGATAAGTAGAAGTATAGGGGCATTAAAGGAACGGAGGGACTAAATCAAAATGCATACGAAACAAAATACTACATACTAGTTTAGTGCTAAGTAAGATACGATTAATGCTTTCAAAATTGCTAAAGAGTCAGTGGTTGAAATTATGTGCGAGAGTTTATTATAGTCATTGCATTGTAATCTACAAGGTTAATGCATATCATAGTTTTATCGGCTAATAAAAGGAATATAGTTCATAGAAATTATTTAAATCACAGAGAAATTTAGGTGACCTAGTAACTCGGGACTCTCCATTTCTCCGTGAAAAAGTTTACGAATCAAAGTTATACCAAGCATCTTTCTACGATAAGCTAAAGTTGGTAAAATAATTAGAAGAAATCTTCTAGGCTAAAGTCGTAAGGTTAGGTTTGCATCCCAATTAAGGCCTCGTAGAGCAAATATTTAAAAGTTCTTTTGCTCCGACTCTATCCGGTCTAAATGTACACTATATTGGGGACTCAAAACTAATGCGCAATACTCCACAATTGGACGAACTAATGAAGCAAACAAAGACATAGTGACTTAGATTGTAATCGAAGTACTACCCTGGTTTTACTTACCATGGAAATAATATGGTAAGAAAACTTAAGTTTTGAGTCCAAAAGGACTAGTCAATTCACAACCACCTAATTTATACGTGGCAAATTATGGGTTGACCCGATTAAATGGGATTACATTGCATTTAGTCCAATCGATTTATAGAACACCATGTCTGAAAGCATTAAGGTCAGTTTGTAAATCAGATCAGAGGGAAATTTCGCTATGGTGAAGACATAACTTGACGTCATCTGCGTACATGACGACACTCGACCATGTCAAAACATGAGGGCGATCGTTAATAAATGAGGTAAAAAGCAGTAGGTCGCGGTGGCTCTCTTGTGGGACGCCTGAAGTAACTTGGATCATTTTAGAAACAGAGCTTTCAAAGAGGAATCTTTGTGTCCTACCACTAGGATAACTCAAAATCCATTTTAGATGATCATTTTAAAACCCTAATGGGTACAAGAGGGGGGTGATTTACAGAATCAAACGGTGTACAAAAGTTTATTTGATTTACTTACCTTTTTATGAAGTTGAGGTCAGAGGTCAGAGTTAGAGTCCGAGGTTTCTAGGGTTAGGGTAATCAATTTATGTAGTGGTCTGCACAGGGACTCAGTATCTAAGCACACAGCATGAGACACCGTCAGGACCTGGTGAGTAACTGGCTTAACCCTTTGCAGATAAACGAAAATGGAGCTTTCACTTAAATTCGGACAAAAAATTAAGTTTTGGACATGTCACATGAATAAGATTGATGTGTACTGGACGAAACTGAATAAGTCTTTTGGAAAAACTGTGCAAAAATATTGATTATTGCCTAATTAGTGTTTGCCATGGAATTTTAAATCGCTAGCAATGCTGGGTAAGAGGCGGATTTACGCTTAGTACTTACAAAATTATAAAATTGTTTTGGATATTGTGAAAACTGGATCCTACAACGAGTTAAATAGACATTATAACACTCGGCGTTTAGCACGGTAATATTAGGCAGAGCACCTTAGTATTTGAAAAAGGCGGCTTGCGAACCACACGCTTTATATTTATTATAAAGTCTGGACTTAACTTTTGTTAGACGTGAAAACTCTTTATGAAACCAAGACGGTTTAATGGAGTTAGACGGATAGTGTAACGGAGCACACTTTTGGAAAACGCAGTTCAATGAGTGTATAAAATATATTTAGGCCCTCAGCCACGTTAGCGCATGAATAAAGTTCGGACCAGCCAAAGCCAGATATACAAGTATTTAAGCGACCAAAGCTTGTCTTACTAAAGCAATGCATTCGTTTAACAGTCTTTTCAAAAATTTCATTTAACTTTGTTCCCGGAAACTCAGATGATGGCGGTACATATGAGCAAGTTATATATATCAAACTACCGGGGAACGATAATTTTATACCTACAAGTTCAATGTCATTAATTTCATTAATATATAAAATTTTCACACGTGAGGCTTAAGTCAACAGCAATCCAGACTTTTCCTCCTCGTCTGAAAGGACGATCAAGGTAATAAATTTTGTACTTACCCGGGGAAACTTCGGAGCTAAATATTTCCGGCTTGAACCAGGATTCTGTAAACACAATATAATGGGATGAAAATGAAAAAGTGTTGGGTTTTGTGGATTATATGGTCGTAAAGGCACAATCCCTGACTGGGACTCTCTTTACGGATTTTTCAACACCGAAAACAACACTAGGGCGTGGACGGACAAAGCACGGACAAAGCAAAAACACTGAAAAAAACACACAAGCTTAAATACATAGTTAATATATGCTTATATACTAGGTGAAAGATTAGTATCAATTTTGATATATCTCACCGATGGGTTATTACGAAAACAAGAAAAATTCGGAGCGCTCAAAAAAACACTTATTTTGATTTTGGCCAATTTCGAAACGCTTTCGTATGTTTTGGGTTGCGGGCTAAGCTTTAGCTTTACATTTACATACCTATTCATAGCAGTTTGTAGCTTAGGGCTGTTTGGTGCATATTTGGTTTGTGATGACGGTACCAATATGGCCAAGCCGGCATTTGTAGTATGGATACAATATGAAACCGACGCTGTTGCCGAATTTATTGTTGTAGTTTTTGTTGTAAGAGCGGAACTCACCGTTGGAACAGGGCTGGTTGATGTTGATCAAGCTGACGTGTTTATGCTTAACTACGTTGTTTGGCCATTTCTTGCGGAGTAATTGGCGACTGGGAGTGCTAAGGGGTGTTCTGCAAGCTGTGCGGCGCGGGGAGACTTTGGTCCTTTTCGAAAAGTAGAAAGAGAAATATGCGTTTCGTCAATCAGTTGGGTTCGCCGAACCCAATTTGGTGCATTTTTCGATATTTTTGTTGGGAATGATTAGGCGCACGGGGCCCGCTTGTATTTTAGAAACTTTAAAACATCCGGTTGCAAATCAAGCCACACAGTGTGGAACACGCGGCGACTGTCTGATGGGCAACGGATGGCATCGAAGCTACGTAACTGAGTAGCGGCTGTTTCAGAATTGCACAAAGTACAACCGATCGCAACAAGAGCTTACTGAAGACTTAGATTAGGCTGATGTTTAGGCTATTGCTAGATCGCGATTATCGCATAGAACAAGAAAGGTAAAAAGAGATAGACGGGATATATACATATATTAATAAGAGCGCTACAATAAAGATGCCAGACAAGATCTGATCGCCTAGAACAAACTCTCATAAGCTTTTCGGTAGCTTTTGAATAGAGCTTTTCTTTTTTATTTTTAATTGATGGTTTACTAAAGAAGCTTTACTTATAGATGTAACCAAAAATTTAAATAATAAAATATGCTATTAATAACATAATCGTTAGTTAATAAAAAATCATAATAACTATACTCATGTAGTTAGTTAGTTTTATTGAAAGAACAATAACCATTTATAAATTAAAAATATGAATAATAATCTGCCAACTAAACTCAAAAACCCATTGAGACATTTTCGATTGAGCGCTCACAGCAAAACTGTTTTTAAAAGACTACTGCGGAATAAGCGACTGCAAAAAGTGTATTTTCTTGCTGGGCAAGAAGAGAAATGAAGAGGCTTGATCAAGACCTCATCCAGGAAAAGAATAAAATAATTTTACATACATAGAGATCTGTGCTTCTCATTAAGAATAAGTGCATATGAAGCGAAACTGAACTTTGCTGGCACGCACAGGTCACAAAGACGAACGCAAACATACACCGAAACACTTTTTTCGAAAGTGACCGAATATAGTTATCGCAGAAAGACTAAACCAAAAATAAGTAATAAAAAAAGTAAATTTTTTGCGCAATTATATATTATTTTTATAAATAAATTTCAAAATATTTTAAAAAACTAAAAAAATTGTTTGTTAAAAAGCGAATTTTATTTCAGGAGTGCAAATATAGACGTCGTCTCCGCAGACAGCTATCGGGGGACCTATGGGATCTTCGCCATGACAGACAAGGGCGACTACCGTAAACCAACCTGATGGTTGAGAGGCTATGATAAGCAAATCCTTTAAACATATGTATGTATTTTTAAAAATTGTTTTCATAGCAGTCAATTATGTCATATTATAAGTTAATTATTAATTCTTTTAATATACTTTCAGTTTAAGACTCAGTAACAAATGATAAATGTATATTTAATGTATAGGTAAATTTGCGACGCTAAGCTGATACATTATTGGGTACTAAAAAAAATTATTTTTTGGGAAAGGCATTTACAAACAAAACACTCATATTGGGTATTGAAACAGTGTGCGCCTGTTATCGAACACACACTATACTCAGTGTATTTATCAATGCACACATATAAGTTGTTAACTGGAAAACAAATAAAATAAAATATTGAGTTAAATTATTTTCATTGTGTGTGTTAAATTAATATATTGGCGACGAGGTAAATTTATAAGTTTTAAATATAGAGATATATGAGAATAGAAACAAGAAAGTAAAATTAAATATTATCGAAAACATTAAAATTATGATTTACTTGCGCATGTGTTTTAAAACATTCAAGCTATGATGATTTGCAGCTCAAGTCTTCGATAGTTCCTATGGCAACTATATGATATCGTTTTCCAATTTGAACAAAATTAAAAGTGTATTTTGAACTGTTAAATCCAATTTTAATGAAATTAAAACCGTAATTCAAAGAACTACAAAAAAAAAAAAATTAAAAAACAGCAAACCTTTAATTATTTCATTTATTTTTCCGAATTTTTCTATGGGAGCTAAATGCTATCGTCCGATCCGGCTCGTTCTTACTTATGTACTATTTGCAATAGAAAGACAACTTTTGGGAAAGTTTCATGCAGATAGCTTTAAAACTGAGATACTAGTTTGCGTAGAAAGGAACGGACAGACGGGACAGACATGGCTAGATCGACTCTCCTAGTGATGCTGATCAAGAATATATATTCTTTATAGGAAATGACTCCTTGCGTTGCAAACTTCTGACTTAAATTATAATACCCTCTGCGAGGGTAAAAATTAAACTTTGTGCAAAGGAAATCAGTGTTGCCACACATCAATGCAGACTTATCGCACAACGATCACGTTAGTTATTTTTGCCCTTCTTTCTCCACATTCGTTTCTCTACTTGCTTAAGTAAAACTCGAGATTTAAATAAAAAGATTCCTTAATGCGATCTAACTAAGTCAAGCTCATGAGGGAGTCGGCGAGCCTTGGCGAGTCGGCCATAAAGCGTCGTTTGAGAGTAAAAGAGGGGTGGCTGCGCATTGATCAAGATGCTAGAAATTTCGTGAAGTCATGAAAAGATTGCATGCTTGTATCTCAACTTTTGGGCCCGGACTCCACCATATAAGCCTCAGGCGAACAGTGAACGAAAATATGAATCGATCAATAGTAAGAAGTCTAAGGATTGTTCAACAAAATAAATACAATTTTCAACAAGAGATCCAGGAATTTTTCTTAATGCTTGTTAAAATTCAAGTAGGTTACCAGGTACTAATAAAATGTAGTATTTCCGAATAGGTTGACACCAAGTTTTGATACAACAAATAAAGTTTTAGAGCGTCAAGACCACTTCGTAAAGGAATCAGGTAGGGAAAAAACTCTAATAAGGGATGTTAACCATTTAATGAAAATTTTTCAGGCCATTACTAAGATGGACGTCCCAGACACATCATCGACAACCATTCATTTGGAGATTCGACTCGAGATTCCCGAGCCAAACATAACATTATGTGAACCTGGTTTGAAGCTTTAACTGGTAAATAAATTATGGATGTGGGAACAGGTGCCAAAGAGCACTAAAAGGGGATCTCAGTCTAACATGGAGAGCGGCGATGGTTCGCCCCCAGAAGCTGATAATGACGAAGAATTGCAATTTGTGATTACCGAAAGTGGATGTACACATAAGCTGATAATTACAAAATAAACTAAAAAAAATATTGAGTTTAATTATTCTGATTGTGTGTATTAAATTAGCTGCTTAATACACATACTGTAACGCCTTCTTTTTGTCGAAGTATATACGTAATTAATTAATACATATTCATTAATATGACCCTCAAGTCAATGGACAGCATAATTGTAGCGTGTATAAGACCGCGACGCTCCCGTCGTTGCATGTTTACATGTGTTTAAAACAGTGATGTTCATATGTGTGCGTTAAGCCGAAGACGCTTGCCGTTTACACTTTCTGGCTGTGTTTCGGCACACTTGCTCGTGTGCCAATGGATCGTCGCGGGCCGCGCAATACGATCCCATATTGTCAAGGTTGTCCGTCAGAAATTATGTAATTTTCTTGATCTACTCCACCGTTTAATCAGCACCCCCTTGAATTGGTTTTTAACAAGTCATTTTTAAATTAGGACTACATTATTAGTTTATTGAATAATATGGTCAGATTACTTAAATATATACAATTAGTAAATTTCATTTGCCCAAAACGGCTATCATGGAATTAGGACAAAGTTTTGTAGGTATAAACAAATCGGCTAATAATTGCTTTAAGAATATGAGTGTATATTTTTTTTAAGGATTTTCATCATACAGCAGCGGAAAGAATAGAAATAATTGCTTGAACGGTGTGCACATCAGCAAAAAAAACTTTTCATCTATGAGTGTACTTATTATGGAGTATACTTATTAAAATGTAATATGGATAAAACAAAAGATTTTTGTGTTTTATTAAAATAACATAGTGGAGTGGAATCTAAGTTAAACTCTTTCATATATTTCTGTTCGAATTCGGTTATGGAAAGAGGTAATTTGATTTTGGAAAACAAGTATTTTAATCTATTATTGAACTCTGAACCGTTGAGGTAAGTGTTGGTTTTAGAGGTGTTGGTTATTGCTATTGTTGATTGACACGGATATATATATACAGGGTGGCCCACGAAAGATTTGCGTTTTAAAATCGCTATAAAAAAACAACTAGTTTATATTCTTGAACAATTTTTTTTTTTATTAGATAGCTTTAACATTTCTGTTTATGTATGAAGCACCACTTCGTTTATATGACTGTCTCGGCTGGTTTAAATTAGCCTCGTGCTTTAGGTCGTCAATCGTCTCTAGGTGGTTGTCGTAATACTTATCATTGACGGCACCCCACAAAAAATAGTCCATCGGGGTCAAATCGCAGCTGCGAGGCGGCCAGTTGACATCGTCGTTTCGGCTGATTATGCGATTTTCGAACGTACCGCGCATAAAATCGATTGTGACGTTGGCTGTGTAGCACGTAGCGCCGTCCTGCTGGAACCATATGTCGTCTATGTCTTCCTCTTCCAATCGGGGAAAGAAAAAGTCTTCCAACATGCCGCGATAGCGGACACCATTAACGGTTACGGCGGCTCCTTCCTCGTTTTCAAAGAAAAACTGCCGAATGATGGATTTTCTGAACACCAAATGCGACAGTTTTGATTATTAGCATAACCATCGAGGTAGAAATGGGCCTCATCAGAAAACACAATTTTTCGGTAAAAATGGTCATCTTCGATCAAGCGCTCCTGAGCCCATTCCGCGAACAGAAAACGCATTGGATGGTCATGCGGCTTAGGCTGCTGAGCCAACTGGATCTCATATGGCCTTAGACGGAGGTTTTTGGTTAAAATCCGTTGCAGGGAAGTGGGCGAAATGTTCAACTCATGAGCACGGTGCCGAGTTGACGTCGACAGATTGTCACTGACACTTTGGCCACCGCAGCGATATTTACAACCGACCGAACTGGACGAGCACGTAAACGTGTTGTTTTATCCATCAACGATCCAGTCTCACGCACACGCTTTACAAAACTATCCACAAACTGCCTGGAGGCGCTTTATTTTTTCCTAATTTTGACCGCAATTTTCTTGCAATTTCGGTTGAAGACTCTCAAATTTGGAAGAAAGTTGTCAATAGTTTGCGTAAGCCGCAAACCTTCTACTAAATATCTGACACATTGATAATGACATGTCAAAGTCAAAATTATCGATAGTTCAAAAAACAACCGCTAGATGGGCCACCCTGTACAAACAACTTTTATGGATAGGAAATCTTGTCCCGCTTAACTCACCCCCTTTTTATCCGACGATGACATCTCGACGCTCTGGATCCTCAGTTTGGAAATATATAAATTTGGGTTGAATCATATGTATTGCTTGCATTGGTTGTGCGGCTAGTCTTATCACTAATTCACATTAATAAATAGTTCTTTTTATAAATTCGGGATTCAGATATATAATTAAATTTCCAACCCACAAGTTTAATATAAAAAAACTTTCTTTAATTCATTTTATAAACTGGTTACAAAATTTTTATTTGGAAGAACACTGACTGTCTTAAGACAAGTCTCAAACAGATCTCGCTTCTTAACTTAAACTTCTTTGACGATCATACCTCGGTTATGAGCTTTAAAGCTTTCTATGAGTGGAGTTAGCGTTAATTGAGTGAGTTTTCTAATTGCCCTTTGGACTGTTGATTGATAATGCACCAGCTACTTAATCTGATTGTTTAGTCTAGAATCTTGGGGATTCGTTCGCATGGTAATTTTCCATTGAGGGTCCGAAAGTGTGGGAACGAACTGATAACGTAGTTTGATTCGTTCTGGATGTTTAGTCTAAGGCTTGAGTACATTTGCAATTAGATATTGGCTGACTCGTTCTGGATGTTTAGTCTAAGACTTGGGTACATTTGCATTTAGAAATTGACTGATTGGGGTACAAAGGGTGTATGTGTGTGTGGGCTGTCGGACATGTGCATAAGAGTTATGTGGGATTATGGATATGTCACTTCCCCATTCTTTGAATTTGGCCTGTTCTCAGGTGGATAGGGTTGGATATAGCATTACATTTTCTTCTATGTTAATTTGGTTTGGTAGATCGTTTACAATTTCTGTACTTTTTTGTGTTTCTTCCTTTGATTTTAAATATTTTGGAATAATGTTTTAGGGATATCCCATGTCAATAAAATATTTGGCTCAACATAATTAAAATGGAAATTTCTATATTTCTTGGTATATTTGCATACAGCATTTTCTTCCATTTATACATTCGTCAAATACAATTTTTTCTGTTGCTTTGTCATATAAGAAATATTTGTCGAATATATTTTCTATTAAAATATTATTATTTTCATCGAGATAAGGAATAATTTCAAAAACGGGAGATTTAACTATCTTTGAAGGAATATGGGAGAGAATCAAAATTTCATTTGTATCTGTTTAAAGTCAAGTGGAGGTTTTGATTTTCAACAATATATCTGGGTTCACGTTCTCCAACTTATCATGTTTTATTAATTTTGGATTGAATAAACCTTATCTTGTCAGCTGCATCCCCAATTCAATATCTTCTACATATTCTGTAAAGTGTTGTAAATTAAATATTATAACTCTGACTTGTTGTTCCCTTCCTCCGTCTGCCTTTAATTTATTGATAACCTTATTTCCGTTATATATATCATCGATAATTACGTTTAAAACGGTGTTCTGAACACTAGTGTCTACTAAATTATTAATTTTTTCTCTCATCTCATCATTATCATCTTTGTCTAATGTCCCGAATAGGTATTTATAAACTGATCCTATAATATTGAATAAACCCTCTTACCGCGTTTAGCTAAAGTAATTCCACTGATTTCTCTTTTATGTTTTCCTACTTGATATCGGATTTGTATTAAGTCACTAAATTCATTAGCTTCATTCAAAAGACTTTCGAAGGTTTGTTCAGTTTCTGTTATGTTTACGCTTATAAAATGATATTCAGAATTAATCGGTATATCTATTGATCCTGTTTTAAATACAAGATATCCGTTTTGGGCCTTAATGGGATTTATTTCGATGCTCTGTCCGATTGTTAGTGAAATTATAGTTGTTAATATTATGGAGAAAATCATTGTTTTATTAAGCTGTTGTTGAGTCCGTTCATTTTCTTCTGCTTGCTTCAACAAATTAGCTACTGCGTTTGGCCCCCTTAGCGGCTCAATCACCTGCCTCATGTGCACCTGGTCTCGCAGCTTGCAATAGCATCATACTCAATTACACCACCTTTATCAATGCCTTTAGCTTCCGCTCTCGTCACCACCTTGCTGAGCACAGCTCATAAATCGTGGTCAGCAAGACCTTCAAGTACCATTTACTGCAATAATTAACGCCAGAAGCAATTCAGGCGCATATATACCATGACGTGCTCTTTTGAATTCTGGATCCCAACTCAACTCTGGCTAACTAGCTCCAGAACAAGGTTCATCATGCAGCCATATCGATATCAGGAATTGGCGAATCTATGATCGCACCTAACTTGTCAACTGAGAGTGTAGCTCAGTCCTGTGACAAGAGATTTTGCACATCCTTCACAGCAGTTATAAGTCGGTCGATAACAGACTACCTACCGAACTTTTGCTTCAACATCTCAAACTGAAGAATTTCTAAAAACATATCTCTCGCAGACCCCACTCTTTTCAAATCTCAGAGAAAATATTTGTGAAAGCCAATTTGGAATGGCAGATAATTTACCAATTCTGCAGAAGACCAAATTAGGTTGGGTGGCTTCAGGTAGACACTATCTCGTTCACAACGGGCATTCATCTCTCGTAGCCTTTCGTAAAGGCCCTAATTTTAAGGATGACTCCTTATCAAAGATTGTTTAAAGATCCTGGGAAATCGACAATGACTACCTGAATCTCCCACAACATCCGCTGACGACGACATGTGCAAGCAGCAGTTCCTACAGGGCTATTCCAGACTTGAGACAGGTCAGTATTCAGTAAGGCTGCCGACTAATTTTAGCATTGACACGTTAGGAGACTCTTTGCCACGTGCACTTAGACGCTTGAAGGAGCTCGAAGTCAAAAACCTTCAAACTAAACAGAAGTACTCTGCATTCATGCGCGAATATGGCTGGGTCATATGTCACTGGCTTCCAAGCAGGATGTTTTCCCAAATTCTATTGCGTTGAGAAACCGTATAGCTACGATAAAATTGCGTGTGGTTTTTGATGGATCAGCCAGACCTACATCAGGAATATTTCTAAATGATCTTCTGCGTACATGCCAGTCGATACAACCCAAACTCTTCAACATTCTTATTAAATTTCGTCTTTTAAGAGTTGCTATGTTCGGCGATATTTGCAAATAGTATCGCTGCGTGCGAGTAACACACCCAGATCAATTTCTTCAGTGCATCTTGGCGATCAACATTGCAATGCTCTCCGATAGTTTCTTTTAAACTTCACACATAGTTTACCTTATAAGCCCATCATAAAACGAAGTATCTTGTCCATGACAGCCAAGGTGTACGACCCATTTGGATTAATCTCAGCCATCCTTACCAAACTCAAAATATTTTTTCAGGCTATATGAAAGAAAAAATTGGATTGGGACGAATGCTTGCAGCCAGCCACGCACTAAGAATGGAATCTGCTGTTTGTGTAAAATTTTCGCGATTCATTCTAAGCTCGAACTCTTAGCAGCGCTTTTATTATCCAATCTTATGTCAAACACCGCCAAAGATTTCAAGGTTGTCTGCAAATACCTCTTGCTTGGATAAGAGAAGCTCCCTATAATTCAGGCGATCACAAATACGAGACGCATTTTTTGCTGAAAACCATTCACATTGTGCATTTCGTCGAGGAATTCGCAGCGCTTAGTTTAAAGGACGAAGGACCTCTGCGCGTCGGAGGTCGTATTCAGAACTCACACCTCGAGTACGAAACAAGACATCCGATTTTGCTGCCTAAGCATCATCCAGTCAACGATGCAATAATCACGTATTACCATACCACATTCCTTTATTCTGGTCCTCAATTCCTGATCGCAACAGTTCGTCAAATGCGGCCCAAACTTCTCAATCAGCTTATGGCCGTTATGCCAGCCGAGCACGTCCAGTCGAGCGCAACATTTTATGTAACTGGCATTGACTTTTGCAGTCAATTTTACACAAAATCGGAAGTAAGTAACCGCGCGGCCGGAAAAATGCTATGATTCAATCTTCTTATGTTTTGCGACAAGGCAGTTCATTTGAAATTGATGAAGGGCCAATCGACATCATAATTTCTCGCAGCATTGAATAGCTTCATTAGCTTTCGAGGGAAACCTTATTCAATACGGATAACGGTACGAACTTTGCGGGTGCTCGAAACGAGCTGAAGGAACTTCGCGAATTATTTTTAAGTGATCCACAGAGAAGCGAGATTGTCAACAGCTGTTGACAAAAAGTGTGCCAAATACATTTGTGACGCGCTAACAGCTTCATGTTACTTTTAACAACACGAATGTAAACTGAAAACGCACACCGTATAACACACACTTTTGTTCTACTCCCTTGAAGGTCCACGAATCTAAAAAACGAAATGTAAGCCTTTTTATTTAAATTTTATAGGAATAGCCGAAGTAGGACGCAAAGTAGCATCTCTTCAAACAGGTAGCTTTATGCTGTCGTCCGATCCAGCTCGTTCCGACTTATATACTACAAAGACAACTTTTGGAAAAGTTTCATGCAGATGTAGAAAGTTGGCTAGATTGACTCTCCTAGTGATGTTGATCAAGAATTATATACTTTATAGCGTCGGTCAATGCGTTACAAATTTCTGACTGAAATTTTAATACTCTCTGCAGGGGTATAGAAAAGCCAATTTTAGTGTTAGAGAGTTATTCCCTCTCCTTTCATATTTTGGAAAACTGGATCCTGTAAATAAAATAGCAAAAAATTACTAATGTGTAACTTATGAATTTAATTATAAACATTCTACTGAATAATTTTGTATAGAATTTTTACTATACTTACAAATCGATTAATATTTACTCCGATTCCGGAGGCCAGTTTTTTCAGCTCTTCCATAGATGCGATCGGAAAAGAACGCGGCAGCATTCTCGGCTATAATGCTAACGCACGCTAATATTTTTGAATTTAATTACAAATTCTAAAAAAATATATTTTTGCTTAATAGTGTTTTTCACTAAAATTAGGTTATTATTTGTAATTTACTTTCAAAGCGATCTACCTGCTCTTCAAGCTTCTGGATGCTTAAATCAACTTCGGACGATTCCATTCTGTAATAAAGGTAATTCGGTCAAGAAAGTTAAGTTTATATCTGTTACACAATTATAGTACAAGTATAATTTGAACTTTCTTGAACTCATATCTGTAAAAAACGGTCAAGCTTTTCCTGTTACACTACACATTTCTTGACCTATGTTGCAACTGCGCAGACGACTACGAAAATCCCAAATTTACACAAAAACATTTTACGGATTGGTGACAAATTCACTTTTTTTATTTAAATAAATCTTAAATATATACAAGGAGAGAAAGAAAATGAAGATTATCCGCCCTTATCGGATAATTCGTTACTACTTCCGTTACTGCCCGTTCTCTTGCGAAGAGGGGGCAGGTTAAAAATGCTTGCTTCTGTTTAGCCAAGGAGCTATGCTAGGGATCAGCCTGTGTGTCCATTTTCGCGTTGTTCCATCTCTCCTGCCAAAGTTCGAAGATCCTGGTCCGCTGAATCCTGTCTCCCGTAACTAAAGTCCTTCTCTCACCCACTAGAATGTCGACCGGAATTGTTCCCGCAACCACTAGGGCAGCTTTCTAGGATACTGTGCAGAAGAAGCTTGAGATGCGCAGTGCGCAACGTCTATAGACTGCCTTGCACTTTCTGCTGTACGTTTGGCACTTCATACCTCGGCCCAAATAGGCGCGGCGTACAGAATCGTCGAGGTCACCACGGTGGCTATAAGGCGCCTGCTCTCCTACTCTGCTACTGGCCCTCTCGTGCTAGTTATCATCCTTGAAATGGCTTCTGGTGCCTTGGACGCTTTGGATGCTGCATAGTTTAAGTGGCGCTTGTAGGTCAGCCTGTGTTCAATCAGAACCACAAAGTACTTGATCGCTGGGCTGGACTTGAGGATTGCTGTGCCGTCGCGGAAACGTTCCTTCTTGGCGCTACTGGAGGCGCAGCTAATCTTGGCGCTATTGGAGGCGCATACGTTCCTGGCTCGCATGGAGGCGCAACTGATCTTGGCGCTCATGGAGTCGCAGGCAATCCTGGCTCACATGGAGGCGCAGTTAATCAATACGGTTCTCGAGAAGGATTCAGTCGCGGACCTACTGGAGAAACCTTTCAGCGTCAAAATAGAAATGTCGGTATGTACGGGCTTGATAATGTTGGTGGTTTTAATGGACATGGTTTAGGTAACAATAATAGCAATGTAGTTCAATATCAGCAACCCCGAAGTATACATCTAAGAAAACTTATAGATTTACCAGAATTCAATGGCAATCCAGAATCGTGGCCTGTATTTTCAATCATGTTTTGGGAATCATCGAACGCATATGGATATACAAACTTGGAAAACCTTTTGAGATTGCAAAAGATTTTAATAGGAGTGGCTAGAGAAAATGTTAAAGGTCTATTAATTAATCTGGCTAATGTTGTATACATTATGGAAAGACTTCAGTTTACTTATGGAAGGCCAGAAATGTTAATAAATTGTGAAATGAACATGGTTAACCAAATAGCCCCGGTAACAGAAAATAGTTTAGAAAAGTTGGTCGTATTCACTTCTAAGGTAGACAATTTGGTTATATTTTTGAAATCAGCAAATGCAACTCAGCATTTACAGAATCCTTCTCTGATAGAGAGCTTTGTAGGTAAGATGCCATTCAGTAAGCGAGTTCAATGGACTTCAGCAATTGTCTGAGCACTATGGCAAGAAGCATTGCAAGGGCAACCATTGCAGCCCCAGTTAATATTAAACAGACGAAGAATGACAAAGGCTTACAGAAATCTATTTTACATTCTTCGAGTAATGCATCTAAAGGAAACAAGAAGGAATGTTATGAATGTCAGGGCGAACATTATTTGTATAACTGTGATAAATATTTAAAAGCTGATATAGCCGAAAAATGGAAAATTATAAAAGCTCTTCGCCTCTGTTTTGGTTGTCTTCGACGCGGACACTCTCTCAAAAGGAAGATAACATTGAACCAAGAAAAGCAACGATTAACACGATCAAGCCAGTTTCTCGACAATTATTGTTTAAGGTATTGGCAGTTGAGACTATGGGGCCAAACAATAAGATCATACAGACTTACGCGTTCTTAGACGAAGGTTCGTCTGCTTCATTAATAAACGAGAAATAAGCAGAACGTCTGGGTGTACTTGAACCAAAAAGACTATTGACTTTGAACTGGATAGAAAACCATGCTAAAGAATTTTTGTCCATGGAATGCAAGATCACCTTGACCTGATAAGAAATGGCTGCGTATCTACGGAAACACAGTTCCCACTTTGGATCTACCTTTACAATCGGTAGATGTCGAGAAGCTCACGAAAAAGTATGCTCTGCTAAGAAATCTTTCAATAAACGGATATACAGATGCAGAACCTGTGATTTTAGTTGGAATTAAGAACTGTCACTTAATAGCAAACATTAAAAGTGTATACTTAGATACAAATCTAGTTGCAGCTAAAACATCGTTAGGCTGGCTTATTTATAGTTCCACCGATGACCCAGACAAAGGATCATCGCGATTATCTGTTGTCCTACACGCCCGTTCCAAAGAAGACAACCGTGAACAGGAAATGCATGATATGATATCAGATTACTTCACTACAGAAAATTTTGGTGTAAAGATTCCAATAAAGCCTTTAGAATCTGCAAGTATATCTAGTGCAAGTTCGTAGAGAAGATGACATGGTAATCGAAATGCTCAGGTCGACACATACAAGATGACTGTCCTTATATTTGGAGCAGCAAACTCGCCCTGTTGTGCTTAATACATAAAGAACATTAACGCACAAAATGCCGAAAGTTACAGGGAAGAGGTAATCGATGCCACTCAAACAAAGCATTATGTGGACGACTTCGTAGCCAATTTCAATTCTGAAGAACTTCTTAATTTCAGATCAATCAGGAAGTTAAACTGGTTCATAATTTGGGAAAGTTTGAGCTCAGAGGCTTTGTTTCCAATTCCAAACGTATACAACAATCGCTTAATGTCTCAAGGAACACTGAATTGGTGGAACCAACGGTTCGAATTAACAGCGAATCAACGGATAAGATTTTAGGAATGTATTGGGATGTCAGTCTGATAACTTTGTATTCGATCTCAAGCTTAACGTGTCGACAAGGAAATCTTGTGTGGAATGAAGTGCCCTACTAAACGCCAACTGCTTAGTCTAGTTATGTCCGTTTATGATCCCTTTGGAATGTTAGCAGACCTAATGATACACGGCAAAATTTTGATCCAAGATGTTTAGAGATCTGGGATACACTGGAATGACATGTTACCGGAAAATCTATATGGCCAATTTAAGCAGCTGTAGCATATTGGCGCGTACCTTGTGGTGAAGGTGTTAAACTAGCCTTTATTGCCGGAAAGACCATGTGCGCTCCGTTAAAAATTGTTACCTATTCCCAGACTTGAGCTGCAAGCAGCGGTGTTAGGTACGCGTCTAATGAAAATTATGTTTGAAAGTCATGATGTTAACGTAAAAAGGACAACGCTTTGGTCAGACTCTAAAACAGTCATTTCGTTGCCCATCGGGTATGCGAGATTTTGGAAACGACATCAGAAAGTGACTGGCGCTGGGTTCCAACGCATTCAAACACAGCAGACAAGGCAACAAAGTCCAGTAAATGTAAATTCAACTCAAACTCCAGGAGATGTTAACAGCTTCTGTCATCGTAAGCAATACCGAATCGCGCAACAATTAAAGGATCACTTTTGGAGTCGATGGATTAAAGAATATCTGCCGACCTTGACTAGACGAACCAAATGGCATTCACGAACCAAGCCGATCGCCGTTGGCGATATAGTAATCATTTGCGAGGATAATCAGCACAGGGGATGTTGGAAAAAAGGAATTATAATAAGCACGATTTCGGCTAAGGATGGTTTCATTAGATTGGCAGAAGTCGGGACATCTTCTGGGATTCTTAAGCGTCCAGTATCAAAGCTAGCAAATATTGGATGTGCTAGGTAAAACCACATAGTCGTTTTACGGTGGGTGGGATGTTGCTTGTTCGTTAGAATTCAAAATTGTTGTCAAGCCTCATCTCCAACTTATTAGCCCACTATCGATATTTCTTAAGCAATGAATCACGAGATCGCGTCGCCTATCACTAGAAAAAATTGCTATTGTCCATCGCCAAATTAAAACATTATCTGGAAAGCAAAGAAGTTGTAATTCTATTTAGTGTTGTTGTTGTCTATTTGCCACATGGTGTGGCAACAATCATCAATGCTGATCTTCGTCCGTACTTCGTTGACAATTATTATTCCGTCGTGCACGACTGTAGGGGGTTCTGGATTGCTGGGTTGAGTGCGGTAATAGCTGACCCGCCCGCATGTTATTGTCGGGCGCAGGTGTCGTGTGTCATGGTACGTTATCTTCTAGTTTTAGTATGGTGTGCAAGTGCGCAACAGGGAAGATCAGGACCTTTTTACGAGTAAGCTTAGCCTTAGGATATTGAACTCAAACATGTATAAAAATATTATATTGAAAAATTTTATGATCGCTATGATTATGATTATGAATAATTATAACCGGATTTATTATGTAATAATGGTTTCGGAGTTAAAGGAAGCCACGTTGTCGCAATAGATAGCTATGACATTAAGTTAGAAGTTTACTAACTGGAGTATAGGGGCTCGTACATCTATTATTACCCTAGAGAATAAGGGTTTTACGATAGCGAATTTTGTAAACTTGTAAATGCAAGTTAGGAAGGTTTTTATCCAGTAGAAAAAATGTCGATGCGTAACATTTCTTCTGCGTATGAAAGAAACGGAGCGATTCCTAATTCTTGCCTCTTGGGGTGTCGGTTTTACTTAGCTTTGTTGCATACTTTGCAATTGCAACATCTTCGCTGGCTAGTCTAGACATGTTCGTTTTTTTGCGCCGCTCTGTGGGCGCTATGGTGCTTGGTATTAGTAATTTCGACGTGCTCACTGGCGTTCGTGATATATCTCACGAAGTTTTTCCTGTGCCAGAATTTGGTTGCAGGGAACTCCTGCCTCAAGGCACACAAGAGTGGGAAAATAGCAGTGAATCGCGACTACAAAATTGGCGTTGATGATTTCCTTAACGGATTCATCAAGAAGGTCTTTGTTATTAAAATAATGTTGCTTCTTCCAAAATAATTTGGTTTCTTAAACAGTTTAAAGGTTTGTCCGTAGTTTTGATAGAGTACGATAGCGAAAGCTCACTGTGCACTGTGGCGACATCAGTCTGAGCTTATGTCTCTAGGTTATTCTGTGTAAATCCGTATCTCTTTGTTGCCTATTGCCCAGACTATCGCCAATTAAAATCTTTCGTTAGTGGAGTAGTTTAGCTCGCAGTAATTTTGTGTGCGCGAAATCATGGTGATAAATCTATTGTTCGAAGACAGTACCGCGCCTATTCTGCTCGCTGAGGCGTCAGTGGTTAGGTCAAACGGTATCTTAAAATCAGGGTACGTCAGAATGACATCTTTGATGACAGGTGATCGAATGCACTGCACTGGGTTTCATCAAACCTAATAGTCACTTTTTTAAGATATTCTGACTAATAGTGTCATTTTCTCCTTTGATTATGGCAGTAAGTGGCCTAGCAATTGAGGCAAAAATTTTTAACGTAGCTTCTATAACAGATTGCCTGGCCGAGTAATAACCTGAGGCTAAACAGATTTTTTGGTTCGGGGAACTCTTATGTTGTCATTACTTTTTCTGGTTCTTCTTTGGTCCCTCCTCTATTTACAATGAATACTAAGTATTATACGTTCTCTCTAAAGAATTTTATCTGTTCCCGTGCCTCCCATGTTGGCATCAAGCAGGTGCTTGAGCACTAAGTCAATGTGCTTGATATGATCGTTTTCGCTTTCAGTAATTATTATGACGTCATCTACGTAAACGTAACATATTTTGCCAATTTCTTTCCGCAGCACATCATCGATGGCTCTTTGCAATATGCTACTTGCGTTCTTTAGTCCTCAAGATAGTCGGCAAAACTCGTTCAGTCCTCTGTTAATTGAAAACGAAGCTTTCTCCCGGTCTTATTATTTGGCCTTTCCCAAATTCGCAAGAATCGTGGGTATGCTTGGCATGGGGTAACGATAGTTCGCTCGTTCAGCATTCTGAAGTCGATCACCAATCTTTTTTTTTCTAACACCATTGCCGTCAGACTACCCAAGTGGGACTATCTATGGTGACCAGGACTCCCAAATCCCGTTGTCCAGATGAAAAATTTCATACTGTTTTGTAATAACGCGAAACTTGTGACTGCAGTAGTTCGAGACGATTTATTTTGCGAAACTTCTGAAGAAATTATTTCGAAAGCACGACGACGAAAAGGAGGGGTTACAATGACGTTCGATTGATCACTAACTTTAAAATTTCAATAATTTCTTTTAGAACCTAACTTATGCTACGGGGCGAATTCGCAAGAGCGAACGGACGAAAGCTTTATTGGTTCCTGCTCTCGCCCCACAACTAGTGATTTCAAATACAAGCGCTAAGTGCGCAAACACCGTCCCCTCTGAAGGGATGACGTCCTTCAGCCCAGAAGGGGCAACAGGGCCAGTCGGTGGAATGCTCGCCGATACTCCCCCTCCTGCGTCCTGACGTCCGCCACGCGAACCTTGCTATCGGCGCCGGCGTGCACCGCTACCACTCGCTACCACTATCCTCCACTGCTGGGCTGAAAAGTTGTCTTCTGCGACAACGATGAGCGCTCCCACGACGATGTTGGGCTCCCCCTGGTGCCACTTGGACCGCTACTGGAGGGTGGAGATGTACTCTCGAGACTATCGCACTATGGGGCCAACGACCACATTTTTTGCCCAAAACCCATTTTTTAAAAGTCGTTAAATATATTTTTTTTTAATCGCAATGGATGAAAATAATCCTAATCTTAAATGTTGCAAACACAAAATTTTAACATTACTGTTAAGCTATCAGCTGTCAAAGTCAGCTGTTTGTGCAACTTGAAGCGAGCGCTGTTAAAATGTAAATGTAAATTTTTCTTCCAAATTTAACACTAAAAAAGAAGCAAAAAAACCAATTCAAGTGCAATTTTTTGGCATGCAGTCCAACAATAATGGTTTGTAATATGTGTTTGTAAACGTGAATTGTAGCTATCGATTGTGACGTCCCTGTTATTTTGTGTAAGTTATAACCCCAAAAAATATAAAAGCTTGTAGTGATTTGTTATTTTTAAATAGATCTACAAAGTGATTACAGCACTTTCAAACTCTAAAACTTGTTACATATTATAAATTAGTAATTGAGTAAGTAATTGAATATTACTTTTCTATTCTGTGTGTATAAAAGTGCACTTTTGCGCACTTTTTCTGAAATTAAACTTTTTAGGTTCTAATCTCAAATTTGCAAACTCCGAGTTTTTTAACATATGGAAAGCAGAAGCGACAAAGGGTGCAAAGGAGATTGCCATCTTCGAATTTTTGAAAGCGTTAATAAGTTGTCCTTGTTCCAAGCAAGATAAGGCAATTTTGTTTAAAAAAAGTCAAAGCCTTTGCTACAATGTAAAACAGAAGGGGGCAAAGTGCAAAAGAAACTTAAACCTTTTCAGCCAAAGGCATTCTTCTTGGCTAAGGAAACGAAGCGACAGAAATAACAACCCTGCAGGCGTGCAAAGCTAAATAACTAATTCAAGCTGCAAGTGCAGCTTTATTTAAACGAAATTACAGATTTCTTTATTACAGAGTTTTATAAACTTTTTTCAATACAATTACTGCGTTTGCTCTGAGAATAACTTCTCCCAAAAGAAACAAAACTGTTATATCCTAACAAAAAGGTAAGACCACGCACATTTTTTTTTCCAACCGTGTATTTTTTTATCATTATCTTCTGTTTAGTATTTAGCAAAAAAAAACCTAAAAAAGGCGTAACCTCGCCCATTTTTTTTATAAAACCTTACTTTTCGTATCATAGACTAAATTTAAAAAACAAAACCCGTGAAAATTGCTTCGTTTTTAAGTTAGTCACAAAAGTAGTCGTTTGCCCCATAGTGCATCGCTGTCAAAACCTGTACCTGAGAGACGAGACACCTCGCCATCGTCGCAAGCAGGTCAGGCTGATCTGATCCAGGAGCGCCGCTGATGGTGGGGCCAGAAGAGAGCCGCCGATGAGTAGATGACCGGGGGTCAGGGCTTCGCCGTCGTTCTGGTCGCTGCTTAGAGCTCCGAGAGGCCTGGAGTTGATCACGGCCTCCACGCCGCTGAGGAGAGTTCCGAGCTCCTCCGCGGTCAAGAGGTCTTAGCCTACCGTCCGAAGGAACAGGTGCTTTGCAGACTACACACGTGCCTCCCATAGTTTGCCGAAGTGCGGTGCACTGGGAGGTATGAACGCAAACTCGCTTCCTTTTTTTGATGCGAATGTTTCGATACCGCCCCCTGCTCCTCCAAACGGTCTCGGAACTCTCTCATGTGACGATCTGCGCCGACGAAGTTGGTGGCGTTGTCGCACCATACCTTCTCCGGAATCCCGCGACGACTCACGAACCTTTGAGATGCCAACAAGAACGCATCAGTGGTTAGGTCAGACTCTAATTCTAAGTGGACCTCTTTGGACGCAAAACAGACGAACAAGGCCACGTACAACTTGTACGTTGGCTTACCACGGATACGATATGTTGTGCTGAAGGGACCACAAAAATCAACGCCACAAATATTGAAAGATCGGAGAGCTCGAAGTCGTCTATCTGCTGGCAAGTTACCCATAATTTGCGTCAAGAGTTGCGGCTTGCAGCGAAAGCAGCGCATGCACGACCAAACAGTTTGTCGGTAGTCTTCTTGAGCATTATTATTATTATTATTAATATCGCGGTGTTCAATGTACCGCGACCTGTAAGATCTATTGTACCCCCATTCAGAGCCTACAGCTCAGATATTAACCCACTTCCTCGAATAAAGTCGAGGAGTTTTAGTGGGTTGATTCTTCCTAGGAGCTCAGATGTAAGAGTTCTGGTTCCTAAGATTTTACATCTTATACTTGCTAAAGCCGGACAATCTGCGCTGATGTGTTTAGAGGTTTCGTCCTCTATGTCGCAGAATCTGCAAGTTCTACTGCTGGTTATTCCCATCATACCTAGGTAACTTTTCAGTCTACAGTGCCCGCTTAGTAATCCGGTAACGATCCTAAGTGAATTTTTCCCTAGCTGAATAAGTTCCTTGAACCTCTTCTTGTTGTAGTTATTTATTTAAGTTTTGGCTTGCCTTAGGCATGGGGTATTTCTCCAGTGTTCTTGTCTCATGGCGCCTTCCTCTTTTCTAAGGCTTTTATAGTGTGCCTCCCTATGCCACAGTAGGCCTCTCGGCCTATTAGGGGCTGTTCGGCTCCTAGTTTTGCCATTTTATCGGCAAGTTCATTTCCGGATATATCCTTATGTCCCGGAATCCATCTGAGGGCCAGCCTGTTTCGGCTGCCCAGTATATTTAGCTTACTCTTCACCTCTAGGGCTAGCTTCAAGGTGATTTTGTTACTATGTAAAGCAATAATTGCTGCTCGGCTGTCCGAAAGGATCGATATGACCTTTTCCTTGTATCCACGCTGTATGTTGAGCTCTGCACAACGTCCAATGGCACATACATCAGCCTGGAATATGCTGGTGTATTGGACAAGGGATTCGTGGTATTTTATGCGAGGCCCTACCACTCCAAGACCCGTGCCTTGTTGTGTCAGGGATCCATCTGTGTACCATGCAATGGTGTGTTTAGCCATCGGGTGCACTTCAGACAATGTGGTCCAATCTTTCCTATTGCCTAGGTGTGCTGTGAAGTTCTGCTCGAAGATTAGTTCGGCTGTCATTTCATCCCTAGGGTGGAGTATTAGGGGCACCTCACCTAACAGATTAGTCGCATCCCTGTTATTTAGAATGCAACCACTACATGTGCCCTCAGTGCTTATTCTCAGGAGTGCGGCTTTGCGTTGGATTTCAATCACACAGTGGAGTGGTGTTAGATCCATCAGAATTTTTAAGGCAGTTGTAGGACAGGTCCTCATTGCCCCTGTCATGCATACGCATGCAAGTCTTTGTAGCTTTCCTAGCTGGTTTTCCATGCTGGTGAGCTTAGCTCGTTTGCCCCATGCAAGTGATCCGTAAGTGAGGTCTCACAATCATTAAGTATAGCCTTCGTATTATCTGAGGCCTGGTTTCCCCAGGATTTCCCAGTAATTTTCCGACAGGTATAGAGTGGTCTGTAACACTTTTCCAATGTCTTTTGGACATGGGAAGCGAAGTTCAGCTTACTATCCAAGGCGATTCCTAGATATTTAACCTCTCGGCTAGTTTCTATAGGAGTTCCTAGCAGTGAGATTTGTCTCATTCTCTGTAGTTTGTACTTCCTTGTGAAAGGACTTTGTAAGCTCCTCTACGTCATATCCTCGGGACACTATGTCTGCTGGATTGACTTTCGTGGGAACGTGTCTCCAAATTGCTTTCTCCGACCACTCCTGAATTTCTGCAACCCGGTTCGAAACAAAAACCGACAACAAAGAGGGATGGGTTTTGATCCAGTGCAAAGTGATCTCGGAGTCTGTCCACAGGAATACATTCTCAATGGGACAATTTAGCAATGGCCTGACACGATTATAGAGATCTGCTAAAAGGTTAGCTGCACACAGCTCAAGGCGAGGCAATGTTTTCGTCTGGAGGGGAGCTACTTTCGATTTGGCGGTCAATAAAGACACTTTCAAACCTTCAGCAGTTTGAGTACGAAGGTAGATGCACGCTTCATACGCTCGCATGGAAGCGTCAGCGAAACCATGTATTTGAATCCGGACCTGTGGATCTGTGTTGTCGAATCGCGATACCTTAATTTTCGGCAGCTGCAGAAGCGACGCTTTAAACGTCTCCCACGATGTAAGCAACTGCATCGGTAGCAATTCGTCCCAATCTAATTTTCGAAGCCACAGTTCCTGCAACAACATCTTTGCCTTTGTGACCAAAGGACACAAGAGGCCAAGTGGGTCGCAAAATCGAGCAGTCACCGACAAAATATTTCGCTTTGTCGCGCGAAGATCCAGGAAAGAGTCATCCAACCGAAATTGTAAGTAATCTTTTACCGGTAAGCAAACCACGCCAAGGGTCTTGGTTACGTCTGAGTCTGCCATAAGTGGCATTACAGCGCTATCAGATGCGGATAACTCTGGGCACTTTGCCAATTCAAAGTCTGCCTCTTGCAAGACCTGAGAAACTTCGTCTCGAAGGCTTTGCCGGTCCTCAACGCATCCGGCATCAGTCAACAAATCGTCAACAAAAAATCATTCTGAATAACCTTTGCGGCTTTCCTAGTCGCATTAAACACCGAATCGCCAAAAAGGGTGCTGGCGAAGTTCCATATGTAACGGTGTTTAACTTAAAGATTTTCAGGAACTCAGAAGGATCTCGTCTCCATACTATGAGCTGGAAGTTACGATCAGCTTCGTCCACCATCACTTGGCGATACATCTTTTTGACGTCGGCCGCAAGGGCGAACTTATGCAATCTAAACCGAAGCAGAGTCGAGTACAGCTCCTCTTGAATAGTTGGGCCTACCATCAAGATGTCATTCAACGCTACCTGCGTAGAAGTACGGCTCGATGCATCGAAAACTTATCTCAAATTAGTTGAAGTACTTTGTGGCCATAAAACGCATTGGTGCGGAATGAAATAGTGCGGAGTATTCAAAATTTTGTCATTGGTGGAGGACATGTGACCCAGTGAAACATATTCCTCCATGAATTCAATATACATTTTCTTCAGCGAAGGGTCCTTTGACAATTTCCTTTCTAGCGACAAAAATCTACGTTTTGCAACTTCGTATGACGAACCAAGAGTATTTGGGTCAGGTTTGAACGGCAAACGAATCAAAGTGTTGTTGACAGAGTTGTTGCTCAGGAGTTGCTCCACAGACCAAAATTTCTGCAGGGTTGTGTCAATTGACTCCAACGCTTCCTCCTGGCAGCTGAGATGTACCACTTTTCAGCGTTTTTATTATTTTCAGGGGCACATCTTCCTGACACTATCCAGCCGAGAACTGTCTTTTGTAAGATGGGGAATTCAGACCTCTGCTTTATCTGGTCAATAGATAAAAGTTCAAAGAATGTTTCAGCGCCGATAAGCATATCTATTTTTTTGGGCTTGAAGAAGAATGGATCTGCCAACTGAATATTTTCAGGCACCCTCCACCCGCTGGTGTTCACCGCATGATCCGGATGATAACCAGAAATGTATTTCATAATACAAAAATCGGACGACAATTGGCTGTTCCCTACTCGCGACTTCACAATCGTGTGTTTTTTTTGTGGCTTGGTCATTAGTTCCACCAATGCCTCGCTAGCTCATGCCCACGTCTTCTCTTGTAATTTTGAGCCTCTGAGCGAGCTCATCGGTTACTAAGTTTATTTGTGAACCAGAGTCGAGTAACGCTCGAGCTAATACAAACTCGCCGCTTTTGGTTTGGACGCTCACAACAGCAGTTGCAAGAATGACTCGATCCGATGCATTCGCCTGCAAAACATGCGACGTGGATGGAGACCCCTGCATGAGCGTGGGCTGAGAAGGGGGTGGCAACGCGAGATTAGTGTTTGAGGAATATATGTGTAGCAAAGTGTGATGTGAGGAATTGCACACACTACATCTGTTCGATTTGCATTTTTTGACCGTGTGAACCTTTCTTAAGCAGTTAATGCATAAGGGTGCTCTTTTAGCGAAATCGAATCTTTGCTGAACTGTTAGGGCTGCAATACATGCATTGAACAGAGTCGTTCCTGGCAGCGACAAACTCCTATTTCCATTCTTCTTAGGGTTAGATTGGGTTTGCTGAACAGTTTTGGGCTTGGAAGCCTCTTCTGCTACCATGTGTTGGTATCGCCTGTTGAGGGCCGCCTCACATTCGCTCCAAAGTGGAAGCGAAGTATATTCTAACTGTTCTTCCCATTTTCTTTTAGTTCCTGCATCGACCTTGCTCATTACCAGATGTATTAAAATAGCATTAGTAATGCTATCATCCCCAATAGACAGCAAGGAGTCATACAAGGCTGTGACCGTGTCGATGAGGGTTCTCAATGCTGTAGCTTCAGCTATTTGCAAATTAAAAAGTGTCAATATGTTGTCAAAAAAATAAGACAATCATTATTGCACACCCGCTTCAGGCTAGCAAGGGCTTTGGAATAATTTTCCTAAAGCGTCTCCAGCTAAACCCGAAATTAAATGATTGAATTTTTCAATACCGAGTAAAGTGTCATCTTTGTCAACGAAAGTTTCGAAAACGCTTATAAAATATATAAATTCGGAGTGTTTTCCGCTAAAAGTTTGAAAAGCAACGCTCGGTAGACGGCATTGAGGCGGGCGATTTGCTAGCTTAGCGGATTTCTCGATATTATTTTGTTTGCACTTATTTAAAATCGAAATCAGCAATGACTTTGTCATTACGGCCCTCTCTTCCAACTCTTTGCGGTATAAATCTTTTGAATCTTTCACTTCTATTTGGTTTTTGCAAAAGCTAAGCATTTTCAATGTGCGTATTTAAAATCCCAAATCGACACTCAAGCTCGACCGGATTTACTGATAATTTAGCTTCTTTTGAATGGCGATAAGTTCGGTTAATACTTTTCATGCAAACATCTCGTTGGTGTTTAAGCTCTTCGATATCCTTAGTTGCCATTTCTTTTTTTGGATTTATTTTGTTGGTACGAAGAGGTGTTAAATATTTATTTTTAGTAAATTATTTATTAGTTAAATAATCTAATCTATCACGTCGGGGTCACCATAAAAATTCTATACTGTTTTGAATTAATAACGCGAAACTTGTGACTGCAGTAGTTCGAGACGATTGATTTTGCGAAACTTGTGAAGAAACTATTTCGAAAGCACGACGACGAAAAGAAGTGGTTACGATAACGTTCGATTGATCACTAGCTTTAATATTTCAATAATTTTTCTTAGAACCTAACTTATGCTATGGTGGCGAGAGACGGTGCGAATTCGCAAGGCGAACGGACGAAAGCTTTATTGGCTCCCGCTCTCGCCCAACAACTAGTGATTTCAAATACAAGCGCCAAGTGCCCAAACACCAGCAATTCCTTGATTTCTTTTTTTACAAAGTCTGCTGCCCCCATAGGATAGAGGTAAAATTTGGAGTAGACGGGTTAGTCATCTACAGTTCGAATGGTGGCGACGACCGAGGTATTGAAAGTGAGCGCCTCGTCAGTGGTAGAAAACTCTTTGATTCTTTTTATTATCATTTTTTTTTTCATTCGGCTCTCGCTTAACTTGGTGTTCTCCGAATTATTAACAATGTTTTCTGGTTCGTCGGCGACAAATATATAAAATTGTATGTGTGCCGCTATCGCCGGATTGGTCCCGCGCAGCAGTCACCATTTGTTGGTAGCCGGTACGCCGATTGTAGACTCATACGTTGATTCCGTGGGGTCTCTCGAGGCGGTCAAAGTTAGATATTAGCCAGTTGGCTAATCTCTTGAAGATTAGGATGTTTAAGATGGAAGGGTCTACTGCCCTCCTTCGCCTGCTAGCCTAGGGACTCAGATAGTGCAATAAATTATAAGCCGATTAACACCGGAGTCATGAAATTAGTTGAACTTGTGTTCTTTGTTTTACAATGTTCGAAACAATACTAAACTTAAAAACTAACTTTAAGTCGATATCGAGAATGGCCGAGGCAATGACCGCACCTAACTTGTCAGCTGACATTGTAGCTCAGTCCTGTGACAAGAGATTCAGCACATCCTTCCCAGCAGTTATAAGTCGATCGATAACAGATTACCAACCGAACTTTTGCTTCGACATCTCCAGCTGGAGATTTTCTAAAAACATATCTCTCGCAGACCCCACTCTTTTTAAATCTCAGAGAATAGATTTGTTGCTTGGAGCCGGTCTATTTTTCGACCATATTTGTGAAAGCCAATTTGGAATGGCAGATAATTTACCAATCCTGCAGAAGACCAAATTAGGTTGGGTGGCTTCAGGTAGACACTATCTCGTTCGCAACGGGAAATCGAGAATTCCTGCGGTGAATCTCCCACAACATCCGCTGACGACGACATGTGCAAGCAGCTGTTCAGGTCAGCACTCAGTAAGGCTGAGCATTAAATTCAGCATTGGTACGATAGGAGATTCTTTTCAACGCTCACTTAGACGCTTAAAAGCGCTCGAGGCGGACAGACAAGGCTATATCGACTCAATTAGTGATGCTGATCAAGAATATATATACTTTATAGGGTCGGAGATTTCTCCTTTACTGCGTTATAAACTTGTGGCTGAAATTTTAATACCCTCTGCAAGTGTATAGAAAAGGTATATTAAAACATCGAAAAATACTTACCATATAAAGCGCTTGTCAAATGGTGAAAATTGGTGAAGCCAATTTTATTGCTTTTCCTGAAAAGTTAATTTGAAAGAGAAGAAACTATTCGTCAGAAAATATTATGCATAACGCATGCTAGTATTTTGTGTTCGTTTCAATTACAATTTCTAAATCAAAATATTCTTGTTTAATATTTGCATAAAGTGGCTTTCACTTAAATTCAGGATATTATTTTCAACTTAATTTTTAAGCGATTCATCTGATCTTCTGGATGTTTCAAAAAATTTTCTGTAAAAAAATAAGGTAATTTTAGCGATCGTGCAAGCAAATACCTGTTAGTGTAAAGCTTCGGCCAAGAAAGTTATATTTATACCTGTAACACAATTATAGTGCAGGCATAATTTGAACTTTTTTGAACTCATATCTTTAAGGAATGATAAAATTACAGTTGGGCACCAGCAACCTTGCCATTGCCGCTGTCTACTGCCCAACCCGCTTTACAGTCTCAGAAGACCAATTCATGGACTTCTACAATTCACTTGGAGAGCAGCAGGTGATTACAACGCCAAGCACACACACTGGGGATCCCGCCTTGTTACCCCCAAAGGAAGGCAACTATATAATGCACTCATCAAAACATGCAACAAACTGCACTACGTTTCACCAGGCAGTCCTACATACTGGCCAACAGATCCTAGAAAACTACCTGATTTAATTGATTTTGCTGTGACAAAAAATATTTCTCGCGATCTAATATCTGCAAAATAGCTTTTGGAGCTATCATCGGACCACTCACCAGTGCTAATAACTCTTCTTCAAAGCCCGGAATTAATAGAGCACCCTTGCAGGCTGACGTCGCATCGAACCAACTGGCTGAAGTTCAAAAAGTACGTAAGTTCCCACATCGAACTTACTCCACAGCTCAACTTCAAGGAGGACATCGACTGCTATGCCAATGCAATGGAGTCTGTACTCGTCGCAGCAGCCAAAGTCTCTACACCGCAAGGCAGGGATGGGCACACACACCACAAACAGCTTGTTTTGGAGAAAAGACGTTTGAGGCGTGCTTGGCAAACCAGCAGATCGCCATCCTCAAAACATAGTCTTAAGGAAGCTGGTCGCAGACTTACCAGGGCTCTGAGGCACGAAGAAGAAAAAGCACAACGCCAGTACATTGAGAAACTTTCACCCACCAGCACCAAGCATCCCCTGTGGAGGGCCCACCCAAATCTAAGTGCGCCGGCCGAAACAGTAATTCCCGTAAAAGACTCTTCAGGCAGCTGGGCCAGAAGCGACAAAGACAGAGCCTGTACATTTGCTTTACCCCTCGAAATGTTTTTCAGCCAAACCCTGCAAATAATTCATTCACACTACCGTCGCCGTCAATTCGAGGTGGAACTGAGACGGCGCCAATTCTGTTATAGACAAACAAAGTTGCAAAAGTCATCAGCGAGCAATTAAAAACAAAAAAAGGCCCCAGGCGGTGATCTAAAAACTCCTAAGATGCTAATTGAACTCCCAAACTGTGCAGTTGAGGTAATTTGTAAACTATTTAACGGGATTACACGACTTGGCTACTTCCCAAAAAAATCAATTTGGCTTTCGAGAAAGCCATGGAACAATAGAGCAAGTTAACAGATTAACAACAGAAATACGAACTGCATTCGAGTCTCGGGAATACTGCAGTGCGGTATTCCTTGACGTTGTGCAGGCTTTCGACCGACTCTGGCTCGATGGCCTTATGCATAAAATCAGAACGTTACTACCGGAAAACACTCACAGGATACTTGAATCGTACCTTTACAACAGAGCCTTCGCCGTGAGATGCAACACGATAGAGGCTGGAGTTCCTCAAGATAGCGCCCTTGGTCCAACTCTATTTCTCCTTTACACCGCAGATATTCCCACGAACGAGCGGCTAACTACTTTTACATTTGCAGACGATACCGCGATCTTAAGTCCCGCGATGCCCAACTCAGGCAACAGCACAATTAGCTGATCGTCTCGTGGTAGTGGAGAGGTGGTTATCAGACTGGCGTATAAAAATAAATGAGCAAAAGTGTAAACACATAACGTTTACTCTTAACAGACAAACGTGTCCCCCGCTAACTATGAATAACACGCCACTTCCACAAGCTGACGATGTAACGTACCTTGGCGTCCACCTTGACAGAAGACTTACATGGCGGAGACATATTGAAGCTAAGAAAATTCATCTAAAACTAAAATCCAATAACCTCCATTGGCTCATAAACGCTCGCTCCCCCCTCTGCCTGGACTTCAAGGTTCTGCTCTACAATTCAACGCTTAAGCCAGTCTGGACTTACGGCTCCCAATTGTGGGGAAACGCGAGCAGCAGTAACATCGACATTATCCAGCGAGCACAATCAAAAATCCTGAGAACTATCACTGGGGCACCTTGGTATGTTCGGAACGACAACATCCACAGAGATCTGGGCATTCTACCCGTAAAAGATGAAATTTCAAAACAAAAGGCGTCCTACCACACCAAGCTAACTTCTCATCCAAACCAGCTCGCCAGGGGCCTAGCCAGGGTTTCCAACCGGACCCGATTGCAACGAAATGACCTTCCAGCTCAGCAATAGTTATTAGAGCCCTTACATCCCGCGTCAGTCAACTTGACTGTCAGATATAGCTTTTTAATTTAAGATTTTATATACTTATTGTTAGTCTCAATTCAGAGAAGATTCAATAAATAAAATGCATATGAAAAAAAAAAATAAAAAAATCTTTAAAGAACGGTCAAGCTTTACCTGTTACACTTCACATTTCTTGACCAAATTTAAAAGTAATAAGTAGAAAGCCTTACCTTTCTAACAGCCCAGTACACAAAAACATTGGATTGGTGACAAATTCACTTGTTACCTGATATGTGCAACAAATACCTTCGCCTGTTCTATGGCGAGGCAGTTGACATTTATCAAGCGACAAGTGCGGACGAACAAATTTAACAGTAATAATTGTTAAAATTGTTATAATGAGTGGTACGTATCGATCAAGGTAATATCGGAGGGCTAAGAAATTGCTTGCTGAGTTATTGCTGGCATCAAATGGCGAGAGTAAGAATGTAAACACGGTTGAACAGAAAACTTTTAGCGCAAATGTAGCTCTCACTTAATATATATGTGGGATGCGGTAGTGGAGTAACAAAGACAACGAGAAGTGGTCTCACATTCTGGTTCATCTATCTATCCCTTTCTGTACTCGATAATTATCGATATCTCCTAAGAAAAAAATGCAAGCGAGCTGACACTAGACACTCGTTGCGAGAGTCTCGAAGAGAACAGTTGAAAGAAGTACACGTATATTTTTGTAAAGATTAAGCAATTTTTTGGGGGCTCATCCGAATTTTGCCTACAATGCCTTAGACATCAAAAGACAACATTAAAATCTGCAAATCGTCATAAGCAATTGGTTGGAAAGTGACTAAGAAGGCAGGACAGCAAGGCAAAAGGAATTTCATCAGTGTGACGCGCATTACAATCTTAGGCAGGGTACAGCGCAATTACACACTAAAGCGACGAGTAACACACATACAAGCTGAGACATTTGGCGCCTTGGGTGTAGAGAAAAATCAAGAAAGCATCGGTACTAGAGCTGAAATGTATCGACGAACAACGGATCGGGCTGGTAAGCTTAGAAATCAACGGAATTAAAGCTGGTAAGATCAAGGAGCAGCGATTCGGGCTGGTAAATTTTGAAAAGCAGCGGATCGCGCTGGAAGCAGTTTTAGAAGCAAAGGAACAAGGGCTGGTGCAAGGATTTTGGCAGCAAACGTTTAGCATATAACGATCAAAAAATCGTCGATGATCATACGCTTCCATTGGAACAATCTTGAAAAACTGAACAAATATATAACATTGCAGTTTTTCCATTTTTTTTTAGTTCTTTTTTATACCCATGCAGAGGGTATTATAATTTCAGTCAGAAGGATACTTTTCCGACTCTATATATATACTTAATATTCTTGATCAACATTAGTAGGACAGTCGATCTAGTCTCTCAGTTTTAAAGCTATCTGCATAAAACTTTCCCAAAAGTTGTCTTTCTGTTGCATGTAGTACTTAAGTCGAAACGAGCCGGATCGGACGACTATAGCATATAACTCCCATACGAACTATCGGAAAAAAAAAAAAAGAAAAGCTTCGGCAAGCCGAAGTTCATATACCCTTGCAGCTATTTCAAAAACTAAATACTCTTGAAAACGTTAAAATTATGATTTACTTGCGTGTATGTTTAAAACATTGATGCTATGATGATTTGCAGCTTAATTATTCGATAGTTCCTATGGCAGATATAAGATTGTTCCTATGGGAGCTATATGCTATAGTCGTCCGATTTTGATGAAATTTAAACCGTAATTCTGAAAGTTTTAACCATTACTATATCTCGAAGAACTAAAAAAAAAATTAAAAAACACCAAAGTTATAGTTTTTTTTTATTTTTTTTAATGATTATTCCTATGGGAGCTTTATGATATAGTCGTCCGATTTTGATGAAATTTAAACCGTAATTCTGAAATATTTAACCATTACTAAATCTTGAAAAACTAACAAAAAAATTAAAAAACACCAAAGTTATAATTTTTTAAAATTTATTTCTCCGATTGTTCCTATGGGAGCTATTGCTATAGTCGTCCGATCCGGCTCGTTCCGACTTATACCTGCAATAGAAAGACAACTTTTGGGAAAGTTTCATGCAGATAGCTTTTATACTGAGAGACTAGTTTGCGTAGAAACGGACGGACAGACGTACAGACGGACATGGCTAGATCGACTCTCCTAGTGATCCTGATCAAGAATATATATACTTTATAGGGTCGGAGATGTCTCCTTCACTGCGTTGCAAACTTCTGACTGAAAATTTAATATAAAAATCATAAAAATCGACCGACTATAACTTAAGGGTTTTATGGAAACAATAAAAATATTTAAAAAACAATTTTTTTATTTTGTAATTTTTTATAAAATTCTTTTTGACTTATTAATAATTTGACAGTTCAGAATTACGCTTTTAATATAATTGAAATCGAAAAACGATATCATATAGCTTTCATAGGAATTATCTATTAACTGAGCTGCATATCATCATAGCTTCAATGTTTTTAAAAATGTACGCAAGTAAGGCATAATTTTAATGTTCACAAGAATATTTAATTTTTTCTATAGCTGCAAGAGTATATGAACTTCGGCTCGCCGAAGTTTGCTTCCTTTCTTGTTTTAAATTAGATTACAGTCAAATATTAGTTAGTTCCCATAGAAACAATCCCATGAAAAAAACGATCGAAAAATTGAGCTTAAAATCAATGCTTCAATGTTTAAAAACATATACGAAACAAGAAAGAAAGCAAACTTCGGCAAGCCGAAGTTCATATACCTTTGCAGCTATTGCAAGAATTAAACATTTTTAAAAATATTAAAATTATAATTTACTTGCGTATATGTTCAAAAACATGAAGCTATGATGTTTTGCAGCTCAAATTTTATATAGCTATTTTATATATTTTTATTATTTCTTTGGGAGCTATATGATATAGTCGTCCGATTTTGATGAAATTTAAACCGTAATTCTAAAATATTTAACCATTACTATATGTCGAAGAACTAATAGAAAAATTTAAAAACAGCAAAGTTATAATTTTGTTTGGATTTTTTTTTCATATTGTTCCTATGGGAGCTATATGATATAGACGTCCGATTTTGATGAAATTTAAAACGTAATTCTGAAATATTTAACCATTACTATATGTCCAAGAACTATTAGAAAAATTAAAAAAACAGCAAAGTAATAATTTTTTTTGTATTTTTTTTCCGATTGTTCCTATGGGAGCTATATTATATAGCCGTCCGATTTTGATGAAATTTAAAACGTACTTTATAGGGTCGGAGATGTCTCCTTCACTGCGTTGCAAACTTCTGACTGAAATTATAATACCCTCTGCAAGGGTATAAAAATATCTATTTTTTGCAAAAACTGCAAGGTTATATAAACTTCTGCTTGTTGAAGTTTGCTTTCTTTCTTGTTTTCAATTTGTACAGGATACTAAAACCCTGAGTTGTATTAAAATATATCAGCATTTGTTCCCTAATGACTTGTATATTGAAAAACTGAATAACACAGTTCTGTCCCCTGATCGCAAAATAATAATGTCTATAATAACCTCGTTTATATTTATAATAAAATGATATTGCTAACTGGAACTAAAACAATAAGAATTTTTTTATATTCGTATTGGACTTGCAAAGAGTTTTGCTCATTCAAATTAGCACAAAATCCTAATTAAAAAGGATCTGCAACGAGTTGCATTTTTAAACGCTGAATAACTCACAAAAACGATTTTTAAGAGAAAATAGTGTTATATATCAAAGTTGTGTTATGAGGACTCGAAAAAAAGGAGTTTGACGTGTAGTTTTCAAAAACATCGCTAAAACGTAACAAGCCCTTAAAAAGACCTTTCAACCGATATACACGTATAGCATGTATCCGTAGCTTTACTCGTTTGACAGTGGGCTAAAATCTAGCTTTTTTAGGCGATTTCCCACTAAACTAGTGTTTTTAAGGTGGTAGAACAAACGTTTTTCAGCTCGAGCTGCTTAATACACTAAATTTTGTTTCAGTTAAAAAGTTATCATTTTAAAAATGCGGTTGTTATTTTTTCGGATCGAGATAATTGTGGTGTCATTGGAAGCGTATTTAATGCAAGAATAAAACCATGCACTTTGATTTCCATTTCTTTGAAATCATATGAATTTCTAAACCTCTTTGTAGACACAAACTCTTAATCATTTATTAAGATCGGACTATTCTTTGCTGATTTCGATTATTGCGGCCATATATAGTAGTCTCCTTGCGCATGCTCTCTGGCGCTCTTCGTCACTACAAGTACTGCCGTCCATAGTGATATCTAACAAATAATCAATTTAATGATGAAATAGAACAACCCAATATGTCATGTCATGACTCTGCCGTTTTAGTTCTCTTAATTCACTTCGCTATGTACTAATCAAGACAAAGAAAAATACCCGAAAAACAACATAGCACTCAATATTTTGATGAATTGCCGCCCAATTAGTACTGGAGTACTATTTATCACACAATGATTTGCAAGCCGCTCGAAATACATCAATAAGGAAGAAAAGAACATTTAAAACGGAACTTTAAAAACGATTTTACTTTGACAAAAGCCGCTAGCGGCCTACAGTAAGTATTACTAACAGTTTATCTGATTACAACATGCTTTGAACAAAAATCAAGTCATTTAAATTTAAAAATTTGATTTTTCACTCACCTCTTGACAAATATTTAATTTTAAATTGAATAATGCATTAAATGTTACTATAATAATATATGTTATGTCCTGAGCTGAAGAGCCTGATAATATCTAAACTCTGAGAAATACGGTAGCATTTTGACCGCTAATGCAAAAAGGCAGCCACACACATTTTTTCCCTGCCTCTTTACCTGCTAATCCCCTTCCAACAGCATCGCCTACCAGTTCGCCTCAAAAAAAGTATAAATTTCCCGCTGGGAAGTTATTGAGTGGTAGACGTCAATTTAGATTATATCTATCGGCACACCATTGCACTATGGCCCAAAAGCCAAAATTTTGGCATAAACTCTTAAAATTAACCCAAATTCGGAAATTTTACTAAATGCTTGGGAGACTAAGGTAGAACTTTGAAAAAAATTGTTTGCCAGTTTGACCACGCCCTCCCAACGCCGTCATACAAACTACATAACAAAAAATATCCAAATATGGCGTATTAATTAAAAAGACAAGAAAGGAAGCAAACTTCGGCAAGCCGAAGTTCATATACCCTTGCAGCTATTTCAAAAACTAAATACTCTTGAAAACCTTAAAATGTGATTTACTTGCGTGTATGTTTAAAAATATTGAAGCTATGATGATTTGCAGCTTAATTATTCGATAGTTCCTATGGCAGATATACGATTGTTCCTATGGGACCTATATGCTATATTCGTTCGATTTTGATGAAACTTAAACTGTAATTCTGAAATATTTAAAGATTACTATAACTCGAAGAACTAAACAAAAAACTAAAAAACACCAAAGTTATATTTTTTTTTTTTTTTTTTTTATGATTATTCCCATGGGAGCTATATGCTATAGTCGTCCGATGTTGATGAAATTTCAACCGTAAATCGGAACGGTAGAAACGGACGGACAGACGGACGGACAGACGACGGACAGACGGACGGACAGACGGACGGACAGACGGACAGACGGACATGGCTAGATCGACTCTCCTAGTGATGCTGATCAAGAATATATATACTTTATAGGGTCGGAGGTCTATTCTTGTACTATTTCTCGTGATAACTGGTTAAATAAAAAAACATTCTTGTATAGCTTTAAACAAGATTTTCTCGAAAAAATTTTTAAATGACCATAACTTTTTCTATTTTTGTCGAAATCCTGTCAAATTAGGAATATTCTCCAGAAAATCTCATACATTTTCAGAAATGGTAATCATAAGTCAGTTCGGTTCACAACATAATTCTGCACAGTTGAATTCCGAGACGATGTTTTGCGTGCAGGACCGACGCTATTATTATACCCTTGCAGAGGGTATTATAATTTCAGTCAGAAGTTTGCAACGCAGTGAAGGAGACATCTCCGACCCTATAAAGTATATATATTCTTGATCAGCATTACTTGATCAGCATCGATCTATCCATGTCCGTCTGTCCGTCCGTCTGTCCGTCCGTCCGTCTATCCATCCGTCTGTCCGACTGACCGTCTGTCCGTCCGTTTCTACGCAAACTAGTCTCTCAGTTTTAAAGCTATCTGCATGAAACTTTCTCAAAAGTTGTCTTTCTATTGCAGGTAGTATATATGTCGGAACGAGCCGGATCGGACGACTATAGCATATAGCTCCCATAGGAACAATCGGAAAAAAAAAATAAAAAAAATTATAACTTTGCTGTTTTTCATTTTTTTTTTAATTCTTCGGCATATAGTAATGGTTAATTATTTCAGAATTACGGTCCAAATTTCATCAAAATCGGACGACTATATCATATAGCTCCCATGTGAACAATCGGAAAAAAGGAAAAAAATTATAACTTAGCTGTTTTTTTATTTTTTTCTTAGTTCTTCGACATATAGTATTGATTAATTATTTGAGAATTACGGTTTAAATTTGATCAAAATCCCATAGAAATAATAAAAATATACAAAATAACTATCTAATAATTGAGCTCATCATAGCTTCAATGTTTTTCAACATATACGCAATTTTAATGTTTTCAAAAGTATTTAATTCTTGCAATAGCTGCAAGGGTATATGAACTTCGGCTTGCCGAAGTTTGCTTTCTTTCTTGTTTATTCTGAATTTCAGAAAGATTAAAAATTTCAATTTATTTAGAAATAAGAAGCACAGTTGACAATCAAAACCGTACGTTCCTATGTAACTTCACTAACCCAAAAAAAAAAATTAAAAAACAGCAAAGTTATAATTTTTTTTTCATTAATTGTTTTACTATAGCTATATGCTATAGTCGCCTGATCCGACTCGTTCCGACTTATATACCTCCTGCAATAGAAAGACAACATTTGGGAAAGTTTCATGCATATAGCTTTAAAACTGAGGGACAAGTTTGCGTAGAAACGGACGGACAGACGGTCAGTCGGACATGGCTAGATCAATGCTGATCAAGTGATGCTGATCAAGAATATATATACTTTATAAGGTCAGAGATGTCTCCTTCACTGCGTTGCAAACTTCTAACTGAAATTATAATACCCTCTGCAAGGGTAAAAAATGTAGATATATTTAAGGATCGATAGACGAGTCGATCTAGCCATGTCTGTCTGCCGTCCAATATCGATATTGATATTGATATTTGGGGCTTAACGTGTAGAACCTGGTTATGCCTACGCAACGCAAGCTTATATCAAAAAAATCGCTACACCCCCTTCAATACCCACAAATACTAAAATTATATCTTATCAGCATTGACAAGCAAAAAAATTTAAAAAATCGAGAATATTACCTACAACGTATTTTTTTTTTTTTGGGAAATTTGAAATTTTGATTGCTTGTAGCAGTGACCTAGCAGTTTGGAAGGTGGCGCCACCTATTACTCGATCGTTTTGGAGGGGAATGTTTATTTTAAAACTGATAAACCAAGTAACGGTTATTGAATAGTCGTGGCACTCGACTATAGCGTTTCTTCTTGATTTTGTTTTAAGTTTATACCAATTATTTCTACATCTTAGAATAAAAAAATTCTTTGCAACAGGGCAGTGTTGGTTATCTACTTATCAGTTTCAATTTTTTCAGAACAAAATCAAGAGCGGAATTGATTCGAATTTCTGCTGCTGTCATGGGTATCGAGTTTTCTTACGCAGCCGAAACAGCATTTGTTTCTCCAACACTTTTAAAAATTGGAGTTATGCATCAGCACATGACGTTGGTTTGGGCACTGTCTCCATTGGTTGGATTTTTTCTATGCCCTTTATTGGGATCTTTATCTGATCGCTGCAAGTTAAACATTGGACGCCGAAGACCATTTATACTTATATTGTCTATTGGAGTCATTATCGGTAACTATTTAATGTATTTTTATTAGGAATAGATATATATATATATGCATCGTACTAGAATTTTTAAAGACTAATATCATGTCCAGCATAATTGTTTATAAAAATATTTTGATTACATAATTCTTCACACTTGCATTACCAACGTGCATAAGCAGTCAAATGACAAAACTTTGAACTTTGTTAATCCCAATTGTAAAATTTAAGATCTGCTCATATATGTATAACTATTGAGAGTGAAATTTAACGAGGACAAATGCAAACACCTCTAACACCCTTTTAAAAAAACCCGGAACGGATCATGACGCTCTTGCCTTCCAAACGAAAAGCTGATGATCGACGACCAATAGTTTGGCAGACAGGTTGGCGCTCGTATGCAAACTTTATCCAAGACAGACAATTTTCGGCTTACCAAGGATTCTCCTGATACCAAAAAAAATACCCTTCAGGAAACACTCTACACTCAAAATATTAAAAAAGGAAAAAAAAAATCTGCTCCATTTGAGTATTTTTGCTTCTCACTTTATTGAGAAGAAACGTTTTTGAAATCGAGAATAAATTTGTTTAATTGTTTTTGATTTGGTTTATTGAGAACACATTTTGCTTATCAATAAGAAAATAAATTAGTCTCAAACTTCAAAATTGGGAGAGAACATCGCTCTCAAATTTTTATAAAGTTACCGAAGTATACTTCGGGTCTCGTCAATTTCCTTAAAAATGTTATTCCGCGGCGCGAGGTTATGATTTATTCCGTGTTAAAAGTTGGTGGAGCTTAAACTGGTAGACGCGCAGCCCTACTTGAACAGTAAGTAAATAATATTTTATGAGATTAAAATTATAAAGTAGTATGTTCACATATCGAATGCACACTGTACACACTCGGTGTTATGCATAAATATAAGTACAAACACATTGTAGCACTTGGCCACAATATATACATACATACGTCCCAAGCAGTTCCAAAGTGCTCGGTAATATGACCGCTCTTGAGTGCACTGGGAATGGACATTGCAGTGTCAGCATAGTTGCCATGCGCGACCGCTCTGTCTCCAATTAAACATAGTACCACTCTCTCCCTTGGCGACTCTCCGTTAGCCTTATTAAAAGAATTAAAGAACATTCAATAAAAGATTTTTGATGGGAGCGTTCAAACACCCCTCAAGCTAACTTAAACTGTGGACTGTCTTATTTATCAATTGGACTGGATTTTTAACCATTTACATGGCGAACCTGATCTTCCTTTACTAAAAAAACTAAAACTCAAATAAAAGAGTAGCGTGACCGAAATGGTTACTCATCGCAAAAATTCTGACACCCGCATAAATTAAGTCCACATTGAAAAAAAAACAACTAATTACCAACCTAGCCAAAAAAAATAGAAGAAGAAGCATCCCCATCCAAAGAGGGATGACCCAACGACTACAGCGGACCCCTGAAATCATAATTGCCCCAACAGTGAAGTCAATGAAATAGTAACAGCCTGTGCAGCCAGCACCGGTACCGTTCGGCGGGCCAATCCGGACAACGGAAAAGTGAACCGACAGCGCTTCCAAGAGCGAACAACATAATAGCCTGTGCAGCCAGTACCGGTACCGTTCGGCGCACCAAGCCGGACCACGGAAAAGTGAACAGACAGCGCTTCCAAGAGCGCACAGAAATAATTTATTTTTATATATCTGAGATGCTATATAAAATTAGCACAATTTTTTGCTGCGGGTCTTGATATTTTTTACCTATGTAGGGTACATGTAAAATCATATACAAATAGTTTACCTAATGCAACAAAAAATTTTTAAGAAAAAGAAGAGAGGAGATCAGAAAAACTTTCTAAGTCTAAAGATAAAGGAATTAAAATGCCAGCTATATGCTGAAAATACGACCCCAGTACCATGGGAGGAAAATGTTAAAATTTAGAAAGAACTAGAAAATACGTACAGAGATTTAAAAGCGTATAAAAGAAGCGAGGAAATAAAAGTGCCCTGCAGATTGTAAAGGGCCTTTAGAAAATACAGATTGCGAATTACATGTCAAATTAAAAATTAAATGAAAATAAAAGAAAGAAGTAAAATAAATGAGCATTTTGTTTAACGAACAGTAACGCAATGTCTAAAACAGATGTTAAACACAGTACATAAATAATACACAAATTACATGTAATTAATTACATTAGCAGTGGAGTTTACTGTTTTGGTATCAATTAGACCCATTTTGTGTATTATTTCTGTACTGTGTTTAAAATCTGTTTTAGACATTGCGTTACTGTTCGTAAAGTCGAATCAAAAACTATTGATAACGAACTAACAAAAATATTATTATCAATAATTGTTTTCATTATAAGTGCATACATTTTGAATATACCACAATAAGTGCGTATAAAAAAGGGCCATAAACAGAAGCCAGGCTAACGATCTGGATAAGATTTAATTTAATAAAGCACAAACAATTGTTATAAAAATATGTTTTTGAATTAAAAAAAAATAACAAGAAAGGAAGCAAACTTCGGCAAGCCGAAGTTCATATACCCTTGCGTGTATGTTCAAAAACATTGAAGCTATGATGATTTGCAGCTTAATTATTCGATAGTTCCTATGGCAGCTATACGATTGTTCCTATGGGAGCTATATGCTATAGTCGTCCGATTTTGATTAAATTTAGAACGTAACAATTTAACAATTAATTATTTAACAATTAATATATCTCAAAGAACTAAAAAAAAACTAAAAATCAGCAAAGTTATAATTTATTTTATTTATTTTTATGATTGTTCCTATGGTAGCTATATGCTATAGTCGTCCGATTTTGATGAAATTTAAACTGTAATTCTGAAATAATTAACCATTACTATATCTCGAAGAACTAAAATAAATCGAAAAACAGCAAAGTTATACTTTTTTTTTATTTATTTTTCCGATTGTTCCTATGGGAGCTATATGCTATAGTCGTCCGATTCGGCTCGATCCGACTTACATATATACTACTTGCAATAGAAAGACAACTTTTGGGAAAGTTTCATGCAGATAGCTTTGAAACTGAGAGACTAGTTTGCGTAGAAACGGACGGACAGACGGACATGGCTAGATCGACTCTTCTAGTGATGCTGATCATGAATATATATACTTTATAGGGTCGGAGATGTCTCCTTCACTGCGTTGCAAACTTCTGACTGAAATTATAATACCCTCTGCAAGGGTATAACAATGATAAAAGCATGTGTAGTAACAGTTATGTTATAAATTCAGTCATCTCCAATTATTGCTCCAGGGTGACCTAATTCAGCTCGAACTAAAAATTCTAGCTTCGAAAATAATTTATATAGTTCAAATATCTTTATGAATTGGATAAAATAAACATTGTCGCAATTTGTTTAACTTTCTGAAATTTTTTTATTTGTTAGAGTTTTTCTTCTGAATCATATAATATTATTATTATTTTGGTCTTATAGTCAATAATAATAATAATATCAAACTGATAATATTGTTATCAAACTGCAATTTTGAAGGAGTAACATTTTACTAAGGCTTTATTAATAGCTTTAAGGGCTATAAGTTTAATTAACTTAAAACCATAATATATAAAAAAATAAGAAAGGAACAGCCCGTGACATTTTCTGCGGCGTGTAGCGTAGGGAACTGAATAGGGACAATTACTTGGTATTCTCAATTTTCTCAATTGAATTCCGAATTTTCAACCCACTTCCGGCTTGTCGATCACTATCCTTTCTCTATCAGGAGATTTGGAGGAGTTTTTGCTGCTGATAATGACTGCTAACCAAGGTTTTAATATAGAGTATTATCTGAAACTGAATCTATATAATGAGCCGATCCTCATTCAAAACTATACGGCACTTGTAGACAAAGAAATAAGTAAACGAATAAAGGGACAGAAATAGCAATACGATATTTGTAGTTGACCACAGGGGTGGTCTTAGATTTTGATAGCCAAGCCCATGTTCATTACCCTCCCAACCATAGCCTGCTATTTAAATAAATGTCGCCGCAGACCCCAAAAGTAACTATATATTTATCGTTTTATTATGGTCCAAGTGCATCAGAAATGAATAAAATTTAAATTTTTTAATCAAAACCAGGTCTTTAATACTATACAAAACTATTATTAACTCAATTCGTAATCCAATTCATTTAAATTTTTAATTTGTTTTTAGATTTTTTAACATATATTCCAGAACATAAAATTAAAATTTAATTCTTTTGGGGTATTCATTTTAATATCGTTTTTTTCTATCATTTGTTTTGTTTCCAAAATTACATAGAAAATTTAAATCTAATTTTATTGCTTTATATTGGGGAGTTTTCTTTTGATTCTGTTTATAATTTGGTTTGTTATAAATATTTTTAATACCTGGTTGTGTGTGGCCGTGGCGCTTCTTCCAGCTTGGAAATCGTTTAGACCTTACATGGAGGGCTAATGGTGCATTTTATTCATGGGGGTTGGATTTTTGGTGTGTTTGCTTTGCAACCAGGGTTTTTTCTCGCAACAAGAGACAGAAAATATGTCTTATTTAGGATGATATAATAATTAAAGATTAAGTTTCGAAGCACATATGGCTTCAACTACCTATCTTGTATTTTTTTTTATCGGGAGGAGCTTTTCGACTGAATGGCGTGACGAGGTTTCAGAAAAGAGATCGTCATTTGAAAGGGTTGCCAGAAAGTAATCGAAACTAACTATTGCTTTTGCTCTAGGGCGCGCATTTCTAAATGTCAAATGCCTGTAGTTTTGTTCTCGGAGTTCTTGGAGAAATGGCACAAGTAAAAGTTTCGCTTAAACACTTCTTGGCCTTCGTTATAAGAGACCGGCCGAGAGCGCAAATTGTATTGTCCAAAGGATTCAAATTGGGGATTCCTCTAAGAGGGATAATTTTTTTAGCATTCCATAATCATTTCCGTGATATGCCATATTAAAGCCAAACAAGTTAAGTTTTAATCACATTCGGTCTGATCGTCTCGGAGGTAGGATCGAATCGCGGCCAGTAATGAGTGATTAACAGTCTCCGCAGCAGTACTCTAAGCAGAATATAATGCTGTAAAGGTATGTTAATTCCCGAACTTTGTAAAAAAAGCTTTAATATCATTCCACTTGAACTATGATCTATTGTCACTTATTATAGTGTCAAGTTCTCTACTTCAGCAAAAATTTGCTGTCCTAGAAAGTCAGTAACTGCAAACATATGGTACCAAATGAAATGATCAAGTACAATAAGCAATCCTAAATGACCTTTCTTGCTTCGTGGGTAGGGACCTAATATGTCAATATACAACTTTTGAAAGGGCCTACATGAAACACTTTGGTTCCCCATTGGTGGTCGTAATGTCACATTGGAAGCTTTCGCCTGCTTACACACATCGCACCTTTGAACGTATTCCCCAAACAAACCTGGCGAAAACAGACAGCCAACTATCGCAGCCTTTCGAAAGATTTCTGCATTCCACCGTTTGCAGATATAGCACCATCATGTACTTGACGAATCGCAATACCTTCCACAGCTTCTAACAATCCGATTCCTGGACTGCAATTCTAGAGGGATGCTCCGTTGAATGTACTTGTCTACTGAACGTAGAATGTAATCAGGATCCAGAAATGATGCTGAATCCAAATCAATTTCTGGGCCTATTCATTCGACACAATTAATCTCCTGTTCACAAATCCTCGATAAAGAATATGGAACTATATAATCATTTCCTTTGCGGTGAGAAATTAAGAACTTGAATGCCTGCAACCGGAATATCTAACGTGCCAACCTCCCTGACTTGAATGGTCACTACGTCAAACGGCTATAACTCCAGGTAACATCTAAACTTTTCAATCGCTAAAATAGCCTCAAGTCATTCGCGTTCGGGAGCACTATAGTTACGTTGTGAATTAGATAATATATTTGACATGAATGCCAAAATGTTTCCTTCTTCTGTATTCGATAGTTGTACCAGCACAGCGCCAATGCCATGGTCGCTGGCATCTTAGCAAGAAAAACCCGGGAGCTGAAATGAGCTTTTTACGATCATTGAAAACATTTTTTTTATAAATCGGCCCAAACTTGCCACAAACCGCAAAGAAGCCTCTAAAGTTCATGGGACTAGGCCAGTTCAGCACGCAAGATATTTTAGCCGGATCTGTAGCTACTCCGAGACTACCGATTACATAACCTAGATAATTCACCCTTGTCATACAAAAGTGACTTTTGGTTACATTTAGGTATTTTTTGGTATTCGAACTAAAACTGCTAAATGCGATACAAAATCTTCGGAGGCGATGCACAGATCGTCGAGATAGCCGAATACGCAATGACGAAAATCCGGAGGGATTAGGTCATCCATAAGACGTGACATCAGAAACGGCTCTTATCGCGGAACCAACTGCGATGTCGTCGACCACAGCACCGAATACAACGGCCTCAAAAACTTTGAAAACTAAACAAAACCAAAACAATTTTCAACAAGCGGGCCTGGCCATACAGACAGGCATGGATCGCTACATCCAAATTGGGCGTAACCTTAGCCTGCAGAACACTGCGGTTGGTAACAGACCAAAAATAAACCGTTTCCAAAGAGACAACGAATTACCCGGGAGATTTAGCGACAACAGATTTCCCATTCTAGCTGAAAATGAACCAGCATTGGGTCAAGAGGCCCAACCGAAACCTTCTTCATGAAAACGACCATGCAAACAGTGCTTAAAAACCAGAACATGATGTTACAGTTGCTTGCAGCTAAGCAGTCCCAAATAATTGATGGCAAATCTACGAATAACCGTGCGATATACCAATTATGCTACTGGTAGAGACGCACCTCTCAAGCAAATACAACCTACAAATATGAGGTTAACCCTTCTACCGCACAGGTCATCCATTTGGTAAGGTCCATCGCGGAACAGGCATTCTAATCAGGGAACGCATTAAGCACCATTACCACTAATGGTTTGCAGCTAACTACTTGCAGGCCACGTCAAAGTTCAGTCAGGAAACGGAAATCTTTCCATTGCCACTGGAGCACACAATGTCATCCCGGCACATCAATTTGGCTTCCGTCAAGGCAATGGAACAATCGATCAAGTTAATAGAATAACATCAGAACTATGCACAGCCTTCGAGCATCGGGAATACTGAAGCGCAATATTCCTCGCTGTATCTCAAGCTTTCGATCAAGTGTGGGTCGATGGCCTCATGTATAAAATCAAAACACACTTGCCTTCATACACATATAAGCTACTTGAGTCGAATCTCTACAACAGAGTCTTCGCAGTAAGGTGCAACACAACAACATATGACGACTACATTATCGAAGCTCGAGTCCCGTAAGGAAGCGCACTTGGACCCCTCTGTTCGTCCTATATACAGCGGATATTCCTACGAGTGAGCAGCTAACAACATCTACGATCGCTGTTCCCAAACCGAGTCGGGTGACTATCTGACTGGAGTATTAAAATAAATGAACAAAAAAAAACACATTACGTTTACTCTCAACAGGCAAACATGCTCTTTACAATCATTGAATAGTACGCAATATCGTATCTCAGCGTTCACCTAGACAGACGACTAACCTCGAGAAGGCACATCGAATGAAAGAATCTACATCTAAAACTAAAAGTCAGCAGCCTCCACTGGAGCTTAAATACTCCATTGCCCCTGCTTCAGGATTACAAGGTCCTGCTATACAACTCCACTCTCATGTCTATATGGACATGGCTCCCAGATATGGGGGAACATGAGCAGCAGCAATCAAAAATCCTCAGAACTATCACTGGGGCACCGTGGTATTTTCGCAGCCAAAACTTCCACAGGGACCTCGGCATTCTTGCAGTAAAAGATGAAATAGATACGCATCTTTCTGAGTAGCATCATTGAGTTTTCGGGCGTCCGGTCATAAGCGAACTATTTTTGGCTCAACTACTAAGCGCATGGGAGAACTCCAAGCATTTTGCGACGGCTCGATCACTCCTAGCCTAAGCTTTCGGTCAACTTCCGAGCTTTTCTTCAGCTGTTTACTATCACCAATGTCAATACCATGCTTAATTAACCTTGCTTTTCAAAATTCCTTAACAGCCTCAAGCTGCTGTCTTTCCTGAATAGATAATGGGAATGGATCTTCCTCTGGGTTATTAAAGGGATAATGAATTTATGAATTTCTGAGCTATTAAAGGAATAATGTAAAGTTCAATACTTTAATCCTTGTCTTGTTTTTTAACTTTCACTCTAGTATTCCCCGAACTTTGCAACTTTGCATCTGCTGTTTGGACCTTGTATACTTCCAAACATCCATAAGCGCTAAGGAACATCCGAGACAACTTATATTTGCTCCAGTGTCAAGCCAAGTTCTGAGAATTCAAAAAAGGTTACGCTAGCATAACTACGACGATCTATGTTGCTTTGAAAAACTGTAGCCACAATCATTTGTCTCTTTCTTTTAACGAACGAAAGTATGTTGGCATCCGAATTGAATTTCGGAGTCTTTTCATTTATATTCCTGCGAAAATTAAATATCGTACTAAATTATAGTTTCTTAATCTCTCGCGATAATGCCTTAAAAGGTAGTTTTACTTTCAATTTTGGGTCTTGATCTAATTTATTTTCTAAGATTGTAAACTTTGCCCGACCTATACTAGAGTTATCTTCTACTTTTGGGAAACTACATGGATTGGAAGTCCGCCTTGCCGGTTTTCCGCCTTTCGCTTGCAGTTTTGGCAGTTGGATGCATACGCCTGCGGTGCTCCGCAGCTGTAACAAAACACGCTCTTCTCGGCTTTGCGTATAATAGCTGAAACTTGGTGCTCTTCCTCGGCTTCCAGAGTCTCATTAGGTTCTTCGTCATCCAGGGCGTATACTCGATATTGAGAAAGCTTTGCTTGTAGCGGCCTGCGCGACCTACTTTAAGAAAATGTTCCCGCTTGTGAACTAAATGGCGTAACTCGGAAATAGATGAAATCTTTTCAAACAAAAGTCTCTCTTTCATGTTTAAAACCAAATTTCCTTGTATCTTCTCTTGTAACTCATCTTCGGCAAAACTTACTGATAGTCTATTCATGATTCCGAAGTCGATCTACTCTCAAAATATTGTTCTTGGGAAGCAGCTTTTATGGTATCTCCAAAACCAACTGCTTGCGTTATTTTTTAAGGGGTGATGAATATGCCGACTGATAATTTTTAAGTCTACATTGAAATATTCTTTTGTTAAAATGTTCTTTCTATACAAGAATTCTTCATCTGATAACCCCTCGACTGTTCCATCGAATCTAACACCCCACTTTTGCGTACTTCTAGCTGAGTTAAAAATTGGTTGAGGTATCGGACTTGCATTTTCGGCTATTTTTGCGGGTTGAGCTACAAGGCTTCCAGATTCTGACAAAGATACTAAAACTTGAGGAACAGTGTCGCGAACGATTGATTCTATGTCTATGTACAGAAGCTACCAATAGGGGATTTTTCTTTAATTGAACTGCAACAAAGCAGCTTGTGCATTCTTTATGAACCTGTAAGCGCGTGTTCAAACAACTCTTATGGAAAACCTGATTACATGAAGTAATAGCACATGGTTGTGTGTTTCATAGCAATTTATGCTTATGCTTATTATGCTCTGCAGAGTCCATAAGCTGTCGAGCCTTGGTCGCTCCAAAACTATGATCTGGTGGCATATTATTCAATATAAACTATTTCTGATGACTTTTTTGGTGACATAACTGAAAATAAATATTTTCTGGTTTTTTTACAAATACCGGTACCTTAAAAGATTTTTATTTTTCGGGCTATTGTAACTACCAATGATTTTATTAAATAATATCTATTTTCTAACTTTGTTAATCGGCTTTCCAAGGATAACAAAACACCCTTTCATTTTTGTTATATTCCAGTATAGTACCTAAGAAGAAAATTTCAAACATTGATCACTAACCAAAACCATTGCATAAGAAAATTATTTATTTATTTTATTCGAGTCGAAAATATGCTGAAAAAAATAAAAATACCAGTAATCTCTTTCGAAAGTTTTCGAATATTCAAAAACTTGATTTCCCAAGGTGTACAAAAAATTTGACTCAATTTTTATTAACTGCTTTCATAAAGTATGAAAACGTCTATCAAAGAACAAAAGAGCTGCATATTTAATGCGTGTTGTTAATACTTTACATTCCTGCGGTCAAGTCATATCAGCATTCGCTAATGATGGATAATTTTTTTTTCTGTCAAATCTGAATGTTTTTAATTGTTTTAGCTGCGGGAAATAATTTTAAAATGCGTAATGCGGGAACTCTGTATATTTTTTTGTAATTTTTTGGCATTCTTTTAGCGTTTTCCGAAATTCCGAATGAGTATTTTTTTCAAACATTGTCCTTCTTATTTGTTCCTATTAACCAGTCAAAAACTGTTTACATTTCTGATAAAATGTTGGCAGCAATGCTTTTCTCTCTTGTCGTACAAGCTCTTGCGTTTTCTAGCCAACAAGTTCACAGCTGCAGCACACGAAACCGTGCGGTATGCGCCTTATTTTCTGATGGCAGAAAATTCCTTTTGTACCCAATAAAGGGTCTATTCTGTTAATGTTTTTCAGCGTATCAGCCGATACACTGCTGGTCTTAGGTTAGACGCACCAATCCTTTTCTATAATGTTCTTCTTCTTATTGTCCAAAATGGTTTTCTTATAGGAGTTTTAATCACGTACGAAAAATGTGTGCTCACAGCTGGTTGATTTGCGAAAAAATAACTGGAGATTCGAGAATTTAAAAAATGTATATGGGAATCACGCGTGTTTTCGGTTGGTGATCTACATTTCTTTGTCTAGCGCGAACAAGTCCAGTTTTTTTAATTGAGAAAATATTAAAAACAAAGAAATAAATTGTTTTCGAGCTAGATTTAAAGTAAAAATCGGAAGAACTGCTGTTATGAGCGTATTGGAACGTCAAGAAGTAGACATTTTTTACTCGCAAGGACTGTACATTGAAACATTGCCAAACGCAGCTCCCGAAATGTTGATAGATATTTAAAGGATACAGAGGCATATGGAAAAAAACTTCAAAGGATAAAAAAACACAACTCCCCAAATTGTTAGAACTGCTTTAAATTCGACTAAGTCGCAGTTTAGATCAAGAAAGTAGCCGCAGTAATGGCTAGTCTTTTAACTGCAGTACCGAGAGGGTGGAGTAATAGTGTTGGGTTTCATGGCACAACTCCTAGATTCCTTGTATAATTCTATGAATTCTACTGAAATTATTATTATTATTATTTTTTTAAATAAATCAGAAAGATAAGAAAATGTTTGAAACACAATTTTGTTAAATTTGTATAATCATTTGTATATTATATTGAAAGAATCATTGTATACCCTATGTCTTTGCATATCAACTTCTTTTCAATCACGTGCGTCTAGCCTAAGGCCATCAGTGTACTTCACAGATGTACAGAAAAATGGAGTTGTTTAAATTCGCTAACAGCTTGGATAAAATTGGTCCACCGACGTTTGCCATAAGTCTGGGAAGTAACCTTGTTGTCTCTGCAGCTTCGGCTCTTGAATTGATAATTTGCGACATATTGGTCAGCATAACATACAGCATAACTCCTAGATACTTTATTGACTTCTATGCAATTACTGGAAAAAATTTGTAAAGACGGCGGACAACACAACAACCCTTATGGACTCTGCTAGAAAACGCTTTGAACGTGATAGCTGTCGGTTGCCAACTATTCAATATAACGGATAAGGGGATTATAAAACTTTATTTGCGTCCCTGCATTGAAAGGGTATTCACTCTGATTGACCAATAACCGTCTCAAAAGACTATGTTCTACTGTGGTGAACAATCTGTTATTATAAAGCAAGAACAAGCATATACATTAAAAATAATAAAAGTCTTATTAAAAAAAAATATTTCAAACATCGATGACATCTATGTCTTCAAACATCGATGTTCTCCACCTCTTCGAGCCCTAAGTCTGTCTCCAGAGGCATCTGCTTTATGGTGACTTAAAACAGATCGGTTTTTTCCGTAGCCAAACCTAAGCCATGGAAGTGTATCCACTCATTCCTCTCATTGACGCGAACCATTACTTAGTTTAGTTTCCGTTGGGTATAATCCGTATTGCGTGCTAGATTTACACCATCATTGTCATGCGCGCATCCTACCGGAAAGGCGTCGTAATTTCCGTGCTGAGAATATCGACGTAACTGATGTTCCACAGTTCCGGTTCAATGTTCTATTCTTGAGCTTTTCCCGTGTTGATTTCCATTGGTTTTTCGACTGCTCTTGTCCTGTAATTCAGTTTTCGAATCTGTAAATTGATTTTTATTAGCCGCATAAAATATTCGGGGATATAAAAACGTTTGTCGATCTAACAGTATTAAATGCATTTTAAACGACTAGTGTCGCCTAAAAGCACGAGAATTCCGGATGCATGGTTGACCTCTTTTGGCTGGCTAGAGCTGCCTCGACAACTTTCCGACAACTCTATCGACAGCAGCAGCTAGTCGGAGCTTGATATTTTCCAGTAGCTTTCCAGTCGTAATTAGCAGGTTGAGCGGTCGATGGTGGAGAATTGTGAGGTCTTTCTATTTGTTGCTTATCAAGATCAATCTCTGTATCATCATCATCGGCGAATATTCCATTCTGCACTTCTTGTACATACTTAGTAGCCTGTCGGATCCGCCTTCTGCGATGACTTTGAGAGCTTCGGTCGGGATATTGTCGCATCCTGGTGCATTCTAATTCTTCATGCTACCGCCTTGGTTAATCCTCGCTAAAAAACTCGAAGTGTTTTACCGGCTTCTGCAACAGATGCCGGGGAATCATCATTTCAGAGGGATTTTAATTTATGTCTTTTACTTGCTCCTGCTCCTCTGTTGCAAAATGTGAGATGATGTCTAAAGCGATTACTCGTCCTTCTTACAACATTTTTCTGCTCCTTGCATTTGGGCATTGCCACACGTAGGCAAAGCTGCATCACTCGTTCTCTCAGTGGTATCGATTTGGCTTATGTCTATTTCTTGAATTAAGAACTGCTCAACTTTCCATCGTTATCTAGTTCGTATGTGATTTCCTACTGATGAGCCTTATTTCTTCCGTGATATGTAGTTGTGGTCGCTTTTTTTGTAAAATAAGGAATGCTCATTTGTTATAAAGAATATTTAATTTGCAATAGCTAGAATGGCTATAAATGTCGGCTTGCCAAAGTTTTCTGGTTTTCTTGTTTTTTCAAGTTTATATGAAAATTATTGTATTTGTATAATGATTTTATCAAAATAAATATACATTTAAATTTGTTGGTACAAAATTTGAGGTGGCAACGTGCAAAAAAAAATGTTTTGAAAATATTGCGCAAGGCCTAAATCTTAAAATCTTTTTTTTATATTTTGATTGCATATTTTGCACGGTTATTTTTTTAACTTCCTAATGTACTTTTTTATCGTTATTGCCCTATTAGTTTTTGGATAATAAGGGTTTGATTACTATCGGATGACTATATGCAATAGCAATTGTATTTACAATAAATAATCGTCAATCCAACTTAAAATTAAACATTTCAAAAGTATTGAGACAGAATAAAAAACGGTGAGAGAGATATAGTTTCTTACAATAAAGAAAGAGCAGTTCGTGTAACTCGAACAAGCTGATTGTTGGGTCGTAGGCTCTGATACTCGCAGTGAATGAAGATCAAATATCGTTCGACTTAGAAGAAGTGCTTTTATTGTTTGGCGGTCAGCTAGAACTCATTTTAAGTAGTAAGAGAATTTAATCCTAACCCTAGCTCGCACAGATCAGGACAGTCGTAGGTATTCGTAAAGAATTTCTTTGATTTTTTCCGATATCTACAAGGGTTGAAATCACATCAACCAGGACGCACCGATTATTTGAAGTCCCTATTCCTCAAGCCTGTATCTCTCACTACGTTGCAAACTTCTGACTGAAATTATAATACCCTCTGCAAGGGTATTAAAATTTACTCAAAAAATGACAACAAAATCTGGCTTCTGGACCAGAATTCTCCCTTAAATTAAACACATGACAGAGTTAAATGCAACTATTTATGTGCATTATTGATATGCCTAAAAGAGTGTGGGATTAGAATTTTTTCTTCAGGTACGATTTATTTTGAGGATGAAAGCTGACGCAGCAAGACATAAGTGCGACTAGTTGCTTTAGCCATATGCTTGCTCTATGAAGTATGCCAATATTAATGTAACAATGAGTTGTTGATAAAAAAAACATAACAAGAAAGCTAATATTGATATTGGCCTATTATCATTATTTGGTTTCGGAATCGGAAGGCTCTTCGTTTTGTTCCATACTGTTGGGAAGGGAAGTAATAATTTCAAATATATACACCCAGAAAAAAATAGAACGAATAATTTTAGCACGAACGTTCTTGAAAGTTGGCCGAATAATTCTTAAAATTTTTAGGACAAACGTGTACAGAATAAGTACCGGTCATACTTGATAATAATATTTTAAAAATTTTTTTTAATACATAGAGAAAACGATATTTTTCGCTTTATCCCTGCTTATAGTGTTTGTAAATAATATCAGAATTATTAAAAACAGTAAACTATATTAAAAACTAGTAATTTAACAAAAAAACAAGAACTATTAATTTAAAACAAGAACATTTCGTTCTTTAAATGATTGGCCTAGGGGGTAAGTGTCTTGGAACATCAAACATTGGGTAAGCTAATAAGAACCCGAGCTCAAATACCAGACAAAGTAATAAATTTTTTTTTTTTGGTTTTTATGTTTTTTTTTCAAACGTTCTGTTTTTATTTAAATTTTTATCTAGTTGACCTCAAAAGTATAACTAATAAAAGCTACTTGTTGCAAACAAATTGCTTCGAATTCTTATACGGGCGTAGTACAATATATTGTGGTGCCAGTGTGGCGCAACTGGCTAATACGTCAACGAATCCAAAGGCCTCGGTTCGAATCCCGGTTGTGTCGACTTGCAGTAAAATAAATAAGGTTTGCTTTTCTGTTTCCTTTCCATATCATATTCCCTTTCATTCTGATTTCATAAGAAGTCAAAGAGAAAAGAAAAAAAATATAAAGAGACAAAAAACATTTTTTAAAAAACTTAAGTTAAGAAACTTAACTTACTTGCATTAAGAATTTTTCGTACTCAAACAATATCTTTCGCACTTTCTTCAAGCACTTTTGAGTACTTGGACTGATGACGTTCATTCCCAAATGTAGAACTTCGGGATCGAATAATTAATTCGTACTTAAATATAGGCTTTCGTTCTTGAATCAAAAAAATTCGAATTTACCGTACTTTTGACATCGTTCGTTCTTGATGTGACATCGAAATTCAGCATAAGGTTTCCCCTTAAGACTAACAAGGACATCACAGGGACTTACACACATAAAACTAAAGTTATTATCACTGAGAGGTAAGGTATTCAGTTACGTATTACATATCTCTTCAGATACATCAATTTCCGAAAGCTTTTAGTTAAGTTTTTCAACATCTGCGTTAAGTCTTCAGTCTTTTGTGTGGATTTACCTATTCCATACTTGCTTATTTCATCCCAACGGAGTTTTACAGAAGAGCAATTTAGCTGTCTTAATTTTAATATTTACAATTTCTCGAGCTTCTTTGTATCTGATTTTAAAGTTCTACGTGATGTAGACCTTTAATTTAAGGTAAGAAACATCTCCCAGTTAGATTAGAATTGTATTATCATTATAGAACCATGGACTTTGCCCACTTTATTTGCTAACGGCACACAATTGTTGTAAAAACACTGAACATCACTATTTAAAACATTTAATTGACAATTCAAGCATTTAATTCTAGTTCAAGTCTATTATAGTCCAAATAAGTTAAATGTAAAAAACATACTTTCGAGTATTCTCGAACAGGTACCTTTAAAAAGAATAAGCTAAACAAAAAAAAATAAAACATCATAAAACGCAAATTAAATGGCAAAAATACAATCACACCCTATTGTCGAACTATGTTTGTCCCCGCACCTAGGTCTCAAGGGCCCTTTGAGAAGCCATATAATCTCTGAGGTCAGTCCCTAAGCTTTGCCTTCTTAAACAAGATTGACAGTTTGATAGTTGGTATAGCCGCCAGATTGGGAAAGGTGTAGGAATCTTTTGTGGTTGGGCGCAGGGCACAGACACAGGAGATGTTCTTTGGTTTCCTCTTTGTCTATCTGCTTGCACTTACGGCAGATGTCGTGGTGTTGGACTCAAAGCCTTAGGCAGTGTCCTGTTTGTGCACCAATTAGAAGTGATATGTCCTTCCTGGTGCACTGTAAGAGTGCCTTTGTTCTTTTGGCGATACGTGTGGGCCAAGTTTGCTTTGTTTGTTTGCGTAGTGATTGAGTGCCATCTACTATCAGAAAGACTGGATACGGTTGGTTTCAAGATCAGTTTACATGTGGTTATAGGCATGCCCACCGCGGCCTTCTCGGAAAGGATGTCGGCAGTCGTTCCTTGTCTAGCCAGCTTGTCAGCGGTGACCGTAAACCCATATGAGAGACGTCTTGTATTGCCATGACCTTCGCCAGGTCACTGACTGACTGTTGCTGTTTAAAGCCAGTGAACGAAAGATGAAGAGAATACCAACCTATGTCCAATAGCTTTATTGCAAGTCAACAAAGATGTGTCGGCTTTCCGTTTATGGTCTGCTTTTTTTTGCGTGTATAGTTTAGAATGGGTTGGGTTAGCTCTGGAACCTTGTACTTTCTGGTAGAATAGTACCAGCTCCGATATACTTGGGTTAACCCCAAATGACAGAACTGTTTTCATGAGGTTACTGAGTGCTTCTGGGTTTACCTTGAATAAGGATTACTACGTCTTCCGCATATGCTATCACTTAAAGCCCCTCCTCCTAGGAGAAGAAGTAGTTGGTTAGCCACTGTGACCCAAAGTTGGTGGGAGTGGACTACTCTTTGAGAAGTATCTCTGCTAACTGGTCTAGTAGCCTGGACTAGTCCCTTAGTTGATGGTAGAAATTGAGTGAATGATTTCCACCTGGTATGATTCAACTTTTAGTCTCGTTGGTGCTTGTGGATTCTGGTGTGACGTTATGGAAAAAGCCGCTAAAGAGTATTCTTTGAAACCGTTTTATATCTGGGATAATAGTGTGTGTAGTGGAGTTTCCCTCGATTTGTCTTTTCGGTAGGAATGCTGAGCGTGACTTTTACTTCTAGCCACCTTTTAGGCATATATTGAAGTACTGTTAGCACATATGGAAGATTGCCTTTAACCATGGATGGGTCTTTTGCAGTTGTGCTGGGAAGAGACCATCTGGTCCTGGGAATTTGAAGGGCTTGAAAGTTTTTATATCGCATTTGATGCGCTCTGTTCTAGATATTTCTGAGATAGCGTATTCGTCGAGGTGGTCTGATCTGTTTACGGTAGAGCTCTAGTGTTTCTTCGCTGGTCTCTGTTCAGCTGTCTGACGGGTTTTTAAGGTATCCTATGGTGGTTGGAGGTAATCTTTCTAAGTCGAACCGACTCGGTTCTAGACTCTATGCTGCTGCAAAAACGGGTCCGCTCTATCCGTTTGGGTTTTCTAATTTATTTTTTGTTGCTAAGTTTCGTGTAGTACTCACTCCACCTATTGTCAGTGTTGTTATTTTTGGCCATGTTTCATTTTTATCTAAAATCCTTTTTGAGGTGTGTTAGGGTGGTGGACCGCCATGGAAGTTTATGGTTCAATTTTATTTTTGTACAAGGACATGCTTTTTTTAAAGTCTCCCCACAGGTGTCTGTGAGGATTTTAACTATTTTATCAAATTTATCCTGGGTGTTCCGATTAAAGGGGACAGTGTTTTTAGGTTATTGTATAGGAGTTTGGTATATTACCCCCTGATAGTTCTTTTTAAAATAGTGATCTCTTCAGGGTGAGGGCATAGGGTTTTTATGGTAAACTCTAAGTGACCGATGGTCAGAAAGGGAATGGTCCTTCCCGACCCTGCAGAGTCCGATTCCGTCAATAAGGGACTCAGAGGATAGAGTGATGTCCAAAACTTCCTTTCTGTTTCTGGTGATAACTCAACCCTTTCATTGGTGTCTGTACATCCCCATTGTGTGTGGTGTGCATTTGCATTCCCTCCTAGGATGAGTTCCCTTAGGAGCAGGTGGCGTGTACGAGTTTTTGGAAAATTTAACTAGATAATGGCCCCCTGTGGTCATGAGCCAGGTAGAAAGATGATATGATGTGGTGAGTGTTTTTAATCAGCTCGAGTTTGAAAGATAAGATAAGATAAGCATTAAGGTGTGATTTGATAAGAACATAAGTTCTGGGTTTGTCCTTACCGCTGTTACTGAAATTTATATTTTGGGGGCCACAGATTTTATTCTACTTTAGTCTACTGCGCCTCTTTTCAGGGGCATTAGAAGGGCAGATGTGGCTGAAGGTACTTCAGGTGGCTGGTTAGCCACCACCTCCTCGGCAATTGCGTGCAACTTTTCTGCTTTGGTATTGACTCCGTGAGCTTCGTATCGGTTGATACGCAGTTGTTCGCCTACGGCTCCTCCTCTGGCACCATCTCATCGTCGCTTGGTGGTTCGCCTGGCGCGCATGACGCTAGACTTATCAGCTTGTCCGTATAATGGATTTGGAGCCTTATCTTCTCGAAACCGTAGTTAACGGTGTACGTCTGGTCTGTCATAGGTTTTAGGCATGTGGAGTTGAGCAAGATGACGACATTCATGGGTCTTTTCTCACTTTTTTCGGTTTTAACTACTTTCCAACCGTCTGTGGGTAACTTGGGTTAAGCCTGATGAAGATCTTAAGAACCTCCTCTGGGTCTGAAGGTTCTGCAGGGTCCCACGCTCTAGGTCTAGGTCTGGGCGGGATATCGACGGCGTCGCAGACATTCAGGTTGGCTCCGTTCGTCCTCACAGGCAATGAGTTTCACATTGGCTTGGTACCAGCCTTCGTCGATATAGTCTGGTGGGGATCCTGGATTGTTGTCAAACACTTTGAGGGAAACTCGTTCGAGAGCTTTCTGACCAGACCCCATTGGTTTCTGCGTATTCGAAAACTTTTTTTGTTACTTCAACAGGGGTCTTGCTGGCGTCAAAATCGGGAATAACCGCCTTTGCCCGCTCAATGTCTTATTGGATTTTGGTGAAATTCTCGACCGAGGTTTGTGGCCAGACGTTTGACGCCTTACTCCGATCAAGAGGTCTAGCCTGTTGAGGTGGCGTGCTCTTAAGCCGCCTCGACCTTGCGCTCACCACGAGACCTGCCTTTGGCGGACCTCAAGACCAGAATGGCAGGTTAGCAGACCCTGTGCTGGCGGAAGCAGAGGTGTTCGGTTTTATTCGACTGGCTTCTTGGTGAGTTAGCCTTGTCCGGTGTGGTCGAGTTTTGTGCACTTTTGGGTGTATTGCTGGTGTGTGCGGCGTTGGTTGCGCCTAACGACTTTTAAGGAGAGCCAGACTCCTCTGTCCTCCCGGACAGAGATCCGCTCTACCCAAATAAGGCTACACCGAGGAAATTTGAGAACGAAAAAGCCAAGAGCAAATCTGCTCTATTTCAGTATTTTTACTTCTCACTTTACCGAGAAGAAACGTTCTTGAAATCGAGGAGAAATTGTTCTTTTTGTTCTCGATTTCGCTGATCGATAAGAAAAGATCTTGAACTCGAGAATGAACCCGAAAAGGAAATAGTCTAAAACTTAAAATAATTGAAAGAGATAAAAATTCTGAGAGAAGTCCTCTCTCTTCGGGCATCGTCGTTTTCCTTTGAAATTTTCACCCGGGGCGCGATGTAAAGTTTTGTCTTCGATTGATTGAGTGTTGAAAAGTGGAAGCATGGAGACGGAGGTCGCAATATATTAGCGGTTTTTCGACCTATTGGTTTCATTTGATTTGTTGGAGGCCCAGCTATTCGTGCACGGTAAGTAATTAATATTTTATATAATGAAAACTAAGTATAAAATAATTATTATTTACATATATGTAGAAATTATATTTTATATAAAAATTTTTATTTAATTTAAGCAAGTGTGATTGTATTGATTTATTTGTAAACAAAAAAAAAGTGTTTCGAATGTTTAAAGTAAACGAAGGATTTAATACGGGTTGTGAAATAGTAATTTTCCGCAAGTTACGCACACAGTTTTCTTTCAGACAATTTAGTTTTGAAATTCGAATATATAAATTGTTACACTGTTTAATCTTTTTTTAGGGGCTGGTCTTAAAAAAACAGTCTTGATCTAAGAAAATGTTTTCTTGATTTTAATAAATCCGTTTTTGGCTTACTATTGAGCACGGAAATACTGAAATCAAAACTGTTGAGAACGGGTTTTTTCTCGGTGTAGATTAGATCTGTCGGTCGCCACTTGTCTGAGCCCGCAGGTCAAGACTGGGTTATTTTTTAACTCGGGCCCCAGAACGGTCTGAGTGACACCTTTGTCCGGCCCGAGGTGAGCGTAAGAAAGGAAGTGTGTGAGCTATTTAGCAGAGGCGGCAGCACATGCGCAAAATCGGTACTGCTACGGCGTATTTCCTCTCTGTATGTCCGAGGCTGCTTATTTGCGCTACGGTCTTTCAGTCCTAAGCGGTTGTTAAAACCTTCGGACTTTCACGCTAATTCACAGCAATTTGCGTGTAAGCGCCCTGCTATACGGAACCTGCAACCCGTTCGGTCGCCTTCAGATCGGCATCCTCAAAGCCATCCCACTACCTCTTTCGCCGAGTTTTATAATCTATGAATATTAATAAACCACACAATGAAAACTTAATATGGGGTAACTAGGAGAAAACACTTAAAAGATTACCTAAATATTGTAATGCACTACATACACTCTTCTTTAACATAGATTAACACATAACAGAACATTATTATATTTTTATTTTATTATTTTAATTTTAATTTAATTTGTTTTAGTATCCCGACGATATAAGACTAAGTCTTTTCAGATTCATCGGTCACTTTATGATTGTTACATTTAAACTTAAATACTTTGGGATTCGTACAATAAAACTTAAATACTAGAAGTAAAATTACATTACATTACGTTACATTAACAATTTAACATTTTAACATTTTAACAAGTTATGGTGACATGAGTAACATAAAGAAACGAATTGAATTTAAAACAAAATGAGATTGACATTAAAAATTATAAATTAAGATTAAAATATGAATAAGAATTAGCTCGTGCCCTTTAAATAGTTTTTCATCGTAAATTTTAATCTTTTGCAGACAATGTTGTTTGTTCTGGCAGACGAAGCCAGTTGCACATGTTCAATTAAGTACTGCGGCTCTTTTTTAGTCAGGAGTTTACGCAGAAATAAGAGGGTTTTTAACTTAATCTATGACTTAAGGCTTAGTTCAAAAATTTTGTTTGAGTAACATGTTATGTGCTCCCTGCGGTTTAAATTGAAGGCAACTTTTAGTTTTCTCTTGCTTATGGCGTCACAGGAACCAAATACTGCAATTCCGTAAAACAACGTTGGAATTATACAGGTTTTCGCTACAAGCATCCTGATATTCTATTAAGGTGGAATTAAATTTTATTCCCAAATTTTTGGCTCGTTTAACGAATTCTATTTCAACATTTTTTACCCCAATCTTTGGAAGACAGCTAAAGTCAATTGGTTTTTTTTTTTAATAAGAATGCACTTTGATTTGGATGGATTGTGTCTTAACCCGTTCGCATCAGCCCAATCATTTATTTGTTAAATTTCATTGTTGCTAATTCTAATACACTCACTAATTCGACTTAGGGGACGGCTAACATATAACTGGACATCATCTGCATATAGGTGCACATCACAAACAGAAATACATTTAGGGAGATCATTTACATATAGCGAGAAAAGCAGTGGACCTAAAACTGATCCTTGTGGGACTCCTTGTGTGAGAGACGACCCGGAGAGGTTTATTGCACTTGAAGAGAAATTGTACAGTATGCGAATCTTTGTGCAGAGTATTTCGTGGTTTATCGAGTCAAATGCTTTGCTAAAGTCAAGAAGTGTTAGGAGGGTTACTTTGCTGTCATCGATTTTTTGGCGAATGTGCTTTTTAAAACCTGATTGCTTACAACTAAGAAGATTATTGTTCTCCAGGTGATTTTGCATCTGCAGGGCAACTAATTGCTCAAAAGCCTTTGCAAGGAAAGGCAAGGTGGAAATTGGTCTAAATTCAGTTTTTGATTTCGGGACGGGCAAAATTTTAGCAATTTTCCAGCAATCAGGAAACATTGACGTGGAAAAAACTGTATTAAAAATATGGGTAACAAATTAGTTTTGGGAGCAATATTTTTATAAATTTGGAACTAACATTATCTAGACCTTCTGCATTTGATTTTACTTTAAGTATACATTCAAGGACTTCACATGGACGTAAACGCATAAAGCTAAAAATAATATCACAGGATGTTGTTGAGTTCAGGTACAAATTATGTGTAGGAATGACGGAAGGAACCTCTGAAAATGTCTTATTAAGGACGTCTACATCAAGGTCCGATTTAGCCATAGCATTTTGTTTTCCTATGCCTAGGCTTCTCAAATCCTTCCAAACTTGAGGAAGAGATCGAGTTTGTGACTAAGTTTCTCAGTTGTTTAAAAATGATGTGCAGGCTTTCAGTTTTATACCTTTTCCAGCGTTTGTAGGCATTATCCCGCAGGCAGATTTGTTTTTTAATTTCCAAATTAAACCATGGCTGTACGGCAGGTTTTAGTGTTATTGTTCTTAACGGAACACACTGTTCAAATAACCGTTGAATGTTGGAATTAAATAATAGAAGTTGATCCTGTGGCGAAGTCAAATCATAAATATTTGTCCAGTCATAATTGGCAAATTCAGTTAGTAGGTTGTTGAGATTGATTGATTTATAGTCCCTATAGTTAAAAAATCGTGTTGAATTGTCAGAAATAAAATCATATGTCATAAATATCAAGTCATGTTTAGAGAACGCTGGCACACACAGCTGGTCTTAGAGAAGGATTTTTGACGGTTCACTAACAAAGAAAACATCTAACAAAGAGCTACAGGTACTTGTGAAATGCTTAGGTAGTTGGCAGTTTACCAAGCTTAGGCCAAGAGAGTTAAAGTCATTTTGTACACTTTGTTCTCTGATCATATTGCTATTAACATCTCCAGCCAGGATTAAGTTTTCGTACGCCACAGATATATCTGATACGGACTCTTAGAGATCAGTATATTCGGTCATTCGATGGGGTCTATAAATACAATAGATTAACATTTTTGATTTGGAACTAGGATCTATGACTTCCAGAAACAAATATTCAACTCTACCTTCGATCGGGTTTGATTTAATAAGCTTCGAAGTGTATTTGTTGCTTACAAAAATCGCCACACCACATGAGTGTTCCAGTCTGTCTGACCTATGCAACACGTAGATCAGATCGGCATCCTCAAAGCCATCCCACTACCTCTTTCGCCGAGTTTTATAATCTATGAATATTAATAAACCACACAATGAAAACTTAATATGGGGTAACTAGGAGAAAACACTTAAAAGATTACCTAAATATTGTAATGCACTACATACACTCTTCTTTAACATAGATTAACACATAACAGAACATTATTATATTTTTATTTTATTATTTTAATTTTAATTTAATTTGTTTTAGTATCCCGACGATATAAGAGTAAGTCTTTTCAGATTCATCGGTCACTTTATGATTGTTACATTTAAACTTAAATACTTTGGGATTCGTACAATAAAACTTAAATACTAGAAGTAAAATTACATTACTTTACGTTACATTAACAATTTAACATTTTAACATTTTAACAAGTTATGGTGACATGAGTAACATAAAGAAACGAATTGAATTTAAAACAAAATGAGATTGACATTAAAAATTATAAATTAAGATTAAAATATGAATAAGAATTAGCTCGTGCCCTTTAAATAGTTTATCATCGCAAATTTTAATCTTTTGCAGACAATGTTGTTTGTTCTGGCAGACGAAGCCAGTTGCACATGTTCAATTAAGTACTGCGGCTCATTTTTAGTCAGGAGTTTACGCAGAAATAAGAGGGTTTTTAACTTAATCTATGACTTAAGGCTTAGTTCAAAAATTTTGTTTGAGTAACATGTTATGTGCTCCCTGCGGTTTAAATTGAAGGCAACTTTTAGTTTTCTCTTGCTTATGGCGTCACAGGAACCAAATACTGCAATTCCGTAAAACAACGTTGGAATTATACAGGTTTTCGCTACAAGCATCCTGATATTCTATTAAGGTGGAATTAAATTTTATTCCCAAATTTTTGGCTCGTTTAACGAATTCTATTTCAACATTTTTTACCCCAATCTTTGGAAGACAGCTAAAGTCAATTGGTTTTTTTTTGAATAAGAATGCACTTTGATTTGGATGGATTGTGTCTAAACCCGTTCGCATCAGCCCAATCATTTATTTGTTAAATTTCATTGTTGCTAATTCTAATACACTCACTAATTCGACTTAGGGGACGGCTAACATATAACTGGACATCATCTGCATATAGGTGCACATCACAAACAGAAATACATTTAGGGAGATTATTTACATATAGCGAGAAAAGCAGTGCACCTAAAACTGATCCTTGTGGGACTCCTTGTGTGAGAGACGACCCGGAGAGGTTTATTGCACTTGAAGAGAAATTGTACAGTATGCGAATCTTTGTGCAGAGTATTTCGTGGTTTATCGAGTCAAATGCTTTGCTAAAGTCAAGAAGTGTTAGGAGGGTTACTTTGCTGTCATCGATTTTTTGGCGAATGTGCTTTTTAAAACCTGATTGCTTACAACTAAGAAGATTATTGTTCTCCAGGTGATTTTGCATCTGCAGGGCAACTAATTGCTCAAAAGCCTTTGCAAGGAAAGGCAAGGTGGAAATTGGTCTAAATTCAGTTTTTGATTTCGGGACGGGCAAAATTTTAGCAATTTTCCAGCAATCAGGAAACATTGACGTGGTAAAAACTGTATTAAAAATATGGGTAACAAATTAGTTTTGGGAGCAATATTTTTATAAATTTGGAACTAACATTATCTAGACCTTCTGCATTTGATTTTACTTTAAGTATACATTCAAGGACTTCACATGGACGTAAACGCATAAAGCTAAAAATAATATCACAGTATGTTGTTGAGTTCAGGTACAAATTATGTGTAGGAATGACGGAAGGAACCTCTGAAAATGTCTTATTAAGGACGTCTACATCAAGGTCCGATTTAGCCATAGCATTTTGTTTTCCTATGCCTAGGCTTCTCAAATCCTTCCAAACTTGAGGAAGAGATCGAGTTTGTGACTAAGTTTCTCAGTTGTTTAAAAATGATGTGCAGGCTTTCAGTTTTATACCTTTTCCAGCGTTTGTAGGCATTATCCCGCAGGCAGATTTGTTTTTTAATTTCCAAATTAAACCATGGCTGTACGGCAGGTTTTAGTGTTTTTGTTCTTAACGGAACACACTGTTCAAATAACCGTTGAATGTTGGAATTAAATAATAGAAGTTGATCCTGTGGCGAAGTCAAATCATAAATATTTGTCCAGTCATAATTGGCAAATTCAGTTAGTAGGTTGTTGAGATTGATTGATTTATAGTCCCTATAGTTAAAAAATCGTGTTGAATTGTCAGAAATAAAATCATATGTCATAAATATCAAGTCATGTTTAGAGAACGCTGGCACACACAGCTGGTCTTAGAGAAGGATTTTTGACGGTTCACTAACAAAGAAAACATCTAACAAAGAGCTACAGGTACTTGTGAAATGCTTAGGTAGTTGGCAGTTTACCAAGCTTAGGCCAAGAGAGTTAAAGTCATTTTGTACACTTTGTTCTCTGATCATATTGCTATTAACATCTCCAGCCAGGATTATGTTTTCGTACGCCACAGATATATCTGATACGGACTCTTAGAGATCAGTATATTCGGTCATTCGATGGGGTCTATAAATACAATAGATTAACATTTTTGATTTGGAACTAGGATCTACGACTTCCAGAAACAAATATTCAACTCTACCTTCGATCGGGTTTGATTTAATAAGCTTCGAAGTGTATTTGTTGCTTACAAAAATCGCCACACCACATGAGTGTTCCAGTCTGTCTGACCTATGCAACACGTAGATCAGATCGGCATCCTCAAAGCCATCCCACTACCTCTTTCGCCGAGTTTTATAATCTATGAATATTAATAAACCACACAATGAAAACTTAATATGGGGTAACTAGGAGAAAACACTTAAAAGATTACCTAAATATTGTAATGCACTACATACACTCTTCTTTAACATAGATTAACACATAACAGAACATTATTATATTTTTATTTTATTATTTTAATTTTAATTTAATTTGTTTTAGTATCCCGACGATATAAGACTAAGTCTTTTCAGATTCATCGGTCACTTTATGATTGTTACATTTAAACTTAAATACTTTGGGATTCGTACAATAAAACTTAAATACTAGAAGTAAAATTACATTACTTTACGTTACATTAACAATTTAACATTTTAACATTTTAACAAGTTATGGTGACATGAGTAACATAAAGAAACGAATTGAATTTAAAACAAAATGAGATTGACATTAAAAATTATAAATTAAGATTAAAATATGAATAAGAATTAGCTCGTGCTCTTTAAATAGTTTATCATCGCAAATTTTAATCTTTTGCAGACAATGTTGTTTGTTCTGGCAGACGAAGCCAGTTGCACATGTTCAATTAAGTACTGCGGCTCATTTTTAGTCAGGAGTTTACGCAGAAATAAGAGGGTTTTTAACTTAATCTATGACTTAAGGCTTAGTTCAAAAATTTTGTTTGAGTAACATGTTATGTGCTCCCTGCGGTTTAAATTGAAGGCAACTTTTAGTTTTCTCTTGCTTATGGCGTCACAGGAACCAAATACTGCAATTCCGTAAAACAACGTTGGAATTATACAGGTTTTCGCTACAAGCATCCTGATATTCTATTAAGGTGGAATTAAATTTTATTCCCAAATTTTTGGCTCGTTTAACGAATTCTATTTCAACATTTTTTACCCCAATCTTTGGAAGACAGCTAAAGTCAATTGGTTTTTTTTTGAATAAGAATGCACTTTGATTTGGATGGATTGTGTCTTAACCCGTTCGCATCAGCCCAATCATTTATTTGTTAAATTTCATTGTTGCTAATTCTAATACACTCACTAATTCGACTTAGGGGACGGCTAACATATAACTGGACATCATCTGCATATAGGTGCACATCACAAACAGAAATACATTTAGGGAGATCATTTACATATAGCGAGAAAAGCAGTGGACCTAAAACTGATCCTTGTGGGACTCCTTGTGTGAGAGACGACCCGGAGAGGTTTATTGCACTTGAAGAGAAATTGTTCAGTATGCGAATCTTTGTGCAGAGTATTTCGTGGTTTATCGAGTCAAATGCTTTGCTAAAGTCAAGAAGTGTTAGGAGGGTTACTTTGCTGTCATCGATTTTTTGGCGAATGTGCTTTTTAAAACCTGATTGCTTACAACTAAGAAGATTATTGTTCTCCAGGTGATTTTGCATCTGCAGGGCAACTAATTGCTCAAAAGCATTTGCAAGGAAAGGCAAGGTGGAAATTGGTCTAAATTCAGTTTTTGATTTCGGGACGGGCAAAATTTTAGCAATTTTCCAGCAATCAGGAAACATTGACGTGGTAAAAACTGTATTAAAAATATGGGTAACAAATTAGTTTTGGGAGCAATATTTTTATAAATTTGGAACTAACATTATCTAGACCTTCTGCATTTGATTTTACTTTAAGTATACATTCAAGGACTTCACATGGACGTAAACGCATAAAGCTAAAAATAATATCACAGGATGTTGTTGAGTTCAGGTACAAATTATGTGTAGGAATGACGGAAGGAACCTCTGAAAATGTCTTATTAAGGACGTCTACATCAAGGTCCGATTTAGCCATAGCATTTTGTTTTCCTATGCCTAGGCTTCTCAAATCCTTCCAAACTTGAGGAAGAGATCGAGTTTGTGACTAAGTTTCTCAGTTGTTTAAAAATGATGTGCAGGCTTTCAGTTTTATACCTTTTCCAGCGTTTGTAGGCATTATCCCGCAGACAGATTTGTTTTTCAATTTCCAAATTAAACCATGGCTGTACGGCAGGTTTTAGTGTTTTTGTTCTTAACGGAACACACTGTTCAAATAACCGTTGAAAGAATGCACTTTGATTTGGATGGATTGTGTCTTAACCCGTTCGCATCAGCCCAATCATTTATTTGTTAAATTTCATTGTTGCTAATTCTAATACACTCACTAATTCGACTTAGGGGACGGCTAACATATAACTGGACATCATCTGCATATAGGTGCACATCACAAACAGAAATACATTTAGGGAGATCATTTACATATAGCGAGAAAAGCAGTGGACCTAAAACTGATCCTTGTGGGACTCCTTGTGTGAGAGACGACCCGGAGAGGTTTATTGCACTTGAAGAGAAATTGTACAGTATGCGAATCTTTGTGCAGAGTATTTCGTGGTTTATCGACTCAAATGCTTTGCTAAAGTCAAGAAGTGTTAGGAGGGTTACTTTGCTGTCATCGATTTTTTGGCGAATGTGCTTTTTAAAACCTGATTGCTTACAACTAAGAAGATTATTGTTCTCCAGGTGATTTTGCATCTGCAGGGCAACTAATTGCTCAAAAGCCTTTGCAAGGAAAGGCAAGGTGGAAATTGGTCTAAATTCAGTTTTTGATTTCGGGACGGGCAAAATTTTAGCAATTTTCCAGCAATCAGGAAACATTGACGTGGTAAAAACTGTATTAAAAATATGGGTAACAAATTAGTTTTGGGAGCAATATTTTTATAAATTTGGAACTAACATTATCTAGACCTTCTGCATTTGATTTTACTTTAAGTATACATTCAAGGACTTCACATGGACGTAAACGCATAAAGCTAAAAATAATATCACAGGATGTTGTTGAGTTCAGGTACAAATTATGTGTAGGAATGACGGAAGGAACCTCTGAAAATGTCTTATTAAGGACGTCTACATCAAGGTCCGATTTAGCCATAGCATTTTGTTTTCCTATGCCTAGGCTTCTCAAATCCTTCCAAACTTGAGGAAGAGATCGAGTTTGTGACTAAGTTTCTCAGTTGTTTAAAAATGATGTGCAGGCTTTCAGTTTTATACCTTTTCCAGCGTTTGTAGGCATTATCCCGCAGGCAGATTTGTTTTTTAATTTCCAAATTAAACCATGGCTGTACGGCAGGTTTTAGTGTTTTTGTTCTTAACGGAACACACTGTTCAAATAACCGTTGAATGTTGGAATTAAATAATAGAAGTTGATCCTGTGGCGAAGTCAAATCATAAATATTTGTCCAGTCATAATTGGCAAATTCAGTTAGTAGGTTGTTGAGATTGATTGATTTATAGTCCCTATAGTTAAAAAATCGTGTTGAATTGTCAGAAATAAAATCATATGTCATAAATATCAAGTCATGTTTAGAGAACGCTGGCACACACAGCTGGTCTTAGAGAAGGATTTTTGACGGTTCACTAACAAAGAAAACATCTAACAAAGAGCTACAGGTACTTGTGAAATGCTTAGGTAGTTGGCAGTTTACCAAGCTTAGGCCAAGAGAGTTAAAGTCATTTTGTACACTTTGTTCTCTGATCATATTGCTATTAACATCTCCAGCCAGGATTATGTTTTCGTACGCCACAGATATATCTGATACGGACTCTTAGAGATCAGTATATTCGGTCATTCGATGGGGTCTATAAATACAATAGATTAACATTTTTGATTTGGAACTAGGATCTACGACTTCCAGAAACAAATATTCAACTCTACCTTCGATCGGGTTTGATTTAATAAGCTTCGAAGTGTATTTGTTGCTTACAAAAATCGCCACACCACATGAGTGTTCCAGTCTGTCTGACCTATGCAACACGTAGATCAGATCGGCATCCTCAAAGCCATCCCACTACCTCTTTCGCCGAGTTTTATAATCTATGAATATTAATAAACCACACAATGAAAACTTAATATGGGGTAACTAGGAGAAAACACTTAAAAGATTACCTAAATATTGTAATGCACTACATACACTCTTCTTTAACATAGATTAACACATAACAGAACATTATTATATTTTTATTTTATTATTTTAATTTTAATTTAATTTGTTTTAGTATCCCGACGATATAAGACTAAGTCTTTTCAGATTCATCGGTCACTTTATGATTGTTACATTTAAACTTAAATACTTTGGGATTCGTACAATAAAACTTAAATACTAGAAGTAAAATTACATTACTTTACGTTACATTAACAATTTAACATTTTAACATTTTAACAAGTTATGGTGACATGAGTAACATAAAGAAACGAATTGAATTTAAAACAAAATGAGATTGACATTAAAAATTATAAATTAAGATTAAAATATGAATAAGAATTAGCTCGTGCTCTTTAAAAAGTTTATCATCGCAAATTTTAATCTTTTGCAGACAATGTTGTTTGTTCTGGCAGACGAAGCCAGTTGCACATGTTCAATTAAGTACTGCGGCTCATTTTTAGTCAGGAGTTTACGCAGAAATAAGAGGGTTTTTAACTTAATCTATGACTTAAGGCTTAGTTCAAAAATTTTGTTTGAGTAACATGTTATGTGCTCCCTGCGGTTTAAATTGAAGGCAACTTTTAGTTTTCTCTTGCTTATGGCGTCACAGGAACCAAATACTGCAATTCCGTAAAACAACGTTGGAATTATACAGGTTTTCGCTACAAGCATCCTGATATTCTATTAAGGTGGAATTAAATTTTATTCCCAAATTTTTGGCTCGTTTAACGAATTCTATTTCAACATTTTTTACCCCAATCTTTGGAAGACAGCTAAAGTCAATTGGTTTTTTTTTGAATAAGAATGCACTTTGATTTGGATGGATTGTGTCTTAACCCGTTCGCATCAGCCCAATCATTTATTTGTTAAATTTCATTGTTGCTAATTCTAATACACTCACTAATTCGACTTAGGGGACGGCTAACATATACCTGGACATCATCTGCATATAGGTGCACATCACAAACAGAAATACATTTAGAGAGATCATTTACATATAGCGAGAAAAGCAGTGGACCTAAAACTGATCCTTGTGGGACTCCTTGTGTGAGAGACGACCCGGAGAGGTTTATTGCACTTGAAGAGAAATTGTACAGTATGCGAATCTTTGTGCAGAGTATTTCGTGGTTTATCGAGTCAAATGCTTTGCTAAAGTCAAGAAGTGTTAGGAGGGTTACTTTGCTGTCATCGATTTTTTGGCGAATGTGCTTTTTAAAACCTGATTGCTTACAACTAAGAAGATTATTGTTCTCCAGGTGATTTTGCATCTGCAGGGCAACTAATTGCTCAAAAGCCTTTGCAAGGAAAGGCAAGGTGGAAATTGGTCTAAATTCAGTTTTTGATTTCGGGACGGGCAAAATTTTAGCAATTTTCCAGCAATCAGGAAACATTGACGTGGTAAAAACTGTATTAAAAATATGGGTAACAAATTAGTTTTGGGAGCAATATTTTTATAAATTTGGAACTAACATTATCTAGACCTTCTGCATTTGATTTTACTTTAAGTATACATTCAAGGACTTCACATGGACGTAAACGCATAAAGCTAAAAATAATATCACAGGATGTTGTTGAGTTCAGGTACAAATTATGTGTAGGAATGACGGAAGGAACCTCTGAAAATGTCTTATTAAGGACGTCTACATCAAGGTCCGATTTAGCCATAGCATTTTGTTTTCCTATGCCTAGGCTTCTCAAATCCTTCCAAACTTGAGGAAGAGATCGAGTTTGTGACTAAGTTTCTCAGTTGTTTAAAAATGATGTGCAGGCTTTCAGTTTTATACCTTTTCCAGCGTTTGTAGGCATTATCCCGCAGACAGATTTGTTTTTCAATTTCCAAATTAAACCATGGCTGTACGGCAGGTTTTAGTGTTTTTGTTCTTAACGGAACACACTGTTCAAATAACCGTTGAATGTTGGAATTAAATAATAGAAGTTGATCCTGTGGCGAAGTCAAGTCATAAATATTTGTCCAGTCATAATTGGCAAATTCAGTTAGTAGGTTGTTGAGATTGATTGATTTATAGTCCCTATAGTTAAAAAATCGTGTTGAATTGTCAGAAATAAAATCATATGTCATAAATATCAAGTCATGTTTAGAGAACGCTGGCACACACAGCTGGTCATAGAGAAGGATTTTTGACGGTTCACTAACAAAGAAAACATCTAACAAAGAGCTACAGGTACTTGTGAAATGCTTAGGTAGTTGGCAGTTTACCAAGCTTAGGCCAAGAGAGTTAAAGTCATTTTGTACACTTTGTTCTCTGATCATATTGCTATTAACATCTCCAGCCAGGATTACGTTTTCGTACGCCACAGATATATCTGATACGGACTCTAAGAGATCAGTATATTCGGTCATTCGATGGGGTCTATAAATACAATAGATTAACATTTTTGATTTGGAACTAGGATCTACGACTTCCAGAAACAAATATTCAACTCTACCTTCGATCGGGTTTGATTTAATAAGCTTCGAAGTGTATTTGTTGCTTACAAAAATCGCCACACCACATGAGTGTTCCAGTCTGTCTGACCTATGCAACACGTAGCCATCACATTCAAAAGGGACGTCACTGTAGCCACTTACAAACCATGTTTCTGAAACACACACTATATCAACATTTGATCCTACAAAAAATTCCCTAAACTCATCCATTTTTCTGACCAAGCTTTAAGCATTTATGTGGACAATCTTCAGACCAACTTTTAGTTTACACAGAATTCTCAGCAGACTGCTCGCTGTTGCATTATTTGTACTGACCTGCATTATAATAAGGTAAGGTAAATTGGGAAACGCACATATGAATTGAGAAGGCACAACCTAGATTTGAACGAAAAAAAGATTACCACTAGAAAACCTAAATTACTCTTAAAAACTATAAAAATAAAGAGATCAGCTGCATAAGAAATGTTATTTACGAAAGCTATTTTGGGCAGCACGAGGGGTAACTTCGGCAACCAGTGCGCTGGATCCAGAGAGGGCGAGAGCAGACTCAGCAGCCGTGATCGCTGAGAGCTCATCAAGTTGCTGGATAATGTAAATGTCCTCTCTCCCACTGCTCTGAACGCGCACAATTCCACGGCGCGTAAAAACAGCAGCAAGAGATTTCTGCTTCTTCAAACGCATGGCTTCTTTAAATATGAGGAAATTATCTCTCGTGAGCTGCTCATTAACATAGAGAGTCAAAGCCCAACAGGTGTATGTTCAGTTGCTGTTTTGTTGTGCGTCGGATCGACCATTGAATTTTGCGATTTTCGGACCCTAAAAATATCGCGGACTCTCGGAGCCGGAACAAGGTTTGTCGCGAAGCAGAGCTTGTTAAACAGTGGCCTTAGTTTACGCACTGCGCATGCCTCGCTTTCGGCACGCTGTGCGTCAAGCTTACCTTGCACCGTGCCAATTTGGGATTTTAGGGAGCGCCGCTCCTCAACCTCCTGCTCCAGCTGCAACATGCGATCGGCCATCTGCTTCATCTCCGTGGTGACGCCCAAGAGCCGTTCCTGCAGCACCTCAAGCATCCTATCCTCTACCTCACGGATGGTGGACTTGATCAGCTGGGCTTGTTCATCAAAACGGCTATTCATTGTCACGATAAACATTGGTGAGGCAGTGTCATAGGCAGCGTCAGAGGGGCGCCCGCGCTTAGAGCCAGAGGTTTCTTTCAAGCGTTTTCCCTCTGGCAAAACCATATTTTGTTTTGTTTTTATTCTTCGTTGAGTTGGTGTTGTGTTGGTGACGAGAGTTTTTCAATTGAGTGTTTTATGTGTCGAGTGTTGTGTCTCTGTGCTCTTGTATTATGTTATGCACTGTTTCTTAAATGATTTGTTGTTGCACTTAAAATTATTAGGAAGCGATTTTTGTAGCTTAGAACCGATTTATTCCGGGCAAAATGAACTTTTATGTGTTGTACTCTTATTTATGCTGCTGAAGTAAGCAGTTTTTAGTTTTTTTTTAAAGCCACGCTTGCCGCCCCTGCAAACTGATTGATAGTTGAGTTACAAAAAATATATATTTTTTCCTGTCGTATTTAATTACTTACTTAATTTTTATGCAATATTTTTATTCATCCAATTCAATATTATAAATATCCTCATCGCCATCAGAATCGCACTGCAGATCGTTTTCATTTTCAGATGTAGACGGAAGGTCCAAAAGACTTAATACCGCTTTTGATAATGTTTTTTTTTATTTTTCTTTCTCTTTCCTTTAGAGAAACACTCGGCAATAATGGATCCGAGGAATCTAAGCTCTGTGAAATATATCAGTCATAGTATTGAGTCGACTTGAATGCGACAATCTCTCTTTTTTGTAAACTTTGTTGCGTGCTCCAGAAGCATTTTCGCCTAAGAATCATAGTAGAACCAAGCTCGAATTATTAATCTGGTAACCGTGAACCAATATTTTATGAATTGATGGTGACATCGGATACCAAGGGTAGCTACGCATATATATTGAAAACTTTGTTTCACAAAATGAGCGATATTTTTTCGAATTTATATAATAATTGGAAGTTATGGCGATTAAAATGGCGTGAAGTTTATTTAAAAGATCTTTGTTGAAGTTGGTAATAGATGCTAGTAGTTTAGTATTGGCAAAAGCTTACCTAGCCGTATTACCATAATTGGTATTGCCGCTTCCATTCAGCTTTGGCATGCTTATCCGAAGACCCATTTCGTTCAAAAACTTTTCTTGAATACATTTGTTCCGTTTGTTCATTTCAATCTTATCATAACTTTTTATATGCCATTTCTTAAATTCAATATTATATGAAATGTTCAAGACAAATTCTAAAAACCGAATTTAGGCAATGGTCTTACTCCAAACTGCAAAGCTCCAGGCTTTGGGACAAAAATTGTTAGGATTAAAATCTGTTATTTCTAATATTTTTGTTGGAGTGACACCACAGATTGGCCAACATTGAGTAGATTTAGTTCCAGTTAAAACGTTTAGCACTTTGCCATCAATAAATATGGACTTAAAATGCAAAAAATTACTATAAATAAGGTAATATGGACTAAAATTTGTCTCAAGGTCATCAGTCCCTTTATTTTAGTCCATTATGATGGACTATAGTTAAGGCTATAAAAGTCTACAAAATAGTCCATGACAATACCTAAATTTAAGGTATAATTGACATTAAAAAACTGGACTTAATTTAAGGTACATTTTTATCGTGAATCAAGTTCATGTTATATACAAAAAGCAAAGCAAAAAGCCCCTTAAATTAAAGTCAAAATAATTCCAATAAAAAAAAGCCATGAATACATTAAATCAAGACGATGTTATGGCCCAAAACCAAAGCAAACAGCCCCTTAAATTGAAGTCAAAATTATTTAAAATATCTTGGCCATATAGGACTAAAGCGTAAAATTTAAGAATCTATGGTTATTTATAAAATATTCCACATTTAACGATTTAGCTACAACACTCCATGAAGTAGTAGAAAAACTGGAAGATCAATCGCGGCTGTGTAAATAAAATAAAATAAAATAAATAATGATTAGTTTTATGAAATAATAGTTGAAATGCTCTTGTAAAACAAAATATGTAGTAAAGAAATTGAATCCTGTTTATACGATTTTAATTGCGTAACGAAATATTCAAAAGCGAATGATAAGGGTATAAGTAAAAATGTAAATAACAACTTTAAATTAATCTTAAACTCCTTTAAAAGCTTAAGAATCTTAACGCTAAATGCTTTTCCTTTAACTGCTTTTGAGCAATTGGTATAATAGAACTTTTAAATTTCTCACACTTGGATACCAAGTTTGTTCTTTAACAAATAAGGTATGGAAGTATATTTTTATACTTAGTAGTATATCTTATACTTATAACTTGAACAAAAAGGAAACGTTTTTTTTACAGCAAAACACGTGCCTGCACATGTACGACAAAAAATATACTTCCATACTTTATTTATTACAGATCAAACTGTACTTTGCTCAAAGGTTTCCCGAGGAAGAGAATCTTTTGGTATCGAAGTTTGAGAAATTTAAAAGTTCTATTATATAAATTGCTCAAAAGCAGTTAAGGTTAGCATTTAGCGTAAAGATTTTTAAGCTTGTATAGAGACTTCAACAAGGTAAGATTAATTTAAAGTTGTTATTTACATTTTTACTTATACCCTAATCATTCGCTTTTGAATATTTTGTTACGCAATTAAAATCGTATAAATAGGATTAAATTACTCTACTACATATTTTGTTATACAAGAACATTTCAATTATCATTTCATAAAACTAATAAATATATATTTTAATTTATTTACACAGACGCGATTGATCTTCCAGTTTTTCTACTGCTTCTTGGACTGCTGTCGCCACGGCTTGCCAAATCGCTTATTGTGGGGAAAGCAAAAAAAAGGATTGCTAAAATTTCAATAACGGACTCCCGTAAATTTTTTCAAAGAGTGGCTTCGTTTGGAGAGCTTAAAACATAAATTTGAAATAAGATTCAGTTGCTTAATGATCAAAAATCAACCTTAAAACCCATTATTTGCGGTGTAGGAAAGTCTGAAATCGAATATAATGAATTTTTTGTATACTTTTTGTATACTTTTTGTATACTACTTATTGTAAATTTGAGGACATTTGTAGTGCAGTCGATGCCTGTTTTAAGATATACAATGTTTTAGTGTTTAGGAGCTTATTAAATTTTAACCCATTTCAAATTCCTTTATTAAATACAGCTATTTTATATATTTTTATGGTTATTTATCCCTTAATATTTCTTTGATATGGATATAAGCAGCAAATAAAACTTTTCTAAAGTAATATCTTTCATTAACGATAAAATCTGCCAATATGTATATTTTTAAGAACTTTCAATGTAATCTAAAGCAAGAAAGGAATCAAACTTCGGCAAGCCAAAGTTTATATATCCTTGCAGCTATTGCAAAAATTAAATATTCTTGAAGACAATAAAATTATGATTTACTTGCGTGTATGTTTAGAAGCGATGAAGCTATGATGATTTGCAGCTCAATTATTTAAGTTCCTATGGCAGCTATATGATATCGTTTTCGTAATTCTAAGCTGTCAAATAATTAAATAATCAAAAAGAATTTCTAAAAAAAAATTACAATAAAAAAAGGTTAGAAAACAGCAAGGCTATACTTTTTTTCATTTATTGTTCCGATTGTTGCTATGTGAGCTATATGCTATAGTCGTCCAATCCGGCTCGTTCCGACTTATATACTACCTGCATTAGAAAGACAACTTTTGGAAAAGTTTCATGCAGATATCTTTAAACAGGATGATAATAGCTAAAAAAAAACTACTCCCTAAAGCGAAGTATATTTATATTTTTAAAGGTAATATGAAATATTTATAAATTAATATTTAGTTAAACAAGAGGTATAGCTATGTATTACTTAAAATCTAATGATATTTTATTCAGAAATAAATAAAAATAAATTAATAGGCATGTTAGTTTTTTTTAGGTAAATGGACTTTATTTCTGCAAGTCGATTCCTTAATTGTTTATTGCCTTAAAACGTGTTCCATTTCTAAGCCCCTCATACCTATAAAATATCATTTAAGGCAATTAAGTCCATGTTTACCTTAAGTCTAGGAAATTTTTTTTCTGAGTGTACGTTATATATGTTATATCACGATTTTTATTAAATTTATAAACAGAAGGTTTGAGATTATTAATTTGTGAATCTAATAGGTTTTTTTTTTCATCATTATGTGGGCCGTAGTTTCTTTTACTTGTTGAATTTTTAGAGGTCTGCAAAATCGTATAGATTGCGGTGTTCTATTATTCCATATGTTGTGATCAAAAGAGTCTATAAATTTTAAGGGTATAACAGAAGGCACAAAAATGGAGTGATCTGAAAGCTGTTTGTCAGGTGTTATTGGTAGCGGTTCGGAATTTCAGAACTGTTTGGAAACTGATGCGCAGTATGATCCAAAAGGTTTTGTAATGATAGCTTTTATATCTCCAGGACGGCATTGTAATTTAGATTAGATAATTGTCACTGTGGCGACTTTTATTGATAAGTCTAGTGTTTCCAGGAGGAAGCCAAAGCTTCATCGGGTGTAAGTGGAACGGATTTTTGGATATCAAATTGTTTTCTCGATTCGGTTGAGTATTCGGGTGTTGTTAAAGTTTTTTAAGAAGAAAAGCCGTGTCCTTCTTGCTTTGTTTCTTTGCAGAGACTGCTGCAGAATGTGCAAGAAGAGTTGTGTCACAATTATATTAATTTGCGAGCTCAGATGACAATTTCTTTTTAAATCTTGTACCCGTATTCGTGTAAGATAAGGTTGGACTTGTTGAGGTGTTTTGCAGTTTTCATCAATAGTAGTTGATATTTTAGACGCCTACCATGTACCGTTCAAGCATGGGAAGACATTTATGAATGTTACTATTAAAATTACTCATTTGTTTGTCTATTTCCTTTATTATCTTGGCTTCCACAGTGTTTTTATTAATTTTGGTGTATATCCACTCCGATACACATTGAATTTTTCGATTGTTGCTGCGTCAAATCTCGAAAGTTCGCTGTAACTAAACTTAAACGTTCCTATATATTACCAAAATGTGAGAAAAGGGGGACGAACGGGGATGAGTTTTTGGTTTGTGGTTAGAGACAAGTCTCAAACTTTCAATAATATAGTTGAATTTTGTGGACCAATTTTAATTATCAATCAATAATCCAAAGGGCAATTAGAAAATTCACTCAATTAACGCCAACTCCACTCATAAAAAGCTCAAAACCGAGGTATAATCGTCAAAGAAGTTTAAGTTAAGCAGCGAGTTCAGTTTGAGACTTGTCTTAAGACAGTCAGTGTTCTTCCAAATAAAAAATTATTGTAACCAGTTTAAAATAAATTAAATAAGGTTTTTTTATATTTAACTTATGGTTCGGAAATTTAATTGGCGCAGCCGGTAGGATCTTGAAGTCATTTTAAAAATAGTCGGTACTGATCAACGAAAGGATATTACTGTACGACTAGTATAATTCGATCAGCGCAAATTCCGTGAATATACAAAAAGACAAATATCGAGATCCGCCAAAGAATCTATGTATAATTTTCGAATGCAGAAATAAAGTAAATAAATTACAATTCGGTCAATACGCGCTTAAAAGAAAATAAAGTCTCTTTATTATAGTGTTCTTTGTTCTGCTTTAATTTAATTATCTTTTATTCAGCTTTTTCGTTTGATCGCACCGGCCACGCTTTTTCGAATGCCTCGCTCTTTTCTTCGTGCGTCTTTTTTTTAGGGATGCAAAACACATCGATGCTTTTACAAACCAGGTATAGCACACACAAAGTATATCCAGGGTTACACACACATTAAAAATCTAACTTAACTATATAACTTAAAACTACTTTTGCCATGTTTATTAAGAGTAGTTGCTTACTTAGTTCTTATTACTACAATTGGGCCGTCCTGACTATGAAGATTTCCCGATACTCGTTGACTTACTTCTAGTAACAATGCTACCTTGGCCATATTTATTTATTTTACAATTGTCGTTTACTTCTATGTTTTTACTATTATTTTTGTTTTTATTTACAATAATTTTATTTGTATTGCTAATTTTATCAGCAGGATCAATTTCCTTATCTTTTATATCTGGACTATCATTAACATCAACTTTGTCTTTTCCATTAAGCCAGGGTTTCATATTATGCACCGCCCATATACCCGAATATGGCACTTGTGACTGCTGAAAGTTCTCTACGTCTTCAATAAAGTACCTATTATTATCTAACACCTTGGACACAACATAAGGCCCTTTGAATTTGGAAATTAACTTACTGGACAAGCCTTGCTGCGAGTTAAAATTTCGAACAACAACATAATCTCCTTTAGAAAATAGTTCCGGTTTTTGTCGTTTTGAATCAACATAGGTTTTGTTATATCCTTGAGCTTTTTTTCTGGCATATATTAGCTTGTAGTCGTATTTCGTTTAGGTCTTTGTGCAAAATTTCTTGACTTTCATCGATAAAATTTTCTTTTAAACTATCAATATAACCCCTCTGTCTAACCCCAAACAACATTACACTTGGGTATTGATTCAAACTTCGGTTTTTTGTGTTATTCATTGTAAACTCTACTTTGTCTAAAGCTTTGCGCCATGGTTGATTATTCTCTACGTCTGTTAACTTTGCTATCATTGGACCTAAATCTCTATTGACTCTTTCTACTTGCCCGTTAGCTTGTGGCAAGGCTGTTGCTATTTTAACATGCCTTACATTGTTTTGTTCAACAAACTCCTCATATTCCTTTGACGTAAAACAGCTGCCTCGATCAGATATTATATTTTTAGGTCTACTGTACGATCTGAAATAGTTTTGTAACGCTTCTATTGCTGCCTTGGAACTAGTTGTTTTGGTTGGATATAATCTGGTGAATTTTGTACACGCGTCAACTATTACTAGTATGTGCTTTTTATTCGTTTCCTTGCTATTTATCGGACCATAGTGATCAGTATGAATAACTTCAAACGGACTTGTACCTTTCGGAATAGGATGTAAAAAACCCTCAGTTTTACCTGTTTTATTAGAGGTAGTTCTTTATGTGAATCTCAACTTTCTTTCTTGTACCTGGAAACCAAAAATTCTTACTTATGAGGTCCGTTACTTTGTCAATTCCTACATGCCCCATTTCGTCATGGCATTTGTACAGAACCATTTCTTCCATTGACTTTGGAACACAAAACAGTAGCCTATCGTTACTTTTCTTATACACGACACCATTTCGTAGTTCATAGTGCTCACCCTCTTGATTTAATAACATTTCTTTAACTCTATGTATATTTTAATCTCTTCCTTGACACATAATTAGATTTTCTTCGAAATTATTTGTTTCAATTACAATAATACTATTACTTCGACTCAGTGCGTCAACATTTTGCACTCTTTTTCCCGATCTGTGCTCAAGCTCGTAGTCATAGTTTTGAAGCTCTAAAGCCCATCTTGATTTACGGGGTTTTATTTTTTTTATTTAAAGTTAAAGTTAACGAATTGCAATCAGTCACAATTTTGAGTCTAATTCCTTGCACATAAACTCGAAATCTTTTTAATGAGTTTATTATTGCTAAAGTTCCCAACTTGTACGTTTCGAAAAATAAAAGACAGGGTGAAATTTGTTATCCCTTTTCCTTTGTAATAATATTGCGCCATAACCTGCATCACAGTGCAACTTTGTCTCATCTCTTGGATCATATATTGCTAAAATTGGAGCTTCAATAAACTTGTCCTTAAGTTTAGTAAACGTATCCAGTTCTTCTGTATTAAAAGCAAGCTACTTGTCTTTTCTGGTTAAATCGTAAGGTGACTTTGCAATAATTGAAATCTCTTTAATAAATCTTCTGAAAACCCAGAAATAATAATAATAATTCAAATTCAACAAATCCTCAAAGTTCACCTAACAGAAATCAAATTCCTGCTCAAAATCAGGGAAATTAACATAAGTATAGTAGGAACCTAGATCAAGGTAGGGCCCAACACCCCTTTAATTTCCTGGCATCTTTAAATACACCTGTTAAGAGACAACGAGATAATGACAGTGCACAGAATAGAAGGGACGTAAATTGCCTCGGATACAGAAAGTGTTGCCGATATGTCAGAGTAAGAGTTAAAGGAACACTTCTTAGAGCTATGATAGATACAGGGTCATCTATCAATTTAATGAAGACAAATTTTGGAAATAATGAAGATAAATTAAAAGTATTCACAATAAATGGATCAATGGAATTAAATAAAAGTATAACATTGGAATCATGCAAAATCTGAGAATTATGATATTCTAATAGGTAGAGATTATTTAAAAGAAAGTAAAGCGAAAATACACTATGAAGAAGAAACAGTGACGTTAGGAGACACATTACTTTACATAAAATATGGTGAAAATGATATAAAAAGGACAAGAACGCAGTAAAGTGCCTTAGTTCACCATCAGTTAAAAAAGATATTAAAATGGATAAGACCGCTTTAGAATGCCTTAATCCGCCATTATCAAAGGATAAATCATTTAATTTTGCCATTAATAATGAATTAAAAGAATGCAATAAATACAGATTAGAACATTTGAACGAAGAAAAACTAGAAAGTTTGAAGAAAGTTTTGTTTGAATATATTGACATACAGTACAATGAAAATACAAATTTGATTTTTACAAGTACTATTAAACATTCAATACAAACAAAACGTGAAGACCCAGTAAATAGCAAGCCATACAAATATCCTCAAACCTTTGATGAAGAAGTTAATAAGCAAATAAATGAAATGATTGAACAGGAAATTATTCGTAAATCAAAATCTCCCTATTGCTCACCCATTTGGATAGTTCCAAAAAAGATCGATGCATCAGGCAAGATGAAGTATAGATTAGTAGTAGATTACAGAAATTTAAATGAGATTACTATCAATGATAAATTTCCGATACCCAGAATGGATGAGATATTGGACAAATTGGGAAGATGCCAATATTTCACTACCATCGATTTAGCCAAAGGATTTCATCAATCCAAATGGAACAAGAGTCAATAGCAAAAACAGCATTCCCAACAATACACGCTCATTACGAATATACATGAATGCCATATGGCCTTAAAAACGACGTCTATCTAGATGATGTTAAAAAACTTCATTAAAAGAACATATTTTATTATTGAAAAATTTATTTAAAAAATTACGTGATGCAAATTTAAAATTACAAGTTGACAAATGTGAATTTATGAGAAAAGAAACAGAATTTTTAGGCCATGTGGCAACTATTACAGGAATTAAACCAAATCTAAAAAAGATAATTGCCATAGTAAATTTTCCAATACCAAAAACACCAAAAAAAATTAAATCATTTCTAGGATTGTGTGAATTTTATCGAAAATTCATACCGGACTTTGCACATATCGTAAAACCAATGACAATGAAATTAAAGAAAGGTGCCATAATTAATATTTAAGAAAAACCCTACATAGAAGCATTCGAAAAAATGAAATTTTTAATTACTTCAGACCCAATTTTAATTTATCCCGACTTTAATGAAGCATTTTCACTAACAACGGACGCAAGCAACATGGCTATAGGAGCATTATTGTCACAAAATCATTAACCAATCTGTTATGCTAGCAGAACTCTCAACGAACATGAAATAAACTACGCGACTATTGAAAAATAACTTTTAACAATCGTATGGGCCACCAAATATTTTAGACCATATTTATTCGGTAGGTCTTTTGAAATATTAAGCGATCATAAACCTTTAGTTTGAATGAATAACACACAAGAATTTAATATGAAACTACAACGATGGAAAATAAAATTAAACGAATACGATTATCAGATTAAATATATGCCAGGACAAGAAAATTATGTAGCGGACGCATTATCCATTACCAAAATAGAAGAAAATATGTTTACAGATGATATGGAGGAAAATAAACCAGAAGAAACAGCCAGTAGTACAAATGCAACAGCCCACAGTGCTCAAGAAGATAACCAGAACTATATTTCCATAACTGAGAGACCATTTAATTATTTTTCCCGACAAATCGAGTTAATTAAAGGAGATGAGGATGGAACAGAAGTAACGCATTATTTTCACAAATTAAAAATTCAAATTATTTACAAAGAAATGAAACCTTAGCAAAAGAAATAATTAAAGAATACTTATGTACTAAAAATAGCGCAATTTATTTCCATAACGATTCAGACTACTTTACATTCCAAAAAGCTTATGTGGAAATTATAAATGCAAATCACTTGACGAAATTAGTAAGATGTACGGCAAAACTTGAAGACATACTGACATATGCAGACTTTAAAGAAAAATATTAAAACAACATAAAGAACTACTACATCTACGAATCGAAAAAACTACTGAATGGTTTAGAGAAAAATATTATTTCCCCGACTATCAAAAATTAATTCAGAACATAATAAACGAATGTGAAACTTGTAACATTGCTAAAACGGAATACTAAATTGACATTTGAACTTACTCCAGATATTCAAAATATAAGAGAGAAATTTGTCATGGATTTTTATATGGTGTGTAAACAACAATTTTTATCATGTATCGACGTATAAATTATAAGACCGTTGGGTATTTATTTTATATTTTTATTTTTTTCCATACGCCCGTAAGGGCATAGGTATTTTATACAGAGTTAGTTCTCTGGAGTACAATTTTTGACTAAACAAAAGAACCTATCCAACTGCAGCTTGAGACGTTTGCCTGGCTGCAGCGCTGTCGCCAAGGTGCCGGGTCAGCGTTTTGTCCCTGCCCGTGGCGATCACTCGCGAGTGCTCTGTTCTGACTCCGGGCACTTGCACCCGGAACGCGCGGTCAGCGGTTTCTTCGCTGCGCGTGCAGGCCACCGGATATGGTCTGCAACTCGGCAGTTTCTTCTCTTGGGAACTGCCTGTGTTAACTTTTCCCCCCTTCAAGTGGTCGTCGTCCCGGGGACCCGCTCGTTCCACATCGTTGTCAGTTCTTGGTTTGGTGTGACTTCTGGCCCTTAGATAGCGATAGCCGAGCCAAATGGTGGAACAGAGAAAGAAGGTAGCAAGTAGGGCAAAGGAGTTGCTGAGGAAGGAGACCCCAGTGTAAGTTCTTCTCTGAGGGTCCCGATGTGGTGGAGATTGCTCAGACTCAGCTCGTGAAGAAATGGGAGACTCAGCCGGTTCTGGTGGGCCGTGATGTTGACTATGGCCATGGCCGACACAGCAGGTTTTCTCATTGAACTTCCCAATTGATTTACGAACCAAGTTCCGTTGAGGGCTACCTTGTCAGAATAGGTTACCAGGTAGGTTCCGGATATTTTTTTCTCTCGCCCTTGGTTATCGGTTATGGTCACGTTGGCATCGTTCACGATGAGGGTGCCATGATCCACAATGGTAACCGGATCCAGGTGACCTGGGAGTGTGGAGCAATGCGCGATAGCCCCAAAAACTATTTGCTGTGCGCAGGTGCCATTTTGCAGCTCCCTGCAGAAGGTGGCGCCGACAGTCGTTTTGCAATGACCGATGTTAAGGTTTCGCGCTGGGCATTCGGCGACAAGGTTCCCATATTCAAAGTCCAGGATTTTTTTCTGGTGCTGAACTGGATAGACTGTTATCTTCTTACATATAATTTTGGGCTAGGGAGTTTAATGAGAAAATGTAGAATTTCAGAATTTTGAAAAACATTAATACTAGATACCTCTAATAATTATATCAAACTAACGTCAATAAGCTGCCTGTCCTTGAATTCGCCAATGTCGGAACCATCCAAAATTGCTGGACTTACGATGTTTAATTTTGCCAGGGTTAAGCCCATTAAATGTTTTCTAGATCCGTGATTACAATGCTATTTTTTGCCAGAATAATTTCCAAAAGATGGGTTTCTTTATCTGTTTCGAATTTATGGATTTGATTCATTGAGTTTGTGAGTTCATTTAGACATTTCTGAAATTTGATATTTAATTCTGTTTGTCCTTCATCTGTTCTAATTAATTGTTCTTGATTGAATTTTATTTGCTCCCAATCGTTAAAGTCGGGTGTGCCGGCAATAACTTTTAGTGCTGTCCCGAGTAAGTTAATACTCCTAGCGGCTCTATGGTGGATTTTTGAGGTAGTCACCAACTTGCGAATATTTGTAAGGTCCGTCATTATGACTGGTGTCCTGTGATCGTCTGTAAATGTCTTCGTCATTGTTTCCGTCTGGTCGGCGTAGTCTTCATAAGTCGTCACGTTCGTTGAGTGCTGTAGGTATCCGTAGGACTCCCAGATGACAATTTCGTTGTCTTCTATCGGGATGTAGTCTGCGTTCGTGTAGTCATTAAGTTTTACTGTCGCGTCCGTCTTGACAGCCGTAAGTACAAAAACTAAGACAAATTTTCTTAGCCTAGAAAAATATAAAAATAATAGAAAAAGGGGTTCAGTAATCTCGCGAAGATGGTTAGCGTAGATTGTCCTTGTGGACCACCCTCCCCTCAATTTGGACCGTGGTCCCCAGGTCTGCTTCAATGATTTTTTCCGAACATAGTGGCGAGAGCTTGTTTCCTATGCGTTTGTTTGCCTTAAGGAAAACTTTTTCACCAGCTTGATAGCCCTTTTGGGTCCTATCTTTGTTTACCAGGTCAAGGGATTTTTCTTGAGCCTGTTGGATTCTCTTTCTAATTCTGCTTTCGAAATCCGCGGGTTTTGAGTGAACAATCTCTATGGTTTTTTTGTTGGTTACCGAGTGGATAGAATTGTTGTATTTGTTGGTTGCCAAAAGAATTAGTTCGGTCGTATCGCTTAAGTTGCCCTCTATTTTCAAGGATCTGGCTATTTCCGCCAGGGTGCTATGAAACCTTTCTACTTGACCGTTTGAAGAGCTATGTAGGGGCGGGGCGTTGGCGATGGTGATATTGAAATGATTCATGAGTATTGATTTAATTGTTTCGGAGTTGAACGACCTTTCGTTATCCCAATAAATTGTTTTGATTTTTGGGAAGAAATTTATTATGTGCAGTATAGGGGATTTTACGTCCACTATGGCCCTCGATGCGATAGCCTGCACCGTGGCGAATTTTGAAAATTTATCGATGCATGTTTGAAAAAGGGTTCGATCTGTTGAAAAAATGTCGATGTTGAGAATTTCCCCCACAAAAGAAGGTATCGGTGTTTCTGCTACCACTTGCTTAGATGTATGGCGTTTGTATTTTGCCATTGAACAGGTCTCGCAATTCAAAGTTGTCTCTGTTGCTAACCGAAGCATTTTAGGGAAAAAATAGTCCCTCAAGATTTGCTTTACATTTTCTTGTGCTGCTCGGTGAGCCCTGTTGTGTTCTGCTATGACAATTTCCCTTTGCTCAGTTGTATCCGTTATGTCCGGCACGAAGCTTTTCATATATTTGAATGACGTGTTGGGGAACAATTCGACTAGTCGATGTTGAATAAATGCCAAGATCGGTAGGGAGCAATATGTTGCGTTTACCACCTCAGCATTAACTAAATCTTGTAAAGTGTTAAGCTGATTTTCTCGGTTAGAAATTTTTATTACGTGTCGCACCTTGCTTTTAAACAAGATGAATGTGTCAACAGAGGAGCTGTTTCCTTCCTCAATTACTATTTGGTTCCGGAAACAGTTTACTGGGTTGTCCGTCGTGTCTATGGTGTATGTCAGTGATTGTTCGCTGTGTATGGTTGCTACGTCTGATTCTATTTCGTCTTCTAAGACGTTTATGTACTGGCGAGACAGCGCGACTGCCACAAGGTTTTCTTTGCCAGGTTTATAAACTAATTTCGCGCCGTGATCGTCGATAATCCCTTTCCAGCGATTTAGTTTCGCGTTAGGGTTTTTGTCCGAGACGGCAAAGGTAAGTGGCTGGTGGTCGGTAAAGATCTGCAAGCCCCTCACTCCGTACAAGTAATTCCGGAGGTTTTTCAGTGCCCAAACTATAGCAAGGAACCCTCGCTCGTTTGTTGCATAATTTTTTTCGTTGTCCCGCAGCGCTCGTGATATCATAGTGATGGGGCGGCCATCTTGTGATAGTACTGCTCCCAATCCAGAGCCTGACGCATCAGTCGTCAAGTCAAATGGCTTTTTGAAGTCCGGGTAGGATAGCAGAACGTCCTCTGATGCCAAGATCTCTCTCAGCCTGTCAAACGTTTCTCTCTGTTCCTTGGTCATACTATGTCGACTTTTCTCGACTGATATTTGCTAATTTTACCATTTTCTCCCTTTAGGATATTCGTTAAAGGTCTTGCGATAGTCGCGAAGTTTTTTATGAAGCACCTATAATAACTTGCTAGTCCCAGGAAAGATCTGAGTTCGTATAACGTTCTAGGCGGGGGGAATTGTTTTATTGCTTTGATCTTCTCAGGTGAAGTTCGTAGCCCTGTTTGAGACACTATGAATCCCAAGTATTCGACGCTTTTTTTGAAGAACTTAGACTTTTCTTGGGACACTCTCATGCCCGCCTCTAAGAGTTTCGTTAAGGCCCAAGCCACGTCCCTAACATGGTCCTCTTTTGTTTTGGAAAATATTATAACTTCATCGACATACACATAGCATATCTTTGAAATTCCTTCCCGGAGGACATCGTCGATGGCCCTCTGGAAAATGCTCGGGGCATTTTTAAGTCCAAATGGCAGTCTACAGAATTCGTATTTGCCGTTGTTGATTGAAAAGGCTGTTTTTTCCCTGTCCTTTTCTGCCAGCTCTATCTGATGAAAGCCTGCCTTGAGGTCGAGTGTCGTAAAAAATTTCGACTCGCCCATATTCGACAGTATTGTCGAGATGGTATCTATCGTCTACGGTTATTTGGTTGAGTTTCCTAAAGTCGATAACCAATCGCTTCTTTTTAAACCCATTTTGGTCAGTTCCTTTAATGTCCACAACCCTGGTAGGGTTATTATATGGGGACTTGGATGGCCTTATTACGCCGTCCGCAAGATGTTTTTTAACCTCTGCATTGACGAATTCGGTTACACCCATGGGGTGCGGGTATGACTTCGAGTATACCGGTTCCCCATCCGTTTTAATCGGTGCCAATGTGTTTATGTTGAAAGGCAGAGCTTCATCCGGATCCGCGAAGGCTTTATGATTTTTTACAATCATTTTATCGAAGGTGGCTTTAATTGCCAGATCCTCGTCATCGATTTTTATGAAGTTAATGTTTTTCGCTTTAGCAAACTGGATCTTTTCAGTTCCATTGCTAGTGTGCAGAACATTTTTAGTAAAATCGAGCTTCGCATTCACTTGTTTAAGTAAGTCGAGTCCGATAATGCCGTTAAAATCCTTAAGGACGTTTAGAATGAAAAAGGGTGTTTTTGTAATGTAAGGAATCAGGGATTTTATTCTAAAAAATTGCAGGAGTCTTCTTCAGCTAACTCGTCCTCTATCTCCGTGGTGCTTGCTTGCGCAACGAAGTCATATTCCTCATCGTCGGTTTTTTCTTCCGGCATGAAGTTTATTTTTTGTTGGGATCGTGTCGACCCCCTTTGCCACGCCGTGGGCTGCTTGAACCTGGAGGAGGTGTCGACCTCCATTGGTTCTGGTGCTGGTTGGCTTGGACCTGCGCTATTATATAGTTTTTGTTTAAAAGAACCGCTCTGATTAGTTGCTCCCTTTTGGGTCCTGACAAAGTGAGGGTTCTTTTTTATCGCCCCCTGGCTTTGGTTCTGTTCATAGTTTTTCCACCCCGTTTGTCGCTGGTTGATCGGCCTAAATATCTTTTCCTCGCTATGGCGGGCGAAGGTGGCTGCGAAAGCGCTTCTGTCATTTCTTGCCTCAGCTTCTTAAGCTAATGCCAAGGCTGATGGTAAGTCTCTTGGTTGCGCCGGAAAAACGGCTATTTTCAATGACTTTTTTAAGCCAGATATAAACGCATGTAAAGCGTCATCTCTGTGCTGTTCATTTAGGACTGCCGCCGCGGTTGCGTCGTGAGTCATGATTGTTTTGTTGGTAAGAAGCGTTAGCTTCCGTTCGATCTCGTCATAGTATTAAAGAAGGGGCAGTTCTCCCTGTCTTGATAGACTTAACTCTTGCTTAAATACGTGTACGGGAGTTTTGTCCGCATACGTAAAATCCAACCTTGCCAGTATGGCATGAAAGTTAAACACTGTGTTAAATGAGGCCAATACATCCGCTGCCGCGCCCCGTACCATATTTTTAAGTATTCCTACAGCCTGGTAATGTCGGCTGCTGCCTTTGTATGGCTCGAATGCCCTATATGCTGCAGTGGCAGCCTGCCTCCAGGAAACACTTTTCCTGCTTCCCGTCGAACACCGGGACAGATTTTACCATGTCCAGGGGTTCGTTACATTATACATTATATCAAAAAGAACGTTTTATTAAAAAAATGTTTTGTATTTTTTTGTGACGGAAATCAGGCATCAAAAATATAAATTTTTATTACTAAAATTTCTCCAAAAAATATAACTGGTTTATTTTATTATAGGAAAATGAAATTTGATATTTATTCGTTTTTTAGTATCAATGAGATTTATTTTTGAAATATTTGCATTAGCGAACACTTAGGACAAAAAGCCTATTCACATGTTCTTAAATTTATTTCGTCTTCGAGTTCTATGTTTTGCCGACGGCTTTTGCCGCCACTGGTACTGCCGCAGCCGTTGTCGCTGCCGCTGCTGTTGTCGCTGCCGCCGCTGTCGCTGCTGTTGTCGCTGCTGCTGCCGTTATCGCTGCCGCTGCTGTTGTCTTCTTAGGGAGTAATTTTTTGCACTTCCCGTTGCAGACGGTTTTTTCCACTTGTTAAGAGGAATTTTTTAGATTTTGGATTGCAGATTTTGAGTTTCTTCCACTTAGATTTGGGTTGCAGATTTTAGATTTCTTCCACTTGTTTAGATTTTGGGTGATTTCTTCCACTTGTTTAGATTTTGGGTTGCAGACTTTGGGTTTCTTCCACTTGTTAAGAGGAATTTTTTTCAGTTTTCCTTCACTTTGTTAAAAGTTTTGGGAAATATTATGGTTTGATTTTCGTATTTATTTTTCTAGTGCCAGTTCTTGACCGCACTTTATATTTTCACTTGCACTTATTGCACTGGATCGCATGTGTCGTTGATTTTAATTTTACTTTTTACTTTCACTTGCAATTTCTTGCACTTGGATCGCTTGAGTGTCGTTGAGTTGGGCGACAATTACAAGACCGTTGGGTATTTATTTTATATTTTTATTTATTTCCATACGCCCGTAAGGGCATAGGTATTTTATACAGAGTTAGTTCTCTGCAGTACAATTTTTGACTAAACAAAAGAACCTATCCAACTGCAGCTTGAGACGTTTGCCTGGCTGCAGCGCTGTCGCCAAGGTGCCGGGTCAGCGTTTTGTCCCTGCCCGTGGCGATCACTCGCGAGTGCTCTGTTCTGACTCCGGGCACTTGCACCCGGAACGCGCGGTCAGCGGTTTCTTCGCTGCGCGTGCAGGCCACCGGATATGGTCTGCAACTCGGCAGTTTCTTCTCTTGGGAACTGCCTGTGTTAACTTATATTCAAAATTTGCTACCCTAGTAGAAGTAAGGGATTGGTTAGAAGCTAAAAGAGCTATCATGAAAGTATTTAACGAAATGGGAAAACCACAGGAAATCAAAGCAGATAAAGATTCAGCACTTATGTGTGTAGCTTTACACAATTGGTTATGTTCAGAAGGAGTACAGATTCAAATAACATCAAGTAAAAACGGTGTATCAGACAGGGAAAAATTTCATTAAATGGTTAATGAGAAAATGAGAATTTAAATTAATTTTGTTCATTTATAATCATAAAACCAACATATTTATGTATGCAGGATCTCCTGATTATGACACACATTAAAAGAAAATAAATAGAATTGAAAAATGAAATGAAAAACGTCATGATTATGAAATAGATACAAAATATAGACCAGCACCTTTAGTAAAGACCAAAACTACTAATCCATTTAACAAGACAGGAGCCCTAAGAAAAATAGACGAAAAACATTTTGAAGAAACAAATAGGGGAAGAAAGATTATTTATTATAAATCGAAATTCAAAAAGAAGAAGAAAATTAATAAAAGTAAATATGATGATAATTCCAGGCAAGCAGAAGAAAATGAACGGACTCAACAACAACTCAATGAAAACAATTAACTTCTCCATAATATTAACAACTATAATTCCACTAACAATCGGTCAGAGCATCGAAATAAATCCCATTAAATCCCAAAACGAATATCTTGTATTTAAAACAGGATCAATAGATATCCTGGTCAATTATGTATAAACTGAAACAACCTTCGCAAGTCTTTTGAAAGATGCTAATAAATTTAGTGACATAATACAAATCCGATATCTAGTAACAAACCTGTTCAGAACACCGATTTTAACATGGTTATCGATGTCATAAATAATGGAAATGTAGGTAATCAATAAATTAAAGGCAGACGCAGAAAAGGAAAAACAAGTCAGCGTTATAATATTTAATTTACAACACTTAACAAAATATGTATAAGATATTGAATTAGGGATTCAGCTGACAAGATTAGGTTTATTCAATCCAAAATTATTAAAACATGATTATTTGATGAACGTGAACCCTGAGAAATTGTTAAAAATCAAAACCTCCACTTGGCTTAAAACAGACACAAATGAAATTTTGAGTATTTCCCATATTCCTTCAGAGATAGTTAAATCTCCCGTTTTTTTATTATTCCTTATCCCGATGAAAATAATAATATTTTAATAGAAAATATATTCAACAAATATTTCTTATATGACAATAAAGTATTTAACAAAGAAACAGAAAAAATTGTATTTGACGAATGTATAAATGGAATAATTAAGCAAGAACATTCGGAACGCAAATATACTAAAACATATACAAATTTCCAAATTAATTACGTTGAATATTATATTGACCAGGAATATCCCTAAAACATTATCAAATCAAAATTCTATTAATAAAGAAATTTCTATAGTTGGAAGTAACCTTGTTGAAATCCTTAATTGTTCAGTACAATAGAAGAATTCACTATTTCAAATACAATTTTGGATTACTCACAGAGCGTTTACGTAAATCATAATGTAACAAAGTTAGAAATATTATCTTATATTCAAACAATAAGATAATAATATTATATAAATAATATTATAATGTATTCCAAATAATCACTTTAACAACTTTTGTAATCATTATTATAAGCATTTTATTGTACTAATTGTATAAATTTAAGAACATACCAAGAAAACTTATTGTAAAATATGTAAAATCGAAGGAAGAAACACAAAAAAGTACAGAAATTGTAAACGATCTACCAAACCAAATTAACATAGAAGAAAATGTAATGCTATATCCAACCCTATCCACCTGAGAACAGGCCAAATTCAAAGAATGGGGGAGTGACATATCCATAATCCCACATAACTCTTATGCAGATGTTCGCACACACATACACGCTTAGTACCCCAATCAGCCAATATCTAATTGCAAATGTACCCAAGCCTTAGACTAAACATCCAGAACGAATCAAACTACGTTATCAGTTCGGTCCCACACTTCCGAACCCTCAACGGAAAATTCCCAATTCCCAATTCCCTCATGCGAACGAATTCCCAAGATTCTAGACTAAACAATCACATTGATTGTTTGCTGGTGCATTATCAATCAACAATCCAATGGGCAATTAGAAAACTCACTTAATTAACGCCAACTCCACTCATAGAAAGCTTTAATAGACAAACAATCTTTATAGATTAAATATTCTAATAAGTTGTTCATACATCTTTGAAAGGTGGTGGGGGCGTTTTTAAGGCCAAATGGCATTCGTGTATATTTGTAATGACAATTCATCAACCACATCGCTCGTTCATCGCCCAATACTTGGCTTCACGAATTCATCAACCACATCGCTCGTTCATCGCCCAATGCCCGAATTCACGAATTCTTTAACCTCATTTCTAAAGCAACCTTCGATCATCGCCAATCACATGGCTTCACGACACTCTTCTGTTTCAAAAGACTTTTCTAACAGACATTGTTCTTTAAAATTTGCATCCAGCTCTGAAATTTACACATCCTGTAACTTTTTTTTTTTTTTTTTGGCTGGCTTGTTCGTTAATACAGTGATTATTCTTTTCGCTAATTTCTTAGTGCTATACACTCCAAAACAATATTATTTTCAAATGTGAGAAAATACAAAGGGTTCAAAATTGTGCAAAACCTGGGAAATTTGCGAAAATACGACATCAAACCGATGAGCTGTCGTAATGTAGCGATTGATTTCGATGATGCTTTAATTTTTTTGCCGCGTTAACCTCATAACCAATGTATCGAACTATTGTTTTCAGAAAGAAACATTTTGAAATAAAAAAAAAATTAATCTTTCACTTAAACTTCTATAACAATTTTCAACCGTTCTTTCGAAACACAGAGAAAGCATTCTTTAATCTAAATGGCATCCCTAGAAATTCGTTCTTCCGATCAGGTGTAACAAAAAGCAGTTTTTAATTGTTCCGAGTGCATTGGAATCTAAGTGATATCCACTAGACATGACAAGAGAAGTGAAATAATTTGCTCCCAAAGTCTAGCTACTTTATCTGATATCAGAGGTAATGAAATTTTATCAGCTACTGTATTTTTATTTAATTCCTATAATCAACTCAAAGTTTTGCCGAACCATTTATTTTATATTTTACAAATAATAAATGGAGATTTACTAAGTCTGATAACTTTATACTCAATTAATTCTCTATTTTTGCCACGTACTATCGTCCTCTCACTTGAACCAAATCTATATGGTCGCTTTTGAACAGTCTTAGTTCATTCAACCAGTCAAATGCAAAAAAAAAAACAAAAACTATACCAAAAACATTGAACCAATATTTGTCTGCCAATGACAATATTATTTCTGATTCCATAATTTGGTACTATGTGAAACAAAACTACCAAAGAATTACCATCAACAATGATATAAACTTGATTTTCAAAGTACTGTAGTATGATACTGTACTTTCTTTAATTCAATGACACACTTGGCTTCCGGATCAAATGTTATTGGAAATCTCTCGCCATTAACAAGCATACTCAATTTAGGCTCCTCCATAGTGCACAGCTCCACTCTCTTCCGATCTTACTCCCAATCCGGTATTCTGCACTTTTGGGACAATTTGGCAATGTGCCCCGGCTCCTGGCATTTGTAACAAGTTACATTGGCCCTTCCATGATGAGGCTGCCCAGAACGCCGCCCTTTTTTCAGTTGATGAAAACTGAAATCCTAGTCCAGATCTACAGTCTTGCTTTTTTTTATGTCCTGGTTTTCCACACTGATAACATTTTAGTTCCGCAGTTTTAGCCCACTTGGTCTCCGGTTCCCAGTTTGGTCCAATAGGACGCTCCTTCAGCGCAGAGAATACTTGCAGCTCACGTCGATTGCTGACATGCGTTATGTGTATCATTCGTTGTAAACGCCGGTCGAAATTAGCCATATGTCCAAGAATCAAAGCGATGGAAATTTGTTCACAATTTAAATAACACCATTTTGTGCACAGTGACGTCACGCTGCGGCTCGCAAAAGCAAGCAAGCTCTCACCGTTCCTTGGCGACTATTTAGAAGATTAAAAATAACAGCGGCTGGCGTCTCTGAAGTCTCGAAACGCTGCTCAAACAATTGCCGGAACTGTTGCCAAGTTATTCCTGTGATATTTGTTATTTGTGATAACCACTGGACCGCAGTGACTTCCAGGGCCTTACTCAGCGCTATATAAAAGCGCTGTCACTTAACGGTTTCGTTCGTAAAATTATGTCGACCGAGCGCACCACCGCGTAGCATCCACCCCAGCAATGTCCGGATTATATTTCGGCAAGCAAATCCCGCCAGTCTGTTGTACTGTGCTCGCCTGCATCTGTAGATTCTTAACCAGTTCCAGAAAATTCAGGTTTTGTTGCTCCAACAACGCCGAAGACATCCCTTGGCAAGTTTGATTAGGGCCGAATCCCACTTCTGATGTCGGAGGACTAAATTCATCCCCTTGTAAGTCGTCATTGCTGGTGAATTGATCGTTGGTTCTTGATGCCTGAACTAATTCTGGCAAATGCAGCGGAGTCTTCGATGCCTTTGTTGCTCATAATTCTCACCAAGGACCAAAACACGTGTCTATCTCACGTCACACTACAAAGCCAGAAGAAGAAGAGACCAGACCTAGCAACGCATACGAAGCCACACTCGGCCTCAGCCCGCAAACTGAGTCCCCATTCTACCAAAACTAATATCTAGTATATCTAGTATACCAGCACAACCCATGGTCATACCTGTCGAGAAATGCTGCACTACATACTCTCCGACAT